>NW_024062291.1:1200000-1755203 GCF_006381635.1 Hibiscus syriacus | reverse complement strand
CTTAGAGATCATTACCGCTTTTAGATAATTAATTTAATAATTTGTTATTGCATGTATTTATATTCTACCCTTTATGAAATTATAAATACATCTTTATTATATCTACATTTTTTTATTTCTATGATATTTATGATACCTTATGGTATGTGTAACATAATTGATTACTTAACTTTATTTCATATTTTATAATAATATTATACATTACGAATATGTGCAAATATTTATGTATTTTAATCTAACAGCTCGATTACTATCGATTTGGTTAGGGTTGTAGAGTGTGTGAGGTTATGTTTGTTGATTCGGGGCTTGAATTTTGAATTAGTTTGGTTTTCTGATTTTCGAGGTTAAGATAAGTTAGTTTGTTGAATCGTTTGTTATGCTGTTTGGTCGCTAGGAAAATTATCCGTTTGGCTACTGAAAAATAGAAATTCAGCAAGTTCACAGTCAACGTAATTGAAACTGAAACATTTTCTTTTCAAAAAGTATTGATCAAACTTCACTGCCAAAGTTGGGTGGTTAAAGTAGAACTGATAGAATTTTGAAATTGAATTTTCTTGAATTGGACCCTAACCTTTTAGATACAACGCCTGAACTCTGCTCGAAGATTCCAGGAACATGAAGAACAGTGATAGGGCTTCATATGCTTGAATTCTAGGATGGGCACCGGGCGAGTTGATCATTTTTTTGCAGTCTCGACTTCGACCGAAAATACATACCTTATACGATACCCCACTCTACGTCTATGAATTTTAGTTTTTTTTTCTGCTCGACTTGCACTGATTTTCAGGTTAAAACCCTAAGGCCGACACAATCCGAATATATTAATATTTTAAAATAATTAAAATAATAAATTTTATAACAATTCATTTATAATTATTTATTATATTTTAAATTGTTTAAATAATATTTTTTATTATAACTTTTATATTTTTGATAATTAAAAAATATATTTTGACAATATAAAAATAAAAATCCCTAAGATGTTAAATATTATATATATAAAAGAATAAATTATCGAGTCGGATCAAGTCATTTTTTCACCTTAAACCCAATCTCGTCCCATCCTGCCCCGAATCCCGTAATTTCAAGAAAAGAAAAAAACTCATCCATATAAGATCTGATCAGGTCGAACCCTCAAATTCGAATATTTTGACCATCCTATTGAATTCTTTGTCACTTGATTCATTAAATAATGTTCCTAAAACCGTAGCAGACCATCCAGATGATCTCTAAAGCAAATATGAAAACGTACTTCAACCAGGGTAGTTTATGCTAAGTGCAGCATGTTGTGATTTTAACAGATGCCAATGGTAACTATTAACTGCTTACCTATCTATATATTTCATACACATCCCAACTCAATGTATGTAACAACAATGTCATGACAAACTTTTACATAACCATACATCCTAAAAGTGAGTCATTTTTTCTTAAGATGAAGATTCGATCATTGTGTTTACCACCTCCAAGAGCCCTTTTATCTCACTTTGTAGTTTGGATTTAATCTCTGATGTCATCTTTTCATCTGACGTCTCCAGCATCGATGTCAGCATCTCGAGCTTCTGCTTGATGTGGCTAAGCTGCGAATTTCCGGCAGCAGATGACTTGGTCAATCTTTCAGTTCCTTCCTTTGGTAGGGGAGAAGACACTTTGGCACTTGGTATTTCCTTTTGGTTTTGAGCTGATGTAGTCTGGTGAAGTCGAAAGAAACTGACATTAGCAGATCCGAAAGGACTGTCGTTTTGTGAACTGCTAAAGGCTTCTTCAGCATCGGAGGTTCTTAAGAAGACGACACGAGCACAGAAATTATTGTCAAACACATCAGTGTCCTCCATGTCCAAAGTTCCATACCTACTGTATATTCGGATAAGATCATCCTTTTTCGGCAACGAGGATCCGGGGCCGAATGTCACGAAGAGGGAAGCAGTTAAATCATTTCCACCAGCTTCCTTATCGTTTTTCTTCAGAACTGCAGCTGTGGCATTTTGCTTTGATTTAGAATTATATGGCTTTGGTTTGGTTCGATCCATCTTTGTTTCTTCATTCTTTCCAACTTTTTTCTTCTGGGATTTATGTCCAGAGGGAACCTGACCAGCCGCAGATCCATCGTTTCGTAATGACACAATGGGGAAGTCGGGCGATTTTCTCTTTTTATCATGTTGGAGCTGAATATACATTTTGCAGTCAGATCCATCTCGGTAAACTGAGCTCCTGAATACCGATAAAAACTTCACAATAAGTTCGAAAGATCTCTTTTTCCTTTGGTATTGTGGACTAAGAGCTATGGACCTGACTGCAACTAGAACTTCATTTGCAAGAATTTCAAGTTTTGCCAGATCACTAATCCGGTCAGGGTACTGATTTGGTGTGAGAGAACTTGATCCATTCGATGCTTCTTGCTCTGCGTGAACTTCTTCAGATAGTACATTCCTTTCACCAAGATTGCCAGTAGCTTTAGTCATCGACTCTGTGAATCGGGTGTCATTGGAAACATCTATAGATTCATCATCTATGTCCGATTTCCTCAACTTCCCAGTTGAACTTGTGTACGGAGGAGACAAGTACTTGCTTTTCTTCCTTTCTCTCGAAAAAGAGTCATTCCTACCTATCCCAGGACCAACGTTCACTCTCCTTTTAGCCGATACAGTATTGGTATCTTCATTACCTCGATTATCACCATTATTATCGCTTGCTTGTTTAATCTTCGTTTTCCCTCCTCTGGATGAATAACCCTTATCCATTTCTTCATTGGCTCCAACTGCATCAGTTTCAGCATGAGATCCTGAAAGTTCAGTTCCCTTCCCCTTTTTCGGTATGAAACTCGAATTACTACCATCATCACCATTAGCTTTATCATTGCCTTTAGACTTTTTCCTCTGAGACAAGGATGCTCGTTCAGCGGACTTTATTACCTTATGATCCTGAACACCTATATCAGCTTTTAAGATTTCAGCAATGCTTTTCTGTTTCCTACTGTCATGCATCGCATCCTCCGAAATCTCTGGATGCCTTGAGAAAGTCCGACTGCCTTGGCAGATTTCGGACCAGAAGCAGAAGAAATCCATTCTTCTTCTTCTACAACTGGCCTTGCGATTCGAACTCCCATTGCCTCATTACAATCACTCATATCCACCACAAGAGTTTTAACATTTTCTTCAATGTCCGGAATCAATTGCGGTTCATGGTATGTCGGCATTCGACAGTGCCCCATTGATCGATTATAAGCCGAAAGCCAACCCTTCAACACTGCACATTCAAGCAAATTACTCACTGAAACAGCCCGTGAAATTTGTTTCAATTTACCAAGAACTTCTTTCGGCTCCAATAGACCAATCGAAACCTTTTCAATTCCATCTTCAGGCACAAAAACGCCTTCCTTAATCCCGGCATTCTCTGATAGAGGTCGGTTGAGTCTGACACAATTCTCCTTCAGAACGCATGAGCAAGTCATCTTCGACTCCACCAGTCCTCCGATTTCATCAACAGAAGCCCGTACAGCATTGACAAAGTTCTTGGAGCTACTCATCTTAGACATGTCCTCGAAATTCTGTTCAAAAGGCTTCAACTGAGACGGATGGCACCAAGCAAATGAACTATCACCGAAATATGCAACAAGAAGTCTTCCCTTCTGTCGAAGCTTCACAGCATAATTTGAAGCATCAGTTGGATTATAAACCTGGCCCGGCCACCATGGGTGACTTTTAATCTTACCCCATACAAAATAACCAGCAGAAATCTCACCTCCTCCACAATCATCATCATCATCTATTCCGTTCATTATCATCTTACCACCATTGTCTTTCTGATCGAATTTCGCGGTTTCAACATCATCACCACCATTTGGCAATACAATTTCTTTACTTTGATCAACAGCACCCAAAAGAGTGCCGAACCCTTCACCGCTCTCACTTCTTCCATCATTAGCACCAATGTTCCTAGCACTTTCTTTCATCTGTAGCAAAGAAGAAACCCCATTGATTTCAGAATCCTCAAGGCCCTCAACATCTTCCTTTCCATTAATAGAAACCCTAAAACCATTTTCCCATGGCTTTTCTACAGTAAACACAGAAGCTTTAGAACCTTCATTAGCATCTTGGTCGAAAGACTTATCCCCAGAAAGGGTTTTTGTTGGCTTTTCAAAAGCTTCCATGTTTGTTACCCTGACAAGACAAGATTGGTTTTGAAATGAACATAAAAAAAATGGGATTTTTACAACTGAAATATAGGGGAAAAAAATAAGTCAACAAAATAATTAAAAAAAGAAAAAGAAAAACAGTAAACAAAATACCCATAACCAGTGACTCATACTTGAAAAGAAAATCCAAAACAAATAACAAATATACATTTAATATGAGAATAACTCGAACAAATAATTCAAGAATTGAAAACAGATATAAAGAAAATTACCTGAAGACGAAGATGAACAGAAAGGGTTTTTCTTTTTGGATAATTTTGAGGATTGGGGATTTACGACAAAAAAGCTCATGGTCTGGATTTTAAAGACGAAGGTCGTACAGTTGGGAAGTGAGGGAGACCATCTTTTTACGGATGTTTGACACGTGTCATAAAATGTTTGTGTTGAACTAGGCAACCTATACTTATTTTTGTTGCTACTATGGAAATAATTTGTGAGTAATTGATTAGTATGTAAGATCATTAAATCTTACTCTAATTTTTATTTAAATTATAAATTTTTAATTTAATCAAGTTATATTATTTAAATTTTATTATTAATAAACTAAATTATTTATAGAGTTAATTGCATAACATATCTTTCAATTATGACTCATATTATAACGACCTGAGATACGAACTGCTACTAAAGTATTAACTTAAGATCTAGAAATCCAAGTATTAGTGTTAAGGCTTGATGGACTTATAAGTTGGGCTTGCCTTGGGTTTAATCTTGACCTAATTGTTATGAAAGTCCATCACTGTAAAAGTCCATGGATTCTTGGAGGACTTGGGTTGTAATTGAAATGGATTAGATGAAAAATTAGTTTGCCTGGATGTGTGGTTTTTGGACTAATAGCTGAGCACTATTGGAAAAGGAAAAAAAAAAAGAAACTTCCCCCACGCCACTTTTATTTTATTTTTTCTCACTTAGGTTTTGTTTATTCCTCTTCTATTCTCTCTTCCTTTTCCCACCCTTCTACTGTTGAAGCTCAAAATTGTTCAAAACCTCAACTTTTTATCTTTTTCTTGATAGATTAAGTTAAAAGTTATACTTTCTTACTTTGAGCTCCAAACCAAGCTCACCACCTCCTTGAAAGAATGGTGTAAGGTAATGGAGGGTTTTAAAAAAAGGGACACCATAGATAGTCTTAGCTCGTTTTTGTTATTCCCACATGACTTTCATCTTCTCCTAATCATTTTATTGTGTGTTAAAGCTTCCCCTTCTTGTGTTGTTAGCCAAGAAGCAAGGAGGGACTTCCAAAGCTAAGGAGAAGGGGGTTGTCATTGAAGGTTGAGGAAGGAAGTTTCGTTCTTGAAACTTGGAGGTAATACTCAACTTATTTGATGTGCTCCATGTATGTTGTAATGTGGTGCTTGGTTGCTTAATATGTGTATGTTGATTTGGTTATGAAATCTTTAAAGGTTGAAAAAAATAATAAGGATGCTGTAATTGTGGTTTACATGAGATTATAATATTATAAACTAGGTTTATAATTTAGTTAAACTTTGTAAAGAAAGAGATGAAACCTTCTGGTTTTAAAGGATAAAGAAAGAAAGAAAGGAATACGAGCAGTGAAGCAGAAATAAAAGAAACAAACATGGAGATGAGGGTTTAAAGTTTCGATGAGTTTAAGGTTAATATATATATATAAATATTGATAAATGTTAATGGATGAAAAGTGGCCATTGTTTCCCCCTTTCACGTGTAGTTTATATATATATATATATACACATATGAATTGTTTGGTATGAGTTCCACTGTCCAATAGTCGGAGAAGTATCAGGAAAGTCGGACTAATATACGGCTAATATACGACATTATCGGAAACATAATAAGAAACTTAACAAAGTCGATTTAGCTATCGGAAATATTGAGTAATAAAAATGTTGTAGGTGGAAATCATTAAGAAATATTAAAATATTTGACAACCGGAAACTTAGCTTGTCGGTAGGTATTGATACCTTGAAAAGAAGTATCGATACAAAACAATATAACAGGTTGAAGTTTGACAAAACCGGTTTTAATTTGACAAAACCGGTAGAGATACATGAATTGTTGAATTTTGTATCGATATTTTTCTAAGTATATGCATCAAATTATCGATACTTTAGGAATTTAAAAGAATTGCAATAATAACGCCTATAAAGTATCGAGACTTTAGAAACATGTATTGATACATAACAACATAACAGGTTAAAATATGAGAAAACTGGTTTCCATATGACAAAACCAATAAAGAACTACCGGATATGTTGAAAATATCGATACTTTTATAAGTATATGTATTATATTATCGATACTTTAGAAATTTAAAAGAATTGCAATAATAGTGCATGTAAAGTATCGATACTTTATAAACATGTATTGATACATAACAAAATAACATGTTAAAATATGAAAAAATCGGTTTCAATATGACAAATCCAGTAAAGAGCTATCGGATATGTTGAAAATATCGATATTTTTATAAGTATATGTGTCATATTATCGATACATGTTTCTAAATTATCAATACTTTAGAAACATGTATCGATACATGATAATATAATAGGTTAAAATATGACAAAACTAGTTTGAATATGGAAAAACCGGTAAAGCGTTACCGAATATGTTGAAGGTATCGGTACTTTTATAAGTATATGTATCATATTATCGATACTTTTAAAAGAAAAAAATGAAAATGTATCGAAAGTATCGACACCTTACACAAAAGTATCGAGACTTGGGTAATTGTATCGATTAAATATAAATAACATACCCAGTTAAAATATCAAAGGCATAACTACATTTCCTCTGAAAATAGATAGAACACATCCATAGTTTTCGAAATCGAAACGTATTAGTTGCTGCGAAATAGAAGGAAGGCATTTTTAAAGCGTAGTTGTTTGTTTGTTTATGCAGTCAAATCGAAAAGTGTGTTGTCAAAACCCTATTTTTTTATTATTACAATAATCGAAAATAGGGTTTTATAGGTTTAGGGTTTTTGAAGTAAAGAAGCATTTGAGATCGATTACAGGTAGAAAGAGATATTTTAGGTAGAAAATAAATATTGATACTTTTATATAATATTATAGGTAGAAAATAATATTGTATGTTGTATAAATGTATCGATACTTGTACTAGAGAGTATTCACATTCGTTTGAATGAAACCCTAGTTTTTTTTAGTATTATAGTATTTAGAAATAGGGATTAGGGTTTACAAGTTTCAAGATTTCGAAGAAAAGAAGGATTTGGGACCGATTAGTGTTAGAAAGTAATATTATAGGTAGAAAATAAATATTAATATTTGTATATAATATTATAGATAGAAAATGATATTGTATGTTGTATAAATGTACCGATACTTGTAGTAGAGAGTATTCCAATTCCTTTGAAGGAAACCACTTTACTATAAGATTAGTTATCAAGACTTGCATATTGAATAAATTGTATGTAACCTCTATTTGATTTGATTTGCGTTATTTTAATGCTTGAATGTTTGTAAATTGATACATGAAGGAAAAATGAAGTCAACGGATCTTGCAATTGTTGTTCACGAAGATGACATTGAAATGGAATCCGAGGGTATCAACAATGAAGTAAATCGAAAGAAACCAATGGGTGGATATATGTACTTCTAGTAAGTATCAATGTATTTTTGTTATTGTTGTTGAAATGGTTATTGAATTAAAGTATTTAAGAACTTTATATTGATTACAAAATTTAAATGTTGATTGTATGATTGAATGCCAAATGATGATCGAAGCTGGTAACCACAATATCGGTTCGGTATATAAAATGAAATTGACATTGAGTATTATTTAGCGTTAATGTATTGATTAAGAAGCGTTTATGCTTAATTTTAGGTGAAACATGAGGTGTTGGAGAAATGGCAGTCGATAAGTGATGTTGAGAAGGAACCGTACATGACACGGTCCAAAAAGATAGACAATAGTACAAAGTTTGGAGGAAAGTGTTGGGACTGTCGACTCACCCTATGGTGCAGCGGAAACAAAAATTTGACGGTCTCACTAGAGATCCAAGTACGATAAACCAAAATCGGGAGGAAGAGATGTGAATACTTACAGCGGGTTCCTTGAAAAACAACTAGGACAACAGCGATTAATGGTGGTGTCGATCTGTTCGAATAAGCATCCACGAAATCACGTCTCGGACTCTACTCAGTTTACCCACTTGAGAGCAATATTTGTTTTTCCCAAAATTGTTTTGAGAAAAATGGCTGAAGATAATATGTGTTTTTAAAAAAAAATGGATGTTAGACCTTACACCTCCTTTTATATCCAAGTTACCCTAACATATTAGAGATTTTATTATTTCAAATTAAGTAAATCTTTATTTAATTAATTTAAATTAAATATTCGGGATTATTAAAACATATGTATATCAAATATACATATATTAAGTCTAGATATATTTTAGTAACGTACAACAAATTGTACATCTTTGCTCGTTTCAATCCTTGGGTGTAACCCTGTAGGTTCTTGTAACGTTAGCAGTAATTATTAGAACAATTCTAATATTACATACAATGAGTGACATCTAGCAATATATCATTGTCACCTAAGTTACAAGAAAATATGATTCGACATATCATCTTCGTGATTAAATCTTTTATGTATTACATCCTTATATCCTTTATATCTAGAATAGGAACAAGTCTTGGAATAGTCACACTTGTATAGTCCATCTATTGTTTCTTGATATCTAGAGTAGACTTTAATTAATGAATAGTTTGTGATATCTCATATCAACTTATTCGAGCATGGCCATGTATTTCTAGTCTCACTCAATCAAGTGGCCTATGATATATTTCCTATTATGTATGAAGGACAAATCCTATCTTAATCATACACACCCACTACATATATATAATTGAAAATAATAGCGGCAATGCCTTTATTCAATAAAATCAGTAAATAAATATATTATTACAATCATCATATGATTGGTCTTTGGGCATACTCTAACTGAAAGCACATGAAAATAAGTTCTTCATTAAACTTGTAAATATTGTGATAAAAGATATATAAGAACAATAACATTATATATTTTTTAAAATGTAGGAAGTGTCGACAGGGTGTAGTATCAAAAGACTGAACTCTGTAATTGAACACCTGAAGGAGAAGAATAAAGTTCATGTGCTAGAAGAAATAGGGTTTGGATCTTTGATCGGAGTAAGGGATCGACCAATTCGGAGGGAATTGTGTCGACTATTGGTGAAGCAATTCGATGTAGAACAATGTAGAGTTAAATATGGTGATTATTCATTTCCTCTGGGGCATCCTATGTGTTGTAGTCGTATTGGGGCTAAAAGATAAAGGCAATAGTGTTGAAGAAGTCATTAAGACGAAGAACTGGAAAGCACTTGCGATGAAATATGATTTAAAGCACAAGGTGACATATGTTGGACTTAAAGAGGAAATTAAAAGCGGAGCTTACGAGGGGGATAACCTTAAGGCCCGAGTACTATTGTACCTTGTCTGAATCTTTCTTTGTCCAACGGGTGATACATCCCCGAGCAAGGACAATATGAAGTTGATTTGCGATGAAGGCTTGCAAGGTGAATTGAATTGGGCTTAATATGTCCATTTTAGATTGATTGAATCAATAATCAACTTACAGAAGGGCCGAAGCCAGAAATACCTCAAAGGGTGCATATCAATCTTAGAGGTAAATGAGTTGAAGGACGCGTTGGGGTTTTATATAAAATGATAGTATAGTTATTATATAAAATGATAAATTTAATTATAAATGCAAGTTGTATTGTTTGATTTTTGGTCTAACTGTAATAGTGTGTCGGTATTCCAAAGAACCGAAATGGTACGCATCCGTGCATGGGGGAAGGAAGAAGTAGTTAGAGTGATGGCGAAGTTGAAGTTGGAAAGACCGAGCAAGCAAGAAAGGGTAATAAAAGTAATTATATAATATTAAGAATATAATCCAATGTATTAATATTGTAATTTAATTTTGAAGGTTATTGGTAAGGAGGTAGAGGTGGAAGAGGAGGAAGAGGATAAAGAAGAGAAGGAACAAGAGAAGGTAGTAGGAGGATTATGGTTAGGGCGGTTCAAGTAAATTTGACATTTTGATGGATGAGTTGGGGGAGCTAAAAAAATCGTTTCTAATTGTTTACAAAGACAATCCAGAATTGAAGAGGTAATTGAGAGCCTTAAGGGGGAAGTGGGAGGAAAATTTGATGGATTGGTGAAGGAAGTGGAGAAGTGGATAGAAGTAATAGTTAAATTTACAAGGTACACGGTAAAATTATACCGGTATAATGATAATAGCGTAAACTTTTATATATGTATCAATATTTTGTTATATCGGTCTCGATATTTTAATTCCACATAAAGGCTAAAACAATCTGCACGCAAAATGTATCGATATATATATATATATATATTTCATACTTATAATTTCGAAACCTATTACTTTTAAGTAATAGGTTAATTGAAAATGAAAATGGTTAAAGTCAATCGGTATAATGATAATATGAGTAAACAATGTATATGGTAATATGTTGATAAAGTTTGATAACAAATCAAGTAATTAACTGGTTATGTTATTGTCAGTTCTAAGGCTCCATCAGCTTTAACTTTGGTTAATTCCACTTAAAGGCTCAAACAATCTGCACGTAAAATGTATCGATACATATACACACACAAACACACACACACACACACACACACACACACACATATATATATATATATTCATACTTATAATTTCGAAACATATTTCTTTAAAGTAATAGATTAATTTCCAATGAAAACGATTAAAGTCAATAGGTATCATGATAATATGTGTAAACAATGCACACAGTAATATGTTAATAAAGTTTGATAACAAATCAAGTAATAAATCGGTTATGTTATCGTTGGATTCCTAAGGCTCCATCAGCTTAAATTTTCTTAATATCTTAGGCTTTACCAAAATGTTGATAATACTGATAACAAATTAAGTAATTAACCTATTTTGTTATTGTCAGATTTCTAAGGCCCCATCAACTTTAACAATGTGCTACCTATTACGTTACATAAGAGCTACCTAATATGTTATTATGCTTGATAATGTTTCTAGTAATTAACTGGTTATGTTATCGTTGGATTTCTAAGGCTCTATCAGCTTAAACTTTGGTAACATTTTAGGTGTTACCTAATATGTTGATAATACTAATAACAAATTAAGTAATTAACCTATTTTGTTATCGTTGGATTTCCAAAGCCCCGTCATCTTTAAAAAGGCACTACCTATTACGTTATATAAGCGCTACCTAATATGTTATTATGCTTGATAATGTTTCCAATTGTAACATCCATCTCCCATATACCTTTCCGTACACGAAATATATATGTCACATTACTTTTAAAATAGTTATTCCTTTGAAAACTCGAAATTTTTTGTTTCTTTTATAAAACATTCTAATTAAACTAGTACAAAATATACATTAACTTAATTACATAATAAAAAGTACCATTCAAATGTTCTTTAGAGCATTTTTACTAAATATGTTACATGCCAACTAAATACATCAAAAAGTAGACATGTGTCATACTGTTACTGAAGAGGTGATCCTTGCTTTGATGTCGGAAAAATCTCCTTACTCCACTGGAAGCAAAACCTACGCGTGAAATTAACACACGCTAGGAAAATTCTTAGTGAGGCATAATAATCATAAGTAAAAAAAATCTATATATAAGTATATTATGATGATTTCAATATCCATTACTTCTTTCATTCCATTAAACATTTGATACTTACTTTTGTAATACTAATACAATCATTTCTCAACCATTACTTTAATGTACGTGGATTGTACCCCTGCTACCAATACGAAAATTTATACACTTAGCATAAATTTCCTAGTTTTGCACATATAGTGCTCATACAGAAATTCATCCACTTAGTATGAATTTCTTCAGGTTTACACATATAGTGCCATACAAAAATCCATCCACTTAGTATGAATTTCTTAAGTTTTACACATATAGTGCCCATACGGAAATTCATCGACTTAATATGAATTTATTAAATTTACACATATAGTGCCTATACGGAAATTCATCCACTTAGTATGAATTTCTTAAGTTTTACACATGTAGTGCCCATACAGAAATTCATCCACTTAGTATGAATTTCTTAACTTTTACACATATAGTGCCCATACGGAAATTCATCCACTTAGTATGAATTTCTTAAGATTTTGCACACTTAGTGCCATTTGGTAATCACCATACACACATCAATAAATCATACAACTATGATTATCATAGCATATACGTACATGATTAAATGCACTCACCTGACTTGCCTTGCATTGATATCCAAAATGTAAAGATGATTACTCCAGGACTTGGCCTTTGCCTTTTACTTTACTCGACTCGGGAGCTTGATTTCGATCTATTCCATATTCATTAAATACATGTATAACATCAATTGTTAGTATATTTCCTAGCAATTATACTTAAACATTAATCAAAAGTACCTATTATTAACTTTTCTACATGAATATTAGCTTATCTTACAATTTATGGCTTCTCAGTATCGATACCCCTACCATGGTATCGATACTACCATACTATGGTACTGATACCCTAATATGGTATCGATACCATTTTTGCATTCTATTTTGAATGGTATCGATACCTTCCCTTTGGTATCGATACTCCCACTTCAGTATCGATACTGATTCAATGAGTATTGATACTACTCAGCTGATTCATCCTATTTTAGCCTATAGTATCGGTACTGTTCTATCAGTACCGATACCTATGCCCAAATTTTCCAGTCTTCAACCTGAGACATACCCAAATTTGTTCAATTTTCGTCATGTTTACCCCCAACAATACTATGTAACTCTTCTCTACTTATCCATACTAACCTTCCTTCATTTAGATACTTAAAACATCTAGTATCCCTCAAGATCATTTGATTCTATGAATCACACCAAAATTTCTAACTTGTTTTTAAACTCATCCAATGCTTCTAATCTTTCATTTACCTCTTTGACAAGTCAATTCTACCAATAAACATCAATAATCACTCATATATTAACATATCATTTTAAAACCTATTTTCTAAAATCTTCATTATTTCCCTTATCTCATCGTTTTAATCCCATCTAAATCTTCCTTAAGCTTTTATCATATACAAGGCTTCAAAAACCAACCAAAAATGAAAGGATAAACTAACAATTTAAAACCTTACCTTTGAGCTATGGAGGAGAGTTATCCACGGGGAGAGAAGAAGAATAAAAGAGTTGACCTAGTAAAATCCCCTTTCCCCTTATTCTTTACTTTAATACACTATAAGGAAATGAATTTTTAATTCATTTTATTCTAAATGACCAAAATGTCATTTTCATCCTCCATTACTACAATTTAATCTAAACTACTCTTCCCAACTTATTATCATCTTTTATCAATTAATCAAATAAATTTTCAAATTTTAAATCATTTCAATAGAGTCCCTAATTCAATATTTGGGGCATTACAATTCTCCCCTTAAGAAAATTCATCCTCGAATTTAAAGAAGCACCTAAAAACAAAGAGATGTGGAAATTGCTTTTTCATATCCTCCTCTCTTTCCCAGGTAGCCTCTTTTACCTTATGATTCTTCCAAAGCACTTTAACCAATGGGATCCTTTTGGTACGCAATTCCTCAGTTTCCTTAGCTAAGATCCCCACTGGTTCCTCCTCATAAGATAAATCTAGTCGGATCTCTATTTCCTCAGGCGTGATAATATGAGATGGGTTCGATCTGTACCTTCTAAGCATTGATACATGGAAAACATTGTGGATATTTTCCATATATAGAGGCAAACCTAACTGATAAGCCATGGGTCCAACCCTTTTTAATATCTTATATGGTCCAATGAATCTCGTACTCAACTTTTTTTTTCACCCAAAACGTAATACCTTCTTCTAAGGCGATAATTTCAAAAATACTTTGTCTCACACTTGATATTCTATTACTTTTTTTTTCAAATTTGCATAGGACTTCTGGCGATTTGAGGCTATCTTTAGATTACTCTGGATAATTTTCACTTTATCCTTCATATCTTTCATCAAATCTGGGCTGACCAGGTCTCGATCTTTCAGTTCAAACCAATTTAATGGTGTTCTACATTTTCTACCATACAGAGCTTCATACGGGGCCATCTTAATACTTGATTGATAACTATTATTATAAGCGAATTCCGCTAAAGGCAAATACTTATCCCATGATCCTTTAAATTCAATCACACATGCCCTTAGCATATCTTCCAATATCTAAATAGTTCGTTCTGATTGCCCATCTGTTTACGGATGAAAAGTTGTACTGAAGTTCAATCGAGTACCCAATGACTGATGTAAAGACTTCCAGAACCTTGAGGTAAACCTTGGGTCTCGATCGAATACTATCGAAATCCGTACTCCATGCAGTCTAACTATCTACTTTATATACAACTCCACATACTTATCAATTGATTAATCTACTCAAAATGGGATAAAATGAGTCATCTAGGTCAATATGTCTACTATTATCCAAATCGAGTTTTTTTTACCCAGTGACAACGATAACCCCGAAATGAAATCCATTGTGGCTCACTCCCACTTCCACTTAGGAATGGATATTGGCTGTAATAACCCGGATGTCACTTGATGTTCAACTTTCACCTGCTAGCATTTCAAACATTTAACAACAAACACTGTTACAACTCTTTTCATGATAGGCCACCAATAACGACTCTTCAAGTCTTGATACATCTTATTCCCACCTGGGTGCATAGTCAAAGGGCTATAATGGGCTTCACAAAGAATATCCTTCCTCAAATCATCATCATCGGGAATGAAAAGCCTTCATCAGTAATATAAACATCCATTATCCCTTATTTCAAAATCTTTGGTCTCTTCTTTTTCAACTTGTGCCAATCTTATCAAACATTTCTTATATCGACCTTGCAACTCTTTTACACGATCCAAAAACATAGGTTTTAACTTTAATTCAACAATCAAAACAATATCTTCATTTAAAGATATACGTGCGTCTAAAGCCATTAAAGTTGCAAAAGTCTTTCGGTTGAGTGTATCTGCTACCACATTAGCCTTTCCTAGATGATAGTCAATAACCAAATCATAATCTTTCAAGAGCTCAATCCATCTTCTTTACCTTAAGTTCAGCTCTTTCTGAGTCAACAAATACGTTAGAATTTTATGATCTGTGTAAACATGGTAACGCTTACCGTACAGATAATGGCGCCAGATTTTTAAAGCACACACCATTGCATCCAATTCTAAATAATACATCGAGTAATTTCTCTCATGATTATTCAATTGTCTTGAGACATAAGCCATAACTTTCCCTTCTTGTATCAGTATACATCCTAACCCATTATGGGATGCATCACTGTAAATGACATATTCTTTACCCGACTCAGGTTGCACGAGCACTAGAGCCTCAGTTACAATTCTCTTTAGCATTTCAAAACTTTCTTGGCACTTTTCTGTCCAAACAAAAGGCATCTCTTTCCGTAAAAACTTAGTTAGTAGCAGAGCTAACATTGAGAAATTCTTCACAAATCACCTATAATAACCAACGAGCCCTAAGAAACTCTTAACTTTAAAAACATTCATTGGGGGTTACCAATCCACTATAGCTTGAATCTTTTTAGGATCAACTCTTATGCCTTCTGCAGATACTATATGACCAAGGAAAGAAATCTCATATAACCAAAATTCACATTTGGACAATTTCCCGTACAACTTGTTATCCCGAAGTATCTGAAGAACCACTCGAAGATGAGCATCATGATCCTCCTTTGACTTGGAATATACCAGGATATCATCTACAAACACGTCCATAAACTGATCCAAATACGGTTGGAATACTCTATTCATTAAATCCATAAATGTTGCAGGAGCATTTGTCAATCCAAACGGCATTACCACAAATTCATAATGTCTGTACCGAGTCCGAAAAGTCGTCTTGGAGATATCATCCCTTTTGATCTTTAACTGATGGTACTCCAACCTCAAATCTATCTTAGAGAACACTGTTGCATCTTTCAATTGATTAAACATGTCATCAATCCTCAAAAGATGATACTTGTTCTTTATTGTTACCTTATTTAGTTGATGATAGTCAATACATAACCGCATAGACTCATCATTCTTTTTCTCAAATAGTACAAGCGCTCCCCAAGGAGAAACATTGGGTCTGATAAATCCTTTGCCGAATAGTTCTTGCAACTGTGCCTTTAATTCCCTTAAATCCATTGGAGCCATATGATACAGAGCCATAGAAACATGTTCGGTACCTAGATAAACCTCAATTCTAAATTCTACTTCATGATCTGGAGGTAAACTCGGTAACTCTTCAGGAAAAAATTCTAGAAACTCCCTAACTGTGAGGATATCATGTAATCACACTTCTGGCACTCGAGTGTCTATCACATTAGCTATAAAAGCTACGCATCCTTTTGACATCATTTTCTTTGCAGTCATGGTCGATATCACATTGGACAGGGATTCCAACTTTTCACCTATCACCACAATTTCGGAGCCTTCCGTATCATTAAGAAATAATCATTTTCGACGAAAATCTACCCATCCATGGTGTGGAGATAACCAATCCATGCGCAAAATGATTTCAAACTCATCAAAGGGCAACTCCATCAAATTTGCCAAAAACACAACCCCTTGAATCTTAATTGGACATTTTCTACACACCCATGATATCCTTGCACTATGACCCATAGGTTTCACTGCTATCATTTCACTAGAAATTGGTTCTAAAGGAATTCCTCTAATTCTAACCAACTTTGTACTAATATATGAGTGCGTAGAACCAGGATCAACTAGAACAAAAACAGGCTCATCAAAAAGGTGAAATGTACATGTTATGATCTCCGGATCATCCCTATCTTCACTGGTCTTTATATTATAAACTCGAGCCACTCCACGAGTCTCTTACCTCTAGCTAAACTCATATTGACCACCTGGTTTTCCTCTTCCTCTACTTCCACTTGGTGCGGTGATTGATCTCTCCGTTTGTGCTGATTTATCTCCCGATTTCTTTGGGTAATTCCAAGCAAAATGACCAGATTCACCACAATGAAAACAAGAACTGGAAAGTAACCTACATACTCCCCTGTATGACCTGCCATATGTCTGACATAGAGTTTCTCTCCATGATCTTTACCCGAGCTAGCAACATAGGAATGCGACTACTTAGTTTTTCGTGAAGTTGTAGAATAATCAGCTCTGTCAGTGAATCGAGAACCTGAGCCCTTGCCCTTTTTTCATAATATGTAGATAAAGACGTTACAATCCTTTTTCCTGTTTGAATACTCTGTTCCACTGCTAACGTCTCCTCTTGAGCTCTTTCAATAGTCTTCGCTCTGTTAATCACTTCTTGTAGGCTAGGCAAATTTAAGGCCAATATCATCTCTTTCAACTTTGGCCTTAGACCCTCAATAAACCAATCTCATCGAGCTTTTTTATTAAGAACCACCATAGTAGCATAACAGTTAAGCTTGTTGTATTCAGCCTCATATTCATGCACCGCTCGGTCGCCTTGTTTTAAGTTAAGAAACTTCAACATCATTGATCTCATGAACTGATCCCCGATATACTTGTTCTTGAATTAATCTTGGAAGAATTGCCAATTTACTTGTTCTGGCGATGCTTACATCATCATATTTATCCACCATACCTGAGCTGATCCTCAAAGTAACGATACAGCTCCGCCCAATTTTTCATAATCAGAGCATTAGAGACTTTCCAACATCATCATGACATCATTCAACCATAAGTCCGCGTCCATAGGACCTTCACCTTCTTCTCCCCTGAACTCAGGAGCTCCCAAACTTATTAACTCCTTTGGGATTAACATTCGCGGTACTGGAGGAGAAGGGGAGGTGGAGGAGGTTGAAACCTTGTCAAGATAGCATCTAGAGCTTGCATAAAAGCTTCAAACTCTGGAACAAACATACCCTGAAGTGTCGGTGCACTGGCGTTCTCTGATGGAATCGGATGTTCGCCATTTTCCTCATAACTTTCACTCCCCGATCCATCTCTACTTTCTCGCCCAGCCGTTCTTCTTGAATTCGTAGAATCCGACATCTAGTACAAGATTCATAAAATAGTACTTAAGTTAGTTAGGAGATACATCTATCATATTTCTTTCTATACCCTATCAATAATTTGACATGCTAACGGCATGTAAACTCTTTTTACATCAAAATACACTCGATTTTGGCCGAGAATTGGCTAAACCTGTGGCTCTGGTACCAATAAATGTAACACCCATCTCCCCTATACCTTTCTGTACACGGGATATAGATGTCACATTACTTTTAAAATAGTTATTCCTTTAAAAACCCAAAAATTTTTGTTTCTTTTTATAAAACATTCTAATTAAACTAGTACAAAATATACATTAACTTAATTACATAATAAAAAGTACCATTCAAATGTTCTTTAGAGCATTTTTACTAAATATGTTACATGCCAACTAAATACATCAAAATGTAGACATGTGTCATATTGTTACTGAAGAGGTGATCCTTGTTTCGATGTCCGAAAAATCTCCTTACTCCACTGGAAGTAAAACATACTAGTGAAATTAACACACGCTAAGAAAATTCTTAGTGAGGCATAATAATCATAAGTAAAAAACTCTATATACAAGTATATTAGGATAATTTCAATATCCATTACTTCTTTCAATCCATTAAACATTTGATAGTTACTTTTGTAATACTAATACAATCATTTCTCGACCATTACACTAATGTACGTGGATTGTACCCCTGCTACCAATACGTATATTTCTACACTTAGTATAAATTTCCTAGTTTTGCATATATAGTGCCCATACAGAAATTCATCCACTTAGTATGAATTTCTTCAGTTTTACATATATATTGCCATACAAAAATCCATCTACTTAGTATGAATTTCTTAAGTTTTACACATATAGTGCCCATACAGAAATTCATCCACTTAGTATGAATTTCTTAAATTTACACATATAGTGCCCATACGGAAATTCATCCACTTAGTATGAATTTCTTAAATTTACACATATAGTGCCCATATGGAAATTCATCCATTTAGTATGAATTTTTTAAGTTTTACACATATAGTGCCCATACGGAAATTCATCCACTTAGTATGAATTTCTTAAGTTTTACACATATAGTGTTGTTGAGAAAACATTTTTTATATTTCGATATGAAAAAAGTGTTAGTTAATTTTAAAGATTAAATTTTAAGATTTTATATTCGATTCAATTATTCGAATATCAAAAATATTACTCAAAGTTTTCAAAGATCAATTTTACTCCTTACTTAATGAAAAATTATGGTTTATACTTAAATATTTTTGGAACAATTTTTACAAAGTATTTCGAACCATAATCGAGTCAAAATTTGATTTTCAATAGGGAGGTACCGATACCTTCTTAAGAGGTACCAATACCCCTCAAACATCGAATGCAAAAAAGGTATGGATACCCATAGGGTACCGATACCCCTATGCAAAGAGGTACTGATACCTATCCCAAAGGTATCGATACCTCTTTCGTTGATTTTAGCCCCGAGAAAAACAGAGTGCCAAATGAGTACCGATACCCCTAAGAGGTACCGATACCCTTACTCTTATAACGGTCAAAATATTTAGATTTTACACAGGATGTATTTATACCCTTTGAAAGTATACCGATACCCCTACACTCCCAACAACTTTTTGATGTTGGAAAACATACAACAACGGCTCTATTGACTTCACCAAGGCTCCCAACGGATAGAACTCATCCAAGGTGTATTTAAACAAGTTCTTGAATCCATTGATGATTAAAAATTGTCAAGAAAAGCTAGAGAAACAAGAGAGAAAGCATCAAACATCAAGTTTGAACATTTCAAGCCAAATTCCTTTCAATATTCATTTTGCTTTCAAGAACACACTTTGTGCTCAATTGTATTTATCTTTGAGTGTTATTTCCTTGTTCTAGAATTGTGCAAACAATCTACCTTGTGAGGTTTTTCTGTAAAGTTTGCGAAATTTGTACATTTCTCTTTGGGAGAGAGTGTTCTCAAGAATTTGGGGTATAATTCTTGAGGGAGTTATAAGGTTACTCTTTGTCCTCAAAAGAAATACAAATTAGTGAATTTGTGGAAAATCCTTAGTGTGAATAGCTACGCTAGTGGACGTAGACTTTGATTGAGAAAGTTGAACCACTCTAAATCGCTGTGCAAATCTTTTCAATTTTTTGTCAAAGCTTCTACCAAAATTTTAATTGCTAATTCACCCCCTCTTGGCCAATTCATCCAATCTATTAGCTCAACAATTGGTATCTGAGCTACACTCATTTGAAGGTTTTACCACTTCTTGAGTAGATTCGGTAAGAGTTCAATCGATATTCAAGTCATCAATGGCCTCTATATCAAACTTCGACTTTGGTCTTGATTTTCAGCCCGTCAACAAGCCTCATTTCTTCAATGGAGCTAACTATGCTTATTGAAAGAATATGATGAGGTAATTCATTCAAGAAAGTGACATGGGAGCATGGGAAATCATGATGAATGGATACTCTGAACCATCCATAAATCTGAATATGTGGAGTGAAAAAGAGATGAGATTATTCCAGCTCAACTCAAAGGTTATCCATATTCTTTTCTGTGCACTTGGACTGGCTGAATACGGGAGATATGAGATAAACTACAAGTCACACATGAAGGAACTAATGAGGTAAAAGAATCTAAAATCAGTCTTCTTACTCATAGCTATGAAAATTTTATAATGAATCCAGGAGAAGATATCAAACTTATGACGGATAGATTTTTCGTGATTGTCAATGGCCTCAAGGCATATGGAGAAATCATTCCAAACTAGAAGCTTGTGAGAAAGATAATTTATTCTCTTCCAAAAGCTTGACAATCGAAGAAGACAATGATTATCGAAGCTAAAGACCTAAATTCTTTAACTCTCGATGAGCTCATTGGTTCTCTCCTTATGCATGAAATGATGATTCAATATGAGGTACACCTCGAGAAGAAGGACGAGACAAAGAAGGAAATGAAGAAAAAGAAGAATGTTGGAGTTGCTCTCAAATCCACAAAAGATGAGAATGATTCTTATGATGATGAAGATGATGAAGAAATGGCATTATTTGTCAAACGATTCAGAAAATTAATTAAGCCCAACAGAGGAAGAAAATCCAAACGAAATAAAGGCTTCAAAAATGAACTAAATGAGAAAGACCCTATCATTTGCTATGAATACAAAAAGTTTGGGCATGTCAAATACGATTGCCCATAACTGAAAAAGAATGATCATTCAAATAAGAAACAAAAAGCACACGTGGCTACTTGGAGCGATGATGAATCATCCAATGAAGAGAAACAAGAAGTAGTAAACCTGTGCTTGATGGCAACTAGGGAAGATTCTCAGGTAACCTCTAACTCATTTGATTTAGAAGATTATTCTTTTGATAATTTATTAGAGGAATATAATGGGTTGTCATTGGATTATGAGAAATTATTTTCAAAATACAAGAGAGATATTTCAAAGTTGAAAAATGAAAAAGATCTCATATCCAAGACCAACAACGATCTTGAAATTAAAATTAATGAATTGAAAATCAAAATCGAAGATTTTGAAAAGAAAATTTTTTATTTGCATAATTTACTTTCAAGAGTCAATGATGATCATCAAAAAGAAATTGATGATCTTAAAGCTTCTTTTAATAAAGTTAGAACAAAACGTTTTGAAAAAGGAGAAAGTTCAAAATCAAACTATATTAGAAATAATTTTAAATCTTACAACCATAGAAGTTCCCAAAGAACCTCTAATGGTAAAATCGTTAGAAGTATATGAGTTCCTAAAGGACTCAATACTACTAAACATAAAGATATCTTAAACAAATGGATACCCAAGGGGACAACGCTTTTAGGGACTAATGAATATGGACCCGAAAGAATTTAGGTACTAAAAAAAATTAATCTATGTTTGTAGGAAGAGGAGAATTGCTACAAGACATGAAGTACAAGGTCAAAATCATGGTTCTTTGATAGTGGATGCTCAAGACACATGACCGGAGACAAGAGCAGGTTTATAGAGCTTAACGACAAAAATGAAAGAGTGGTAACCTTTGATGACAACTCAAAAGGTTACATTGAAGGTATAGGTACTATAGGTAATACCTCTTCGATACAAATAGAAAAAGTATTATATGTGAATGAGTTGAAGCATAATCTATTGAGTATTAGTCAATTATGTGATAAATGATACAATGTTTTGTTTGAAACAAATGGTTGTAAAATTGTTGACATTGTATCTAATCGGATTATGTTCATTGGTCATAGAATATGAAACATTTACATGGTGCATTTAGATTCAATAAATATGACTAATTTATGCCTAGTAGCCAAGGATGAACATGATAGTTGGTTATGGCATAGGAGACTAGGACATACAAGCATGAGTATTTTACAAACACTGATTCAAGGCAATTTAGTAAGAGGGTTGTCAAAGCTAAAATTTGATAAAGATAAAATCTGTGATGCATGCTCAAAGGGAAAACAAAAGAAAGTTTCCTTTAAATCCATTAATAATGTATCCACTAGTAGAGTTTTACAATTGATCCATATAGATCTTTTTGGGCCAATTAATACTACTAGCTTGGGTGGAAAACAATATGCATTTGTATTAGTAGATGACTATTCTAGATATACTTGGGTTCTATTTTTAAGTACTAAAGATGAAGCATTAGAACATTTTATCGCGTTTTAAAAAACAATCCAAAACAAAAAAATGTTACTTCATTTCAAGTGTTAGGAGTGATCATGGTACTGAATTTGAAAATCTTGGATTTACTGAGTTTTGTAATTCTAATGGAATTAGTCATAATTTTTCAGCAGCTAGAACCCCTCAATAAAATAGTGTTGTTGAGAGAAAAAATCAAACTTTAGAAGAAATAGCTAGAACCATGCTTTGTGAAAATAATTTGCCAAAATATTTTTGGGCTGAAGCCACAAATACCGCTTATTATGTAATTAATCGAGTAATGATTAGGTCTATTTTGAAGAAAACTCCATATGAAATTTTCAAAAATAAAAAGCCTAACATTAGCTATTTTCATCCATTTGGATGTAAATGTTTTGTTTTAAACAACGATAAAGACAATCTTGGCAAATTTGATGCTAAAAGTGATGAATGAATTTTTTTGGGTTATTTCTTAAATTTTAAAGCTTATCGGGTATTTAATAAAAGAACTTTAGTGGTAGAACAGTCTATACATGTTGTTTTCGATGATAATCCCCTTCCGAGGAAGGATTTTTATGTTGATGATGACATAGGTATTATAAAAGAAAATGACGTTGAAGAACCATCATCAAACAAAGAAGTGAAGGATGAGGAAACTCAAGATGCCTTCAAAAATCTAACCATTGAAGAAAGGGAAATCACATACCCAAAAGAGTACAGCTATGTCAAGGATGGTGAGATTTTAGGTGATCCATACAAAGGGGTAACTACTCGGTCTTCTCTTAGGGACATATGTAATTATGTTGCATTTATCTCATGCATAGAGCCTAAAAATGTTAAAGAAACATTAACATATGAAAATTGGATTATGGCTATGCAAGAAGAGTTAAATCAATTTAAGAGAAGTGAAGTATGAACATTAGTTGAAAGGCCTAATGATAAATCTACTATAGGTATTAAATGGGTGTTTAGGAAAAAATTAGATGAGAGTGGTAATATAGTGAGGAACAAGGCTAGACTTGTTGCTCAAGGGTATACTCAAGAAGAGGGAATAGATTATAATGAAACATATACTCCCGTAGCTAGGATGGAAGCTATTAGAATGTTATTAGCATTTGCATGTTTCAATGAATTTAAACTATATCCAATGGATGTTAAAAGTGCATTTTTAAACGGTTTTATAAAAGAAGTGTATATGGAACAACCTCCTGGTTTTGAAGATTCAAAATTTCCAAAGCATGTTTTTAAGTTGACAAAAGCTTTATATGGTTTAAAACAAGCTCCTAGAGCTTGGTATAAAAGATTGTCATACGTTTTAATTGAAAAAGGTTTTTTAAAAGGGAAGGTTAACACTACATTATTTTTAAAGCGTAAAGGTAAAGATTTATTAGTAGTTCAAATTTATGTTGATGATATAATATTTGTTTCTACTAATGATGCTCTTTGCCAAGAATTTTCAAAGCTAATGCAGAGTGAATTTGAGATGAGCGTGATGGGGGAGTTTTCATTTTTCTTGGGGCTCGAAATCAAGCAAAGAAAAGATGACATCTTCATTAATCAAGAAAAGTACGTCAAGGATATACTCAAGAAGTTTGGATTAGAAAATGTATAGATGTTAAACTTTATAGGTCTATGATTGGCTCTTTGCTTTATCTAACCACAAGTATACCAGACATTATGTTTAGCGTTTGCTTAAGTGCTAAATTTCAATCATGCCCTAAGGAATCACATCTTCAAGCCATTAAGAGAGTCTTTAGATATCTTAAGGACACTCCTAGTTTAGGACCTTGGTATCCTAGAGACTGTAGCCTTAGCTTACATGCCTTCTCTGATACGGATTATAGAGGATGCAAAATAGATAGGAAAAACACCTCCAGTACTTGTCAATTCCTAGGAAATATGTCGATTTCTTGGTTTTCAAAGAAACAAAATGGTGTTGAATTATCTACCACTGAAGCGGAATATATTTCAGCCGGTAGTTGTTACGCACAAGTTTTATAGATAAAACAACAACTTTTAGACTATGGAATTGAAGAGTTTGTACCATACCTATCAATTGTGACAATACTAGTGCTATTTGTCTCACTAAAAATCACATCTAACACTCTAGAACTAAGCACATTGAAATTAGACATCATTTCATTAGAGATCATGTCTTAAAAGAGGATGTAGTTCTAGAATTTGTAGATACTTTGCATCAAATAGCTGACATTTTTACAAAACCTTTAGACAAAGAAAGATTTTGGACACTTAGTAGAGAATTAGGTTTAACTAACCTACCTTGACTTAGTGTTTAAAATGATTTTAGCACTTTTAATTAGCAAATGAAAAATGCTTATAAAGATAACATTTTTGAATGCATTCTATGCTAATAGTTAGGGGGAGTTTATGATCTTTAGTGAAAATTAATAATATGTTCAAATAAAATTTTAAGGATAATTTTGATTGATTGAACATAGTTAATTTTCGAAATATGAGTTGCCAATACCACTACAGCTCATTAATTTAGCATTTCAAGTGTTTAAAGGTAGATTTTTGACATTTTTGTTTACTAGGTATCGATACCCCATAAACAGGTATCGATACCCACTTGCTAGGTATCTATACTGCTTCAACGTGTATCGATACCCTCTTTGAATGTGTATCGATACCCCTTGATGGGTACCGATACCCCATGTCAGGTTTAGGCTTTAAATCCCCAAAATCTTCATTATTTTGCCAAAACCTTCATTATTTTGCCAAAACCTAAAAACATTCTTTTCACGTCGTTCCCTCCTCTTCTCACTCAAAATCTCCATATTGCTCATATTCAACGAAATAAAGTTGGAATTCTTTCGTTTCTCATTTTCTAAACCTACTACAATCATCAAATCAGTGCAAACAACAACAAATCCCACTCAATCTTCAAATTTCCAAGGTAAAATTTTCTAAAACTCTATTTTATTGATTTTTGAACATAGGACAAGTTTTAGTTAGTTTTAGTTCGAAATAGATATCGGGCATATGATAGATTATAGTTTTGAACTAAAATCTACAACTAATTTCATCAAAAACACAAGATTTTTCAAATTTTTTAATTTTCAAAATAAAAAATGTTTTGTTTTTAAATTGTTGTTTTTGATTTAATTATGTTGATTTCAAGGAAAACTATACATATAATGATATTTCAAACTTAGTTTTTCAAATAGTTTTCAAAATTGCCCATTAGGTTATTTCTAGAGAACCTTGAAATATTGAGGACTCATATTGAACTTTGGGAATAATTGTTGCATACATGTGTTTTAAAACTGCAGGTACTCTTATTCCGATTTCATAAACCATGTCTCATTCCAAACGACCTAGGACTTCGTCAAGTCGATCAAACTGACCTCCAAACCCACCTCCAAATCCATATCCTATTCCACCACAAAACCCTAATGAACCCGATATGACAATTCAAAATTCTTGCTTTAATGAACCTGGTCGTAGTGGTCTCTACAATAGGTTTGTTCACCATTTTGAGTCATATAGTATTAGGGAAGAACGTATCCCATCTCTACAAGCCATGATAGACATGAATTTTAAATATCTCCCAACCCTTCAAATATGGAAGTTTGATATACTCTTTCATCTTGAACCAGTTGTCTACCACCAACTTGTTCGTATTTTCTACTCCAATGTGGTATGCATAAAAATGAGTCACAAATCGCCATTATATGTATTAGGTCTTATCTCCTAGTCCAATACATTCATATTGACTCAGATTACATCACTAATTCATTTGGTTTAGATAATAGAAGGTTAGATAATGAACGAGATTTAGTGGCCACTTCTTATAAAGCCAAGTCGAGTGCGAGTGTTTTAGATTATCACGAACGTTTTCTTTATCTGATCATCTCTTGGTGGTTTAGACCATCCAGAGGAAAATACCCAACTCTTAGAGCACTTGACCTATGGTGGATACATTGTGTCCAGAAAAATAAGAAAATAAACTTGCAACAAATTATCTTTGTTGAGCTCGTTGAAACCGTAAACAATGTCCCTTTTAAACGTGTAGAAACTTTAGTTTACGGATGTTTGCTTAGCAACATGTTTATCAAAGCCAAGCTTAAGGTAGAGCTTGATGTAGTCATCCCTCTTACCACCCAAATCAATCTTACATCTTTACGTAAATCGGGATGGAGTGGAGATAAGGATCAATGGGTTCGTTCAACTCAGAAAACTCTGGGTACTAGCTCTTCACGAGATGCTCCAGCTCCAACTGCTGATCTAGAGCTAGATGATCTTTTACGGGGTATCGATGATCCCATCAATCAGGCCAAGGATGAGCCAGCTCAGCAAGAAATTCATATGCCTCCATATTTTTGATCGTTCATGGAGACATTTGATATGAGGTTTGCATCCCTTGAGTCCCAGCTCACTGCACAACATCTAAAGCAACAACTAGCAACTCAAGCTCACTTTGATGAGCTCAAAACAAGGGTTAATGTGCTTACACGAGATGTGGCTAATATATGGGCACATCTATCTCCACCTGATCCTCCGATGGATGATTGACCTCGACTTGCTAGTTTTCTTAAGTTGAAACTTGAACTCAGTATTGTTAAACATTTTGATGAATTTGGATTTTGGATATTTGGTTTGAATGTTTGTGTTTTGGATGTATTTTGGTTTGTTTGGTTGATTATGAATGATATTTAGTTATTTGAACTTAAATTTAATTTTGATGTTAGCTTATGCATCATCTACATCTTAGATCAATTATGACCAATTACCATTACACATTGTTTATGAATATTGATTTTATGAACTAATGGCTAATATTTCTCTTGACTTTGATCTTAGCAACTATATTAATATAAATCAATTGGCTATTTTCTTTAAAACCTTGTTTAAACATTTTATAGAGTCTTTTTAATTTAACAAAAAGGGGGGAGAAAATGTTATAGTAAGGGGGAGTAATTTTCAAAATGATTTTCAAAATGATTTTTCAAGAAAATCTTAAAATTTTTAAAATGTTTTGTTATATCAAAAAGGGGGAGATTGTTGAGAAAACATTTTGATATTTCGATATAACAAAAGTGTTAATAAATTTTAAAGATTAAATTTTAAGATTTTATATTCGATTCAATTATTCGAATATCAAAAATATTACTCAAAGTTTTCAAAGTTCAATTTTACTCCTTAATGAAAAATTGTGGTTTATACTAAAAATATTTTTGGAACAATTTTTACAAAGTATTTCGAACCATAATCGAGTCAAAATTTGATTTTCAATAGGGAGGTACCGATAACTTCTTAAGAGGTACCGATACCCCTCAAACATCGAATGCAAAAAGGGTACGAATATCCCATAGGGTACCGATACTCCTATACAAAGAGGTACCGATACCTATCCCAAAGGTACCGATACCCCTTATATTGATTTTGGATCTGAGAAAAACATAATACCAAATGGGTACCGATACCCCTGAGAGGTACGATACCCTTAGTCTTATAACGGTCAAAATATTTGAATTTTACACAAGATGTATCGATACCCTTTGAAGGTGTACCGATACTCCTTCGCTCCCAACAGCTTTTTGAAGTTGAAAAACATACAACAATGGCTCTATTGACTTCACCAAGGCTCCCAACGGATAGAACTCATACAAGGTGTATTTAAACAAGTTCTTGAAGCCATTGATGATTAAGAATTATCAAGAAAAGCTAGAGAAACAAGAGAGAAAGCATCAAACATCAAGTTTGAGCATTTCAAGCCAAATTCCTTTCAATATTCATTTTACTTTCAAGAACACACTTTGTGCTCAATTGTATTTATCTTTGAGTGTTCTTTCCATGTTCTAGAATTGTGCAAACAATCTACCTTGTGAGGTTTTTCTGTAAAGTTTGCGATTGTACGTTTCTCTTTGGGAGAGTGTGTTCTCAAGAATTTGGGGTATAATTCTTGATGGAGTTGTAAGGTTACTCTTTGTCTTTAAAAGAAAGAAAAATTAGTGAATTTGTGGAAAATCCTTAGTGTGGATAGCTAATGTAGTGGACGTAGACTTTGATTGAGAAAGTTGAACCACTCTAAATCGATTAGCAAATCTTTTCAATTTTATGTCAAAGCTTCCATCAAAATTTTAATTGCCAATTCACGCCCCTCTTGGCCAATTCATCTGATCGATTAACTCAACAAGTGCCCATACGGAAATTAATCCACTTGGTATGAATTTCTTAAGTCTTTGCACACTTAGTGGCATTTGGTAATCACCATACATATATCAATAAATCATACAACTATGACTACCATAGCATATACGTACATGATTAAATGCACTCACCTGGCTTGCCTTACTTTTGATATCCAAAATGTAAAGATGATTACTCCGAGAATTGACCTTTTCCTTTTGCTTTACTCGACTCGTGAGCTTGATTTCTATTTATTTCATATTCATTAAATACATGTATAATATTAATTGTTAGTATATTTCCTAACAATTATACTTAAACATTAATCAAAAGTACCTATTATTAACTTTTCTACATCAATATCGGCCTATCTTTCAATTTATGGCTCCTCAGTATCGATACCACTACCATAGTATCGATACTACCATACTATGGTACCGATACCCTACTATGGTATCGATACCATTTTTGCATTCTGTTTTTAATGGTATTGATACCTTCCCTTTGGTATCGATACTCTCCCTTCAGTATCGATACTGATTCAATGAGTATCGATACTACTCAGCTGATTCATCCCATTTTGCCTATAGTATCGGTATTGTTCTATCAATACCAATACATATGCCTAGATTTTCTAGTTTTCAACCCGAGACATACCCAAATTTGGTCAATTTTCCTCATGTTTACCCCCAACAATACTATGTAACCCTTCTCTACTTATCCATACTAACTTTCCTTCATTTAGATACTTAAAAAATTAGTATCCCCCTCAAGATCATTTGATTCTATGAATCACACCAAAATTTCTAATTTGTTTTTAAAGTCATCCAATGCTTCTAATCTTTCATTTACCTCTTTGACAAGTCAATTCTACCAATAAACATAAATAAACAGTCATATATTAACATATCATTTTAAAACTCATTTTCTAAAATCTCCATTATTTCACTTATCTCGTCGCTTTAATCCCATCTACACCTTCCTTAAGCTTCTATCATATACAAGACTTCAATAATCAACCAAAAACGAAAGGATAAACTAACAATTTAAAAACTCACCTTTGAGCTATTTAGGAGAGTTATCCACGGGGAAAGAAGAAGAAGAAAAGAGTTGACCTAGTAAAATCCCCTTTCCCCTTGTTCTTTACTTTAATACACTATAAGGAAATGAATTTTTAATTCATTTTATTCTAAATGACCAAAATGTCCTTTTCATCCTCCATTACTACAATTTAGTCTAAACTACTCTTCCCAAATCATTCTCATATTTTATCAATTAATCAAATAGATTCTCAAATTTTAAATCCTTTCAATAGAGTCCCTAATTCAATATTTGGGGCATTACACCAGTAATTAACCAGTTATGTTATAGTCTATATTTTTTTGGTGCATTTTACATAGGACGATAACATAACCGGTTATTACCATTTTTTATTACCAACTCAAATAATATTTCCTGTTAAATCATATAATATTTTCGCTATCAATTTTAACTGGTCACTTGTTTAACCAGTCATATCGTTTTTTAGCCGTATTTTAACCGCCTCGCAGCAGAACTTCCCCCAATAGTTTGGATAACATATATATATTTGTTGTAAGTTACTAATAAAAAAGAAAATAAAAGTTTTAATTTTATTAGAGGGACCCACGTGATTAAAATGGAGACAATGGCAGATTGTAAAATTGTTGGGGGAAATATCATGTTTTGCCCTTTTTGTTTGTATGTTTTTTATTTTAGTCCTCAAATGCTTTGTTAGGTATAAGTTTACATGTGTTCATTTCTAAATTTTATAATTTAGCCATGTGATTACCATCATTAATATTATTTGTATGCTCTTTCTGTACTCTCTGAAATGATGTGTGTGATTGTAATAGTAAGTATTACTATACGCAACCTTATGGGTACTATTATTTTGTACAGCCTTACTGGCGATCGGGAAAACAATACAAACACCTGATATTATGATCATACGGCCTTAGTGGTGCGAGACTATCTGAATACCCAATATTTGATGCATATGCAACCCATCTGTTATATATATAAGCACTAGTTCTGATTTTTATCTATGACATCTTTATTTGATCTGTGATATTTATATAAATATCATCGTCTATAATATTCCCTTTAGCTTGTATAATAATTTGTGACCATCTGATTAGGATTTTGTGCTCACTAAATCCACTTTGTTAATGTTATTAACAAGCTTAGAGGTGAGATCAATTTGTAATTATTTCTGCCATAAAGTGTGATGTATGTTGTAAATACTTGATACAATATTTACGCTTAATCGGCTTGCATTACTTCTTGCATGTAGCTTTAATTGAATAGTTGTGTATTACTGAGATTGCAAAGCTCAGTCTTCGAACTATTTTCCTCATTTCAGATCAGTAGATTCGAGTAGAGTTGGGGTGTCGACATCTTTTTAAAGTTCCAGCAGCCAACTTTTTAGAGTACAATACTTATTTACTTTTAGAGGGCATGTATGTTATAGGAACCTTTACGATTCAGTTAGCAACTCTTGATTTCACTTTTGTTTATTTGATATTTGTTATGTTAGAGCTCCACATTTTGTAAAACCGTTTCACGTTTGTTTTGTTATATATATATTGGTACCATTTCAAATTATATTTTTATTTTTTCATAAACAATGTTTAACTTGAAACTTTAAGTCGAAAATCACTTTGATGATCCAAACGTGACTCCCTTAGACCGTTGGATATTCTGGGTCGAGTTATGGGTGTTACACATATTCTAAATTGATCCCTAAATCTTTAAACATTCCAATTTCATCCTTAAACTATGACTATCATTTTAGATTAGTCCTCAAACTTTTAAATATTTCAGTTTTATCCCCAAACTATGATCTTCATTCTAAATTGGTCACCAAACTTTTAAATTGACACTTTTATATAATATATTTTTTATATAATATTATCGGATAATATGTAATTGATAATTTAATTTATTTGTTAGCATTTATAGAAAATTTAGTTTTTATTTAAATTTATTTGAATGAAATATTTGAGAAAAGTCTAATGTAAAATTATTAAATTATAACTAAATATTATTTGATGACGATATGTGAAAAATATATTAAATGATAGTGTCAATCGAATATTTTTTTAGAAATACTTAATAACGCTATAATAAAAATTGAATGATCTAATTTAATTAAATTAAAAGTTTCTAATTTGAATGAAAATTACTTCAATTGTGAGCCTAAAGACTAAAGAAATGAGCACCATTTTGCTTTTATAATTTTTTTTTTTTAAAAAAAAAAGAGAAAATATTTTCAAACAAGAGACGATGTGATGTGATCCTAAGTCCATACTAAATTTCTCTGTGCCTTGATCGCATCAGTAAAGAAGTCGCAGGGTTTAAACATTTATTTATGAGACAAGAAACTCAACAATTTGAACTCAAATATGCTCTATCAAGTCTTGAATTCGAGTTTAGAACCTTAGCCTAATTTTAAATAATACAATTAAGATATATGCATTGCATTTCACTCCATTCCTTTGCATATCATATGTTTTTAATGTTGCATATTGCATATTTACGTTTTATGTCACACTTTTATATGTTATTGCATATTAAAAATTAAGTCATTTTGATGCATGTTATATATTCATGTTTTATAAACTTCTAATACTTTGATTTATACTGTAAGGAACATTTTAAAAGCAAGATGGACGGCTACATTTGAAGGCATGTTGGATGATTACAAATAGAGATGCAGTGGAAGGGTTGATGAAAAGATGCAAAGGATAGCAAGAAGGCATGTTCCTTCAACCATAAACGGCTACAAAGATAAAAGGAAGCAATTTAAATTCCAAGAGACTTGACCCCTTCTTATTCAAGCTTGGACAATGTAAACACTCGTTTTCATTTGGATCTTTCGAATTATTATTATTATTATTATTATTATTAGTGGTAGTAATATTAAATATTAAATATATATACTAAAATATTAAAATAAAATATTTTTTTTATTAATGTTTCTATATTATTACAACCCAAAACTAAATACAACAAGGACCCCAAACCCATTATAAGACACAAGTCAAGTCCAAATGCTGATAAGCCTACGTGGGAAACCCCATCAAGAGTTAGGGTTTCATCTTTTCTCTAGGCGCCGTCAAGCCTTAATCGTTGGATCTGTTTAGATCCAACATCCCAGATGGGATAATATTAGGGGTTTATCATTAAAGCTTAATGAATTATCACTAGAGGTGTTCAAAATCGGGTATTCACATTTTCAGGAACCCGATTCTCCAGGTAGTATATTTTTTGGCTAATAGCCCAGCTTGTTAAGTCTGGGTACCCCTTAGTCGGGTACCTATATTTTTTGTGCATTTTTGGGTCACGGTAATTAGTTCATATTTTTTAAATTTTTTTAATTTAATATTTTAAAAAATCACATAAAATACATAAAATTTAAAAGTGCATAATACATACAATCCATACACAAAAATTAGTGATTTGAAGTTAGTTTTAACGATAAATATTTGATATATATATATATATATTAAAGTTTATTTTCAAAAGAAAATATTAAAAATATTAATATCAATCGTGATTTTTTTCGTCGAATTTCATATTGAAAAATTAATAAAACCTCTTTAAAAAAATAAAATTTGAAAGTACATAATACAAACCTAGAAAGAATTTAGAGACTTACATTTAGTTTTAAGGTAAAAATATTAAGTAACCTAAAATAAAAATATAATTTAAACTAATATATATATATATATTAAAATTATTGGGTTTGGTCGATTACCCAGTTATAAAAAAAATTGATCCAGACACGGCCCAATTACTCGAGAAAAATCACGGTTCATATAATTTTTTTTAGAGAATTATTCGATTTTTTTAGGTTTGGGCAAGCGGGTCAACCGGGTCGGATATTTTTGAACACTCCTAATAATCACTAAAGTATTATGATATTTTCTCAATTCACTAAGCTTTCATACATGTTTCGAAATATTATTAGGCAGTATTGAGTAGTTTAGTAATTTTCACTATAGTGATATTCGCATAATTATGAAAATCTTGAAACACATCAGAGTACGAGGGGTACTCACTTTAATTTTCTGAATTCAGGCTTACCAACTTAAATTCCAAGCTTTTGACACTTTTGTCACAAACACTACTGTTTCGTAACACGAACACGACCCCAATTAATTTCCCTCGACATACAAAAATACCATATTCATATATATTTAATCATTGCATGACCTAATTGTCATAATCAAGAACTTACGGAGATAATCTAATATTCAATTATTGAAATTAGGGGCTACATCGAATTAATTAAAGCTATTGGGCCATAATTCAAGGCTTAAATGCTTAGTCAGGGACCACAGTTAATTGTAAAATAAAATTAGAAGGACCATAACCATAATTACCCCAGGGATTAAAAAACACATGGGTTTCTGCGCGGATTACCTCCACAAACGTTTTGGCTCATTTTTAGGTAATGTTTGTTTTTGCATAGGTAAAAAGATTTGCAGTCTGTGGATTACATCTGTAGGCATTTGCAGCAGAAGAGGTGGATCAAAAGTCTACAGTCTACAAGAAGAAGACTGTTTGTTTTTTAACGTCTGTAGACTGCTAAAATAAACTGAAATATAAATAAACTGATTTTTTAAACTTAAAAGAGTTTTACAATATTGAGATTTAAATAATTTTAATTTTACAATACTAAAATTTAAATAATTCATACAACTACAATAATAATTTTTTTAGAAAAACAAACACCACCTTATTAATTCTATTATAAGTCTCACATAATTACATGTATTATTAGTTTTATAAGTTTTATAGAATAAAATTTATAAATGATCATTAAATTATATGATTTTTTAAATATGCAATTATGTAATACTTTTAATTTTTAAATATATATTCATAATTTATTTTTATAATTATATGATATTTTTAGAAAATATTTTTTTAATTTATCAAATTATTTTATGATTATTTTTATTTAATTGTGATTATATTTTAAAATTTTAAAAATATAATTTATAATTTTTATATTTTATATTTTAAAATCTTAATTAACAAACAATGAAATCATTTTTTATTAAGTAATGTGGTTTAAATATTTATATTTTATATAAAAAGTTTAAAAATAATTTAAAAATAACAAATCCAAAAAAATATTATATTTAAACTTAAATCAAAATAATTAAAATAAATATTAAATTTTAATAATATATAAAATAATATATATGATATAAAATTAAATATCTATAATATAATATTAAAAAATTAATATTTAATTTATTTAAAAAATTAATATTAAAATTAATATCTATGATATAATATTAAAAAATTAATATTTAATTTATTTAAAAATTAATATTAAAATTAAAATCAAATATAATATAAAATTAAATATAAAACCTCTTTGAAGAGGTTAGAAGACGTATGGAGATGCGCAGACGTTAGAAGAACTTCTATCTTCTAAAAAATAAACGGTCTGCGAAACCCAATATCTACACGTATTCTGCATGTCACATACATAAAAATTTTACATACCTTCCACAATAAAAACAAACATCATCTTAATCTCTAAAAAAAAAAGAGGTGCATTTTTCACCAATATAAAACTCATTTTTTTATTTCAAATTCATTTCTTATTCTCTCTCAGCCCGTGCATCACCAGAATTCTCTGAACCGCAATCGGAGTTCTCATCGTTGGCTTGTTGGCCGCCTTCATCGATCGCTGGTCGGTTCCAAAGTTATCAATCTCTCTTGTTTACTGTTAGATGGAGCTGCTTCCGATATATGTTGATGTCATCGATGATATGAGTCTTTCCTTCAGAAGAATCTTCGAACTAACGTAGGAATCGTAGAGGGAGAGAACCCTCACCTTGATCGGACTTTCTTATCCTATTTTCCTTTTTTTTTTTTTCGATTTGGTTACTACTGGTCTTCTTTTGTAGGTGAGCTCGTGAGGATCCGATCATCACCCGTCGTTTTCGTTCTCGTCGACGGTGGTTGTTGTTGTGAGACAAACAGTTGATTGGATAAGGCCTTGCTGGTCTGGTTCAATTTGGTTGGTTCACTATTCTAATGATCGGTGCTTGGCTAATAGGCTTGACCAGTGGTATGGGGTTCAAATCCCCAACTCTAAAACTACCTCGAACTTGGGGATCTACACTTAGAAAGTTCCCCTTTTTTGGGGACACCCAACCCCGTACACTAGGAAACACTCCATTGGAAAAATGAATCCACTCAGTGATTTCAGAGTACCAACAACTCATTCTTTCAACAATTTCATCACCGGCAAAATTGGCTCAATAAAATAAGTTATATGGGATTTTTATTTAGCCTAAGGCAAGTAAAAATTTATTTTGGGATTTATGGTATTTTTTACAATGACATATAACTTTTTACGCTGATATAACGAGTTTTAATAAAAAATATTTTTTATTTTTACTTTTTACTTTGATATGCTAGATTTTAATAAAACAATTATATTTTATTGGAATTTGTTATCTCGGCGTGACGAGTTTCAATAACACTATAGAAAATATCGTAGATCCCAAATATAAATCGAGATACCCTAATATGTTATATAAAAAACTCGTTATTCTTATTGGGCTAAAAAAACCTTTCATCGCCCCTTTTGTAACTGTTCAAATCCTAAAATAATCCTCCACATGTAAGGTCTTGATTTTGCCACCACCTCAAAATAAAATCTAATCTCAGTCTTCCCCACCAGAGTTTGCAATCACATCCATCTTTTTATTCTTGCAGAAATACACTTATATTTTAATTTTTTTTAACATTTAAGATCCCTCTTTTTATACAATAAACAAAGTTAATAATTATTCGTGATTCGTGAGTACTAATTATGGACGCGAAATATGTGCAAGTATACACAATTGAATAAGTAATACAGTGATGAGTTCGTATCCACAGGGATTGAAGGAAATTTAATAAGCTTAATTAGAGCAAATAACTACTTTATCTAAGTATAGTTAGTGTGATGGTATGTACTAATGAGAATGCTGAAGTAAAATAAAATGGATGTTGGCGGGAATGGAATGATGGTGTGATGAGGTAACAAATGAAGATGTCGTGGCAAAAAGGATATAAATGTCATGACAAAATAAATTGTGTTTAGTACAATCAAATGAAAATGTAAAGGCAAAATAAAATGTAAATATTGGACTTGAATAAAATGACTTGATAATCCTCACACAACAAGCTACTATGGGAATGAATGATAAGAGTCACTTAGGAAACTTAAGTCTAACTTCTCATGATGGTCTTACTTGCCCGATAGAGTTTACTAAAGGTGCCCTATGCTATCTTTAGTCAAGGGACTCGACAGATTGATAATGCCTTGGCAATACCTCTCGGCGTTAGTAGGTGTAGGTATCCCATTGGTTCAGATCAATAGAATTTGTCACGACAATACCACTTGGCGTCATCACTAGCATCTAACCTCTCGACCGAGCACTACTCATTTTAGTTTATTGAAATCCTAGCCTTATATCTAAAGGTGGATTAGGTCTAGTTACTATCTAAAACCCATTGTTACTTAGTTTCTCTCGAACACTAAGTATTTTCCTAAGGAATGACTACTCTCATAGCTCCCACAATCTTAAGACATTAAGCATCATAAGCAAAACAAATAAGATCATAAATAAAAAAACCATCCATTAAAGAAAAAGCTTAAACATCCATAGTGAACTCCCACTAAATAAAGCTAGTTCATGGTGCGGTTCGAATAATCCATGAAACAAATCATAAAATCTATTCGTTCCTTACAACCCGAATATGATAAGTGAGAAAGAAAAGTAAAGGGATGGAGGAAAACCCTTTGACGTGCACTGTCGGAGCTCCCCTTGGCCACCACGAACGACATTAGCGAGCTAGCTCCTCTCGGACTAGCTCACCACTCCCTCTAGCTTGTTAATGGAGGAATGCCACGGAAAAAGTGAATGAACGGAGAAAGAAGGAAACTTTTTCTTTCATCCGCCTCTTCACTTTTTTCTCAAGAATTTAAGCTCAAACGGTGTAAAAAATCAAGCCTTGTAATCCGGTGGCTTCATCTACTATTTATAGTGGGGAATAAACCTAGGTATTTATGTCAAATATCCCATGATACCCCAAGTTTGTTCCCTTCTCGTTAGGAGTGGTATAGAAGTGGTAGTGGTCCCCTGGCATTTGGGCATACGTGCAGACAAGGTCAGCCGACCAATGTGGCAGATGTTCCCTCCTAGGTATCTGGCAACTGAAAGCACGTGAAAACAAGGACAGTTGGCTGAAAAATATCTTCCTTTGTCTTTTTAACTTCCAAAATATTGTTCGAGTTGGTATTTGTATTCTATGCAGTATTCCCAATTTGTCACGACAATTCTCCTTGCTTATCCTTGCTCCCAAATCCCGTACATTATCAAACAAAGCACCTTCTCCATAATGCAACATCGATTTCAGAATAAAATGCCACGGAAAAATACATTTCCACCACATGCAATTATATGCTCCTAGATGCATCTATATGATCCTATATAAGCTCTTAGACAATCAATAACTTACGTGAAAAAGCCCTAAATATGGCCTTTTTATGGAGTTATCACACCCCCAAACTTAAGCTATTGCTTGTCCTCAAACAATTGATAGTAGTAAGCAAAATTAAAATACCATGGCAAGTTCAGGTTCAAAATAGTCTTATGGGTAGTATTTCAGCCCTTAGAACAATTGGCTTCAACACACTAGACTACTTTAAGAAATCAAGTATTATCCCTAGGGCAAGATCTTTTGAGTGTGTGTGTGCATGATTGTATCCAGTCCATTCTTAACAAATCTAGAAAATTTATAAGCAACCTCTCTTGTTTTGCTACAACATTTAGTAGTTACATGATTACAAGTTTACACCCACAATTTCTTCATTTTTTTCACTGCTACGAGGGGTATCAGCTGACCACACTTGTCATTCTAGACTTGACAATGAGGTGGAGCAAACACTGCATTCTCTAGCCTATTAGGCAGAGTCATCCCGTGACTACTTTCATTTACTCATATGTCGTGGCTTCTATTTATTTAAATGCAGTATCCAGGCAATGCCATGGTATAGCGAAGTGTCCCTCTACACTTATGTTAAAGCATTTATTCGCAATTTCATTTTTTATCATTTTACATTTTTTTTCATTTTCAGGAACATGTGGGGTTTTCTTCATTCAAGGACATTGTTAAAATTTTATGCCAAGACATGCAAGATTTCTCTTATAAATAATTTCTAAGTTCTTTAAGCATGGAAAACATACAATCGTATATAAAAAGTTACAAAAAACAAGTCCTAGAGTTGGTTGTATGATTATTAATAGTCATGTACATTCAATTCTAGCCATAAAGAGTTCATCATCATCGGGAATCATTAATTTATTCCAAAAATACTAACTCAAACACGTAATAATGTCATGGTATATTCATTCTACTAATACTATCAAGTAATGAATTAAGAACCCTACCTCCCCAAACATGATAGAAGCATTGTCCTCAATGCTAAATAAAGACTAACTTAAAACTAGACTACATGTTTTGCAATCCAATGCAAGGTACCTTGACTATTTATGGTGGTGATGCCATGGTTATCATGCGACACGGGTGCTTGCGTAATGGTGTGGGGCTGGAGTATTCAGAATCTGTTGGTGGTGCAGTAGGGGGTCCTAAGGCCTTCCGGGATTAAGGTAAATTAAGGCTCCTCACGTTCAGACACCTTCTTCAAGCGGCGTTAACTCCTTCACAGAGGGAATTGCTACAACATTTCCGATTGTTCTGCATGGTGTGACTTTGTGGGCTGTCAAGGTTAGTAGTCCTAGTCTCTTGTCACTCAGTTGCAGGTATTGTGTGGACTGGGTCAATATCTTCTAGTTCATCCTCATTATCTGGATGGGGAGCATCTACTGATGTTTTGGCATCTGTATAGGTACATAAGAGTGCATCAGGGAAGACTGAGAGATCAAAAGCTATATTCGGAAGGAGCTCCATTAAGGCAGTTGCAACAACCTCGTCTATTCACTTGAAATAGGCAAAGAAAGTCGTCAAGATGATAGTCAGATTCACCACTTGATCCTGGGTCTGCTTAGCTACCTCCTTGAGAGCATCTAATTTTGTTATGACATCTTAGTTTGCATTAGCTCTAGAGGTGCTTTCCTCTTTTTCCTTGCCCTTATTTTCCTTGAATCCAAGCAACGTAGGTAGCTTGGGCTTTGTAATACTATACAACCCAAGAAATATTTCTTAAAACTGGTCCTCGACCACCTTCTTTTTACGGAAGAGTGTCGTAATGAGGTATAGAAATACTAGGGCACTGGCAGGTCGCTTCAAACAAGTATGAACTTGTTCCACGATTATCTTACCTATGTCAATGGAACGCCCTACCAAAATAAAATGCAGCAAAACCATCATCTGCAGTGAGACAGTGGTGTTATGGGCAGTGGGGAAAAGCTTATGCTTCATGAAATGATTTCATAATTTAGCCCTCGGTTATAGCCTCTTGTGATCAACCGATTGTCGGCTGGCTTACTACATATTTAACTATGTATTTGGAAAGTAGAGGTCCTCCAAAATTCCATGGTAAGTCTCGTTATCTACCTCCTTTACGAATGTGGTGTGACTATCAATAATATCTTACAATTTAAAGTAATGATTAATAGTCGAAGGGGTAAAGCGAATAAAGATAACTCAAACCACCACGACATGTTGATTCGGGTCGGTTAAGTTGGTATAAAATTCCTTCACAAGAGAGGCATTCACGTTCCTCAAATAACTAGCAAATATTTACCACTAGTGTTGTTGCACAATGTCCATAACATTGCCCCCAAGGTAAACATCTTCAGCGTTGGAGAACATAAAGCCTAACTCAAAGAAAACTCGAAGGTTTTTGAGCCCTTGAAACTGTTCTTGCGTCGCTTCGTCGATGAAACGTGGTGGAGACGAAGGAGCCATGCTTGGAGGACGTGAGTGCACTATTGTTTGGTTAACAATAGAAAGAAAATATGAAAAAGCTTGAAACGTTTTGGTTATGGCGTGTGGTTTGAATGAGGGAAGAAGAAGAGAAAGAGATGAAGTTTGAGTGAGAGAGTAAAAAGATAGAAATAAAATAAAAAAGGGGAAATAGGGGTTATTTAATGAGTGGATGAGGTGTGGGTTGGGGAAAGAGACAAAATCATTAAATCTAAAAGTAAACCCAAAAAAGGAAAAATTTCAAAAAATCAAAAAGTAAAAATTTTCCCTCCTATTTTTGTCTTGATGCAACCCACTCCCATGTCCTTAACTGTATGGTTCTCACATGCCACCTGTGTGGGTCCCTAAAAATTCAAAATAACTCAATTAACAGAAAAATAAATGAATATCTAATAAAATAAAATATATGTTTTATTTATGCATAAGAGTAAATCCGAAATATCATGGCATCTTCAAAATGCTCTGCAGATTCAGACATCTTGCAATAAGTGTGTTGTTTTGTCACGCAAGGGTGGAGCTCCTTGATAAGCTTTCAGACGCTGACCATTAACTTTGAATATGGTCACATCATCTATATTCTTGATATCAACAGTGCCATGAGGGTAGACATAGTGTACTTCAAATGGTCATGACTATTGTGACTTTAGTTTGCCAGGAAAGAGCTTCAGCCTCGAGTTGTAGAGGAGCACTTGTTGGCCAACATGAAAATGACTTGGAAAAAGCATTTGATCTTTCCACTTCTTGATTTTTTCCTTATAAAGCTTGGCATTTTCATATGCTTGTGCTCTAAATTCTTCTATTTTATTCAGATCGAGTAATCTTTGCTCCCCAGCTAGTTGCGCATCAAAATTAAGCTTCTTAATAGCCCAATATGCATTATGCTCTAAGTTCATAAGTAGGTGGCATGGTTTCCCATATACCATCTTGAAAGGTGACATTCGCAAAGGCATTTTGAATGTCGTTCTATAAGCCTAAAGTGCTTTATCAAGTTTCGAGGACCAATCTTTCCTCCTTGGATTCAGCACATTGTCCAGGATTTACTTAATCTCTCATTTGGACACTTCAGCTTGCCCATTGGTTAGTGGGTGATATGTCGTGGCAAATTTTTATCTCACTCCATGTCTTTGTAATGCCTTGGTAATTAGCTTGTTATCAAAATGAGTGTCCTAATCACTAAAGATGGCTCTAGGTGCTTCAAATCGGGTAAAGATGTTCTTGTGAATGAACTTGAGCACAGTCTTAGAGTCATTCATTGGTGTTGCAATTGCTTAAACACACTTAGATACATAGTCCACAGCAAGCAAGATATACAAGTCTCCAAAAAAAGATTGGAAAGGTCCCATGAAGTCAATGGCCCACACGTCAAAGAACTCAATCTCCAGAATGTTTTACAATTGCATCTCGTGTCGCCTAAAAATTTTCCCAGTATGACGACATATATCACATGCTTTGCAAAACTCATGAGCATCCTTGAACATTGAAGGCCAATAAAAGCTTGATTGGAGGACCTTAGCAGCAGTCCTCGCACCTCCACAGGGGGTTGTGTGGCAATGGTGTAGAATGTCTATTTGCTCCTCCTTAGAGACACAACGTTGAATTATTTAATAGGCGCATTGTTTGAATAAATATGGCTCATCCCAAAAATAGAGTTTGGCATTATGCTGGAACTTCCTCCTGCCCTGGCTGTTCAATTCATAAGGCAAAATATTTCTAACAAGAAAATCGACTATGTCAGCGTAACACGGAAATGCTGTGGCATATAAAATTTTCTCATCAGGGAATGCTTCTTGAATATCTAAAATGTCATGGCATTCAGAATTGTTTTCTATACTAGATAAATGATTTGCAACCTGGTTCTCGGTACCTTTTCTAACTATCATCTCTAAGTTAAATTCTTGCAATAGTAAAATCCACCTAACGAGTCTAGGCTTGACATCTTTCTTGTTCACTAAGTATTTGATAGTGGAGTGATTGGTGTGAATAATAACTTTGGTGCCTATCAAGTATGACCTAAACTTGTCAAATGCAAATACCACGGCAAATAATTCCTTTTTAGTGGTTATGTAATTCATTTATGCCTCATTCAAGGCACGACTAGCATAATATATAACATGAAAATTTTTACCTCCACGTTGTCCCAGCACAGCTCCCACAGTAAAATCGCTCGCATCACACATTATCTCAAATAGTGATGTCCAATCGAGAGGAACCACAATGGGCATAGAGATAAGTCTTTGTTTCAGCTTGGTGAATGCGTCATATCAATTTTTATCGAACATGAAGGGCTGATTTTGTTGAATTAGGGTGCATAAGGGCTTGCATATTATGGAGAAGTCCTTGATAAATCTTCTATAAAACCCAACATGTCCAAGGAAACTCCTAATGCCCTTGCCATATGTTGGTGGGGTTAGTTTGTCGATTACCTCGATTTTGGCTTTGTCCAATTCAATGCCCTTTTAGAGATCTTTTAGTCAAGCACAATGCCTTCAGTCACCATGAAGTGACACTTTTCCCAATTTAGCACGAGATCAACCTCCTCAAATCACTTGAGTACCTTTGCCAAATTACCGAGGCATTTCTCAAAGTTATCTCCAGAAACGGAGAAGTCATACATAATGATTTCTAGAATGTCCTCAACCATGTCAGAGAAGATAGCTTGCATGCAGCGCTGAAAAGTTTCGGGGTATTACAGAGTCCAAAAGGAATCATCCAAAAAGCATAAGTGTCATAGGGACACGTGAACGTAGTCTTCTTATGGTCCTCTGGTGCAATGTCAATTTGATTATACCTAGAATATCCATCCAAGTAGTAATAAAATGCCTTGCCTGCCAATCAATCCATCATTTGATCGATAAAGGGCAAAGGAAAATGGTCCTTCTTGGTAGCCTTGTTTAGCTTGCGGTAGTCCATACATATCCTCTATCCAGTGAGAATGCACGTGGGCAATAACTCATTGTCTTCACTAGTCACTACAGTCTTGCCTCCTTTCTTTGGCAGACATTGGATAGGACACACCCCTGAACTATTAGATATAAGGTAAATCACTCCAACATCAAGCCATTTGAGAATTTCTTTTATCATTACTTTCTTCATGATTGTGGCTCTATGGATTTACCATGACATTCTTTCAGCAGAATCTTGTGCATGCAAATAGTGGGACTTATCCCCTTCAGATCTTCTATAGTCCATTCTAATGCTTTTGTTCTATGACAAAGCACTTAACAAACTACATTCTTGGTTGGGAGTAAGGGCAGAGGAAATAATAGCAGGTATAGTTTCATTACTACCCAAGTAAGAATATTTAAGATGATGTGGCAAATTCTTTAGCTCCAGGGTAGGTGAATGCTAAAATGAAGGCTTATGAGGAACAAACTCATCAAAATCAAGAGATTCAAAGCGTGTACCTGGGCTATCTACGAGGAAGCCAGCATGATGCACCTCTAAAGAAAAGTCCTTGGGTTCCTCGACACTTTCCTCTTCAGTAAGCCTCTCATAATATTCTAGTTGAATGAAATTGTCATGTCAAAATTAATCAGCTTCTCATGCTATCAATAAATACACTTCCAAAATGCTCTAACATTCTTCAGACTCATCTATGTACTTGAGAGTATGGAAGACATTAACGATGACACATTGGTCGACCACTTTCATGGTGAACTCGACATTCTTACAATCAATAAGAATACGTCCAGTAGGTAGGAAGGGTCTCCCTAAGATTATGGATGTCATGGCATCAACCTCATAATCAAGTATAAGAAAGTCTACTGGAAACACAAAATTTTCCACCCTTACAATGACATCCTTTACTGCCCCTCGGGACGAACATGTGAGTGGTCAACTAGTTGCAAAATAACTGAGGTGGGTCTTACATTTCCTATTCCAAGCTTTAAGAAGATTGAATTAGCCATTAAGTTCACGCTTGAATCAAGGTCACATAGTGCCTTTCCAACATAATTTTATCCTATAGAGCAGGGAGTAATAAAGCTACCTTGATTTTGTCTGTTTGGTGGCAGCTTGCTCAGGGCAAACCAGTATTCTTTTGTCGTGGAAATGATCTCATACTTCTCAGTTTTTCTCTTATTTGTCACGATCTTTTTAAGGAATTTAGCATATGTAGGCATTTGTTCTATAACTTTAAGAAAAAGAACATTGATATGGAGTTGATCTAGAATGTCGATAAAATTCTTGAATAGAATGTCATCATTACGCTTCTTCCGTCTTTGTGGGAAGGGTGGTGGAGGTATGACTTCTTCTAATGAAGGGATGGGAACAAAATTTGTCATGGAATTTTTGTTTGCTCCCTCAGTAGTTTCACTGGATGAATCTTCATCCTTATCCTCCTTCACTTGTGTCTCTTCTAGCACTTCATGCTCAGCTTGCAGAGTTACGGGGGTGAATCATCCTTCTTCCTTCCCTGAAACTTATCTTGTACATTGATTTGGGTGCCACTCCATAGAGTGAGTACACTACATTTCTCTTTACCATTAGCTTTTGTGACTTTAGTGTCACTCGGTAGACGACCTGGTTGACGTTCTTGTAATGTCGCAATAATTTGACCAACCTGACCTTCCAAGGCTCTCAAAGACGAGTTGTGGCTTTAAAGCAAAGCTCCTTGACTATGTAATAAGGATCATTGATTTTTGATGGAGGTAGCATGGTCTTGCAGTATGGTCTTCGTGGTTGCTATAAAATCTTGAATCGTGGCCTCCAAAGAACTTGTGTTGGATGAAGATGTTACTCCCTTGTTAGAATTATACCATGGCATACTAGTTTGAAAAACTTGGGAGTCATTGAAATTCTACTGGCTAATGGGCTGATTAGTATTTCTAGTTCCTTGATTTCCCCAATAAAAGTTTGGATACTGATGTCATCTAGGATTATAGGTGTTAGAATAGAGGTTATTGTTCCCTCGATTGTAGTTTACTACATAGTTGATGGACTCTTGATTAGTCAGGAACTCACTCTCATGGTGATTGCCATAGCATAATAGACATGTTGAGTGGGTTGCCTTCACTTCTTTCATCTCACTTGGTCGTTGTAAATTTTTGAACATATTGGTGATGGCGGAAAGTTAGGCGGACACATAATCCTTAGTATCTAACTCGAATGCCCCATCCTCTTTTCACATAGTTCCAAACCTTGTAGATGGGAATTGATAATCGTTGTTGGTAATCCTATCTAGAACGTCAAATTCCTCTGCAAGTGATTTATCGAGCAATGTCCCATTTATCGATGCAACTAGCATCATCCTCGTGGGTGTATTGACTCCATTATAGAACATACCACTTGAGTCCAATCTTGAAAACCATGATTAGAGCATTAGTGAAGCAATCCTTTTTCCCGATCGCAGCATTCATACATTGATTTGTTATCAGCTTGACGAAAAGAAGCAATGTCGTTTCTTAGTTGGGTGTTCATATTTGGAGAATTATATCGCTGCAAAAAACTTTTGCACAGAACTGTCCAAGACTCCATCGAGCCAAGTGAAACACCACTCAACCAGCCCTCGCCCAGTCACACAGATTATATGAAAATAAATTTAGCTTTAGTATATCCTCATGTACTCCTTGTAATCGGAAAGAATCACACACCTCCAAGAAGTTATGAATATGATGCCTAGCATCTTCATGAGGCATGCCCCCAAACTGCCCTATAGAATTCAACATATTAAAAATGATATGTTTAAGCTCAAAATGGGAGGCCTGAATCTCGGGTGCCACAATTCTAGGATTTAAGTCATCTAAGATAGGGTTTATGTAATCTCAAATATCACGAGGCCCAACTACATTCCCAGCATTCGGAATTGCCTCGACATTATAATCTTTCTCTTGACCAATACCTTGATTCCCTATTTGATACATGTTTGCTTGAGCACATGGAGTACGTCTTCTTTGCCTAAAAACCTTTCATTCTCAGTTTTAATTGGTTCTAATGGCTCGTCAGAATTTCTTCTGGTCATACACCAAGAAAAACCTGAAAAAGACAAGGAAAATAACAAGTAAAACTAATTAAAAAATGAAGAAGTAAAATAAAAATGCTATGAAAAAACGAATTAACTTCCAATTGCCAACCCCTGGCAACGGTGCAAAAAACTTATCCACGATTTGTGAGTACTAAATATGGATACGAAATATGTGCAAGTATACACAATCAAACAAGTAATACAGTGATGAGTGAGTATCGTATCCATAAGAAATGGAGGAAATTTAATAAGTTAAATCAGAGAAAATAACTACTTTATCTAAGTATATTTAGTGTGATGGTATGTACTAATGAAAATGCTAAGGTAAAATGAAATGGATGTTGGTGGGAATGGAACAGTGGTGTGATGTGGTAACAAATGGAGATGTCATGACAAAAAGGATGTAAATGTCGTGACAAAATAAATTATGTTTAGTGCAATAAAATGAAAATGTAAAGGCAAAATAAAATGTGAATATTAGACTTGAATAAAATGACTTGATAATCCTCACACAACAAGCTACTGTGAGAATGAATGATATGAGTCGCTTAGGAAACTTAAATCTAACTTCTCAAGATAGTTTTACTTCTAAGTCTTACTTGCCAGACAGAGTTTATTAAAGGTACCCTATGTTATCTCTAGTCAAGGGACTCGACATATTGATAATGCCTTGTGTTGAGTTAATCGATCGACGAAATAGCCAAGAGGGGTGAATTGGCAATAAAAATTTTGGTGGAAGATTTTGCAAAAAATAGAAAATATTTGCACATCGATTTAGAGTGGTTTGACTTTCTCAACCAAAGTCTATGTCCACTACATTAGCTATCCACACTAAGGATTTTCCAACAAATTCACTAATTTGTTCTTTCTTTTGAGGATAAAGAGTAACCTTACAACTCCCTCAAGAATTATACCCCAAATTCTTAAGAACACTCTCTCAAAGAGAAATACACAGATTTGTAAACTTACAGAAAAACCTCACAAGGAAAGATGTTTGTACAATTCTAGAACAAAGAAAGAACACTAAAGAATGAATAAAATTGAGTACAAATGGTTTTCTTGAAAGCAAAAAGAATATTGAATGAAAAATAGGCTTGAAATGCTCAAACTTGATCTTTCTCTTTGATTCTCTCTCAATTCTTGTTGATCAATGGCTTCATAACTTGTTTAAATACACCTTGGATTGATTCTATCCATTGGAATCATTTGGGTGATGTTAGAGCCGTTGTAGTGTGAAAACCCTCTTGAAAAGGCTGATGGGAGCGTGGGTATCGGTACACCCTCAATGGGTATCGGTACCTACAGTGTAAAATTCAAATATTTCGACCGTTAAATGACTAAGGGTATTGTTACCTCTAAGGGGTATCGATACCCATTAGGCATTCTATTTTTCTTGTAGCCAAAATTAACACAAGGGTGTCGATACCTATGGGGGTCTTGGTACCCATTTGACATTTTGTTTTTCTCGGAGCCAAAATCAACATAAGGGTATCGGTACCTATGACTTAGGTATCGGTACCTCCTTATTTAAAACTTATTTTAGGCTTGATTAAGGTTCAAAATACTTTGTAAAAATTGTTTCAAAAATATTTTAAGACTCAAACACAATTTTACACTTAAGTAAGGATTAAAATTGACCTTTGAAAAACTTGGAGTAATATTTTTTATATTCGAATAATTTAATCGAATACCTGAAAATTGGATAAAATCTTAAAATTTATGTATATTTTATTTGTTATATCGAAACATCAAAATGTTTTCAACAATCTCCCCCTTTTTGATATAACAAAACATTTAAGTAATTTTAAGATTTTATTTGAAAAATCATTTTTGAAATCAATTTTGAAAATTTACTCCCCTTACTTTATTCTACCCCTTTTTGTTAAATCAAAAAGATTCTAGAAACGTTTTTAAACAAGATTTGGAAAAATTAGCCAATTGATATTTAGATAAAGCTTAAGCTGCTCAGATCACAATCAAGAGAAAGATTAGCCATTAGTTCATAAATCAATATTCATAAATAATGTGCAATGGAAACTGGTCATAATATGTCTAAAATGTAAATGATGCAAAAACTAATAAAACCAATATAATCATTAAATTCAAACCTTTCAAACAACCAAAATCAAATAAAAACATATAATTTCAATCATCCAAACATCCATATCAAACAAATCAAAAAACATCAAAGTGTTTTAATAATAAGTTCTATCTCAACCTAAGAAAACAAAGAAAGAAACGATCTAATCGTCCATCGGTAGAGCAGGAGGATATAAATGTGCCCATATATTGGCCACATCACGTGTAAGCGTGTCAACCCTCTCGTCCATAGCATCGAAACGATGATTCATCGCTTCGTTGTTAGCAGTTAGATGCAACTCGATAGAGGCAAACCTCATGTCAAGATTCTTTATAAAAGATCAAAAAAATGGAGGCATCTGACTTTCTTGTTGTTCCGGCTCGTTCTCGGGTACGAGATCATCTATATCTTAAAATATATCTTGAAGTTTTGGATCATCATCAGCTGTCGGTGCTGGTGCCGCTCGTGAAGAACTAGCACCCGGTGTTTTCTCAGTAGATTGAACCCATTGGTCATTTTCCATTTTCCATCTCGATTTCTTTAAAGATGTCAAGTTGATTTCGTTTTTAAGAGGGATGGCTACATCAAGCCGTACCTTAAGCTTGGCTTTGATAAACAAGTTACTCAGAAGACAGTCGTAAACTAGAGTTTCAACAAGTTTTTTATTAGGGACATTGTTTACGGTTTTAACGAGTTCACCAAAGATAATTTGTGGTAGGTTTATTTTCTTATTTTTCTGGATACAATGTATCCACCAAAGGTCTAAATCTCTAAGAATGGAGTACTTGCCTCTGAATGGTCTAAACCACCAAGAGATCATCAAATGAAGAAAACGATTGTGGTGATCTAACACACTCGCACTCGACTTGGCTTTCTAAGGAGTACCTACTAGTTCTTTTTCATTATCTAAGCCATTATTATCTAGACCAAATGTGTTAGCTATGTAGTCTGAGTCAATATAAATGTATTGTCCTAAGAGATAAGACCTAATACTTACTGTGGAGGTGTGGGACTCATTTCAGATGTATACGATATTGGAATAGAAAATTCGAACAAGTTGTTGGTAAACTACTGGTTTGAGTTGAAAAAGTTTATCAAATTTCCAAGTTTGTAGGGTAGGAAGATATTTAAAGTTCATATATATCATTGCTTGAAGAGAAGGGATATGTTCTTCCCGAATTTTATAAGACTCGAAGAGATAAACAAACCTATGGTGGAGATTTTCTCAACGTCCAGGTTCATTAAAACAAAATTTAGTATAGTCATTTCGTGGTCATCAGGATTATGATTTTATGGTTGAATAAGAGGTGGAATAGGAGGTATGTTTTGGTTTGAACGACTAGATGATGACCTAGGGCGTTTTGGATTAGACATGGTTAAAAATCGGAATGGGTAAGGTACCTGCAAATTTGAAACAAATGTATGCAATATAATCAATCCCAAAACTCAATATGAGTCCTCAATATTCAAGGTTCTCTAAAATAATCCTAATGGGCAAACTTTGAAAACTATTTTGAAAACAATGTTTGAAAAATCATATATATAGTTTTCATGAAAACAACATAATTTGATCAAAAACAATAATTAAATAAATAAAATTTATTTCAAAATTTTCGATAAAATCTTGTGTTTTTGATGAAATTAGTTGTAGATTATAGTTCTAGACTACAATCTAATAAATGCCCGCTATATATTTCAACCTAGAACTAATCAAAACTAATCCTAAGTTCAAAAATCAATAAAACAGAGGTTTTTGAAATATTACCTTGAAAATTTGGATTGAGTGAGAATGTGATGATTTTTGCACGAATTTGATGATTCCAACAGGTTTAGAAGTTGAAGAACAGTTGGATTTCGACTAGATTTTGTTGATTTAAGCAAGAATGGAAAGCAGGGGTTGAGAGGAGTAATACGGCGGGAGTGTTTGAGTTTATGAGGGTTTGGCAAAATATGAAATTTTAGGGATTTAAAACCCAAACCCGACGGGGGTATCGGTACCCTTATAGGGATATCGATACACATTCAAAGAGGGTATTGAACACGTTGAAGGAGTATCGATACCTAGCAAGGGGGTATCGATACCTATAAAGGGGGTATCGATACATGTTGCACAAAAATGTCAAAAATCTACATTTAAACACTCAGAATGCTAAATTAATTTACTCTAGTGGTATTGGCAACTCATATATCAAAAATTAACAATGTTCAATCAATCAAATCTATCCTTGAGTTTTATTTGAACATAATATTAATTTTCACTAAAGACCATAAACTCCCCCTAACTATTAGCAAAGAATGCAATCAAAATATTATTTTTATAAGCATTTTTCAAACCTAATTAAAAGTGCTAAAATTATTTTAAACACTAAGTTAAGGTAGGTTAGTTAAACCTAATTCTCTCCTAAGTGTCCAAAATCTTTCTTTATCTAAAGGTTTTGTAAAAATATCCGCTAATTGATGCAAAATATCAATATATTCTAGAACTATATCTCCTTTAGTGACATTATCTCTAATGAAATGATGTATAATTTCAATGTGCTTAGTTCTAGAGTGTTGGATGGGATTTTTAGTGATAAAAATAGCACTAGTATTGTCACACTTGATAGGTATGATACCTACTTCAATTCCATAATCTAAAATTTGTTGTTTCATCTATAAAACTTGTGCACAACAACTATTCGGCTGAAATGTATCCCGCTTCAGTGGTAGATAATGCAACACAATTTTGCTTCTTTGAAAACCAAGAAATCAACATATTTCCTAGGAATTGACAAGTACCAGAGGTGCTTTTCCTATCTATTTTGCATCCTCCATAATCCGCATCAGAGAAAGCATGCAAGCTAAAGCTAGAGTCTCTAGGATACCAAAGTCCTAAACTATGAGCGTCCTTAAGGTATCTAAAGATTCTCTTAATGGCTTTTAGATGTGATTCTTTAATACATGATTGAAATCTAGCACATAAGCAAACACTAAACATTATGTCCGGTCTACTTGCGGTTAGATAAAGCACAGAGCCAATCATAGACCTATATAATTTAACATCTACACATTTACCTCATTCATCTTTGTCAAGCTTTGTAGATGAGCACATTGGAATGGCTTGGGGTTTTTCATCTTCTAATCCAAACTTTTTAAGCATATCCTTAACATAGTTTGTTTTATTGATGAAGATGTCATATTTTCTTTGCTTGATTTAGAGTCCCAAAAAAAAATGAGAGCTCCCCCATCATGCTCATCTCAAATTCACTCTGCATTAGCTTATAAAATTCTTGGCAAAAAGCATCATTAGTAGAACCAAATATTATATCATCAACATAAATTTGAACTACTAATAAATCTTTACTTTTTCTCTTTAAAAACAATGTAGTGTCAACCTTCCCTTTTGAAAAACCTTTTTTTATTAAAAAGTTTGACAATATTTCATATCAAGCTCTAGGAGCTTGCTTTAAACCATAAAGTGCTTTTGTCAATTTAAAAACATGATCTAGAAATTTTGAATCTTCAAAACCAGGAGGTTATTCCACATACACTTCTTTTTTATATAAAATCATTTAAAAATACACTTTTAACATCCATTTGATATAATTTAAATTCATTGAAACATGAAAATGCTAATAACATTCTTATTGCTTCCATCCTAGCTACGGGGGCGTATGTTTCATCGTAGTCTATGCCCTCTTCTTGAGTATAACCTTGAGCAACAAGTCTAGCCTTGTTCCTCACTATATTACCACTTTCATCAAGCTTATTTCTAAATACCCATCTAGTACCTACAGTAGATTTATTACTAGACCTTTCAACTAATGTCCACACTTTACTTCTCTCAAATTGATTTAACTCTTTTGGATAACCATAATCCAATGTTCATCATTTAATGATTCTTTAATATTCTTAGGCTCTATGCATGAGATAAATACAACATAATTACATATGTTTCTAAGAGAAGATCGAGTTGTTACCCCTTTGGATGGATCACCTATTATCTCACCATCCTTGACATAATTGTATTCTCTTGGGTAAGAGACTCCCCGTTCTTCAATGGTTGGATTCTCTAGAACATCGTGAGTTTCCTCATCTTTCATTTCTTCATTTGATGATGGTTCTCCAACGTCATGTCTAATGTCATTTGTATTTACAATACCTACGTCATCATCAACACAATAATCCTTCCTCGGAAGGGGATTATCATCGAAAACAACATGTATAGACTCTTCTATCACTAAAGTTCTTTTATTAAATACTCGATAAGCTTTATAATTTAAGGAATAACCCAAAAAAATTCCTTCATCACTTTTAGCATCAAATTTGCCAAGGTTGTCTTTACCGTTGTTTAAAACAAAACATTTACATCCAAATGGATCAAAATAGCTAATGTTAGGCTTTTTATTTTTGAAAAGTTCATATGGAGTTTTCTTTAAAATATGCCTAATCATTACTTGATTAATAACATAACAAGAGGTACTTGTGGCTTCAACCCAAAAATATTTTGGCAAATTATTATCACAAAGCATGGTTCTAACAATTTCTTCTAAAATTCAATTTTTCCTCTCAACAACTCAATTTTGTTGAGGAGTTCTAGGTGCTGAAAAATTATTGCTAATACCATTAGAATTACAAAATTCAGTAAATCAAGATTTTCAAATTCAGTACCATGATCACTCTAACACTAGTTATGGAGTAGCCTTTTTCATTTTGGATTACTTTTGAAAATGTGATGAATTTTTCTAATTCTTTATCTTTAGTACTTAAAAATAGAACCCAAGTATATCTAGAATAGTCATCTACTAATACAAAGCAATATTGTTTTCCACCCAAGCTAACAGTCCTAATTGGCCCAAAAAGATCTATATGGATCAATTGTAATACTCTACTAGTTGATACATCATTAATGGACTTAAAGGAAGCTCTTTGATGTTTTCCTTTAGCACAAGCATCACAAATTTTATCTTTATCAAATTTTAGCTTTGAAAATCCTCTTACTAAATCTCCTTGAATTAGTCTTTGTAAAAAACTCATGCTAGTATGTCCTAGTCTCCTATGCCATAACCAAATATCATGTTCATCCTTAGCAACTAGACACAAATTAGTCATATTAATAGAATCTAAATGCACCATGTATATGTTTCATATTCTATGACCAACAAGCATAATCTGATTAGATGCGATGTCAACAATTTTACAACCAATTGTTTCAAATAAAACATTATATCCTTTATCACATAATTGACTAATACTCAATAGATTATGATTTAATCCATTCACATATAAAACTTTTTCTATTTGTATGGAAGAGGTATTTCCTATAGTACCTATACTTTCAATGTAACCTTTTGAGTTGTCACCAAAGGTTACCACTCCTCCATTTTTGTCGTTAAGCTCTATAAACCGGCTCTTGTCTCCGGTCATATGTCTTAAGCATGCACTATTAAGGAACCATGAATTTGAACTTGTATTTTACGCCTTGTAGTCATGCTCATTTTACTACAAACATATTTTAATTTTTGATTTTTGTTACCCAAATTCTTTTGGGTCCATATTCATTAGTTCCTAAAATCCTAGCCCCCTTGGGTATCCATTTGTGTAGGATATCCTTATCTTTTGTAGTGATTAGTTCTTTAGAAACCCATATACTTCTAACAATTTTACCATTAGAGTTCTTCGGGGACCTTTATGATTGTAGTTTTTTAAAACTTTTTCTAACAAAGTTGGATTTTGAACTTTCTCCATTTTCAAAACGTTTTGTTCCAACTTTATTGAAAGAAGTTTTAAGATCATCAATTTCTTTTTTATGATCATCATGAACTCTTGAAAGTAAGTTATGCAAATCAATATTTTTCTTTTCAAAATCATCGATTTTGATTTGCAATTCTTTAATTTTACTTTCAAGATCATTGTTGATCTTGGATATGAGATCATTTTCATTTTTCAATTTTAAAATATCATTTTTGTATTTCAAAATAATTTCTCATAATCCGAAGCCAACCCAGTATATTCCTCTACTAACTCATCAAAAGAATAATCTTCAAAATCAAATGAGTTAGAGGTTACCTGAGAATCTTCCCCGGTGGCCATCAAGCAGAGGTTCACTACTTCTTGTTCCTCTTCATTTGATGACTCATCATCATCACTCCAAGTAGCCATGTGTGTCTTGTGCTTCTTCTTGGATTGACCGTTTTTCTTTAATTACGGGCAATCGTATTTGACATGCCCAGGCTTTTTGCATTCGTAGCAAATGATCGGGTCCTTCTCCTTTGGTTCATTTTTGAAGCCTTCATTTCTTTTGAATTTTCTCTCTGTTGGGCTTCATTAATTTTCTGAACCTTTTGGCAAATAATGCCATCTCTTCATCATCATCGTCATCATCAGAATCACTCTCAAATTTTGTGGATTTGAGAGCAACACCAACATTCTTCTTTTTTTCCGTCTCCTTCTTTGTTTCATCCATCTTCTCGAGGTCTACCTCATCTTGAATCATCATTTCGTGCATGAGGAGAGAACCGATGAGTTCATCGAGAGCTAAAGACTTTAAGTTTTTTGCTTCGATGATCGTCGTCTTCTTCGATTGCCAAGCTTTAGGAAGAGAATAAATTAACTTCCTCACAAGATTCAAATTTGGGATGATCTCTCCATATGATTTGAGACCACTGAAAATCATGGAAAATCTATCCGTCATAGCTTTGATGTCTTCATCCGGTTTCATCCTGAAATTTTTATAGCTATGAGTTAGAAGACTAATTTTGGATTCTTTTACCTCGTCCGTGCCTTCATGAGTGACTTGTAGTTTATCCCATATTTCCTTGGAGGTTCTACAAGATGAAACTCTTCCGTATTCATCTGGTCCAAGAGCAAAAAGTATAATATGGATAGCCTTTGAGTTGAGCTGGAACATTCTTGTCTCTTCTTCACTCCATAATCTTGAATGCGTTGATGGTATGGTGTATCCGTCTTCCACGATATTCCATGCTCCCATGTCACTTTCTTGAATGAAGTACCTCATTGTATCCTTCCAATAAGGATAATTAGCTCCATTGAAGAAATGAGGCTTGTTGATAGACATTGAATCAAGACCGAAGGCGACATTTGAAGTGGAGGCCATTGATGACTTGAATATCGATATAACTCTTCCCGAATCGACTCAAGAGGTGGTTAAGCCTTCAAATGAGTGTAGCTCTAATACCAATTGTTGAGTTAATCGATCGACGAAATAGTCAAGAGGGCGTGAATTGGTAATAAAAATTTTGGTGAAAGCTTTTGCAGAAAATAGAAAATATTTGCACAGCGATTTAGAGTGGTTCGAATTTCTCAATCAAAGTCTATATCCACTACCTTAGCTATCCACACTAAGGATTTTCCAACAAATTCACTAATTTGTTCTTTCTTTTGAGGACAAAGAGTAACCTTACAACTCCCTCAAGAATTATACCCCAAATTCTTGAGAACACACTCTCTCAAAGAGAAATACACAAATTTGCAAACTTACAGAAAAACCTCACAAGGCAAGATGTTTGCACAATTCTAGAACAAAGAAAGAACACTCAAGAATGAATATAATTGAATACAAATGGTGTTCTTGAAAGCAAAAAGAATATTGAATGAAAAATAGGCTTGAAATGCTCAAACTTGATGTTTAAGGCTTTCTCTTTGATTCTATCTCAATTCTTGTTGATCAATGGCTTCATAACTTGTTTAAATACACCTTGGATTGATTCTATCCATTGGAATCATTTGGGTGATGTTAGAGCCGTTGTAGTGTGAAAACCCTCTTAAAACGGTTGCTGGGAGCGTGGGTATCGGTACACCCTCAATGGGTATCGGTACCTACAGTGTAAAATTCAAATATTTCAACCGTTAAACGACTAAGGGTATCGTTACCTCTAAGGGGTATCGGTACCCATTAGGCATTCTATTTTTCTTGTAGCCAAAATTAACACAAGGGTGTCGATACCTATGGGGGTCTTGGTACCCATTTGACATTCTGTTTTTCTCGAGCCAAAATCAACATAAGGGTATCGGTACCTATGACTTAGGTATCGGTACCTCCTTATTTAAAACTTATTTTAGGCTTGATTAAGGTTCGAAATACTTTGTAAAAATTGTTTCAAAAAATATTTTAAGACTCAAACACAATTTTACACTTAAGTAAGGATTAAAATTGACCTTTGAAAAACTTGGAGTAATATTTTTGATATTCGAATAATTTAATCGAATACTTGAAAATTGGATAAAATCTTAAAATTCATTTATATTTTATTTGTTATATCGAAACATCAAAATGTTTTCAACACCTTGGCAATACTTCTCGACGTTAGCAGGTGCAAGTATCTCATTGGTTCGGATCAATAGAATATGTCGTGACAATACCACTCGCGTTAGCACTACCATCTAACCTCTCAACAGAGTACTAATCCTTTTAATCGATTGAAATCCTAGCCTTATGTCTAAAGGTGAATTAGGTTTACGTACTATCTAAAACCCATTGCTTATGTTGATCCTTCTTAGCTTCTCTCGAACACTAAATATGAGCTACTTAGTTTCTCTCAAACACTAAGTATTTTCCTAAGGAATGACTAGTCTCATAGCTCCTATAACCTTAAGACATTAAGTATAATAAGCAAAACAAATAGGATCATAAAAAAATAACCATCCATTAAAGAAAAAGCTTAAAAATCCATAGTGAACTCCCACCAAATAAAGCTAGTTCATGGTGGGGTTCGAATAATCCATGAAACAAATTATAAAATCTATTTGTTCCTTACAACCCAAATATGATAAGTGAGAAAAAACAACAAAGGGATGCAGGAAAAACCTCCGACGTGCACTTCCAGAGCTCCCCTAGGCCACCACGAACGACCTTAGCGAACTAGATCCTCTCAAACGCCTAACTCACCACTCCCTCTAACTTTTTAATGGAGGAATGCCATGACAAGAGTAAATGAACATAGAAAGGAGGAAACTTTTTCTTCTAGCCACCTCTTCACTATTTTCTTCTGAATTTAAGCTCAAAAGGTGTAAAAAAAAGCTTTGTAATATGGTGTCTTCATCTACTATTTATAGTGGGGAATAAATCTAGATATTTATGTAAAAATTTCCATGATACCCCAAGTTTGTTCCCTTCCCGTGAGGGGTGGTACAGAGGTGGCAGTGGTCTTCTCATGGGTGACTAGCAACTGGGCGTATGTGCAGACAAGGTCAACTGACCAAGGTGACAGATGTTCCCTCCTAGGTGTCTGGTAGATGAAGGCACGTGAAGACAAGGACAACTAGCTGAAAAATATCTTCATTTGTCTTTTTTCTTCTGAAATGCCGTCCGAGTTGGCATTCGCATTCTACTCAGTATTCCCAATTTATCACGACAATTCTCCTCGCTCATCATTGCTCCCAAATCCTGCACATTATCATACAAAGCACCATCCCCATAACGCAACACCGATATTAAAATAAAATACCACGACAAAATATATTTTCACCACATACAACTATATACTCCTAAATGCATCTATATGATCTTATACGAACTCCTAAAAGTCATAATAATCTTTTGACCTTTCAACTTTATTAATTTAATTAGTTTAACCTTGAAAATTTTATTGTATTTTTTTTTACATTTGATCTCTTATTTTTCTATGAAATTGACCCATACATGCTCAAATAATAACACATCATTAATCTACTGGTGGCAGCAGTAGCTGTAAAGATTTATTGTGAGTAAAATCCTCTCAATTCTCTCTAGGTTTCTCTTCACTGGTCCAGTTTCTCGATTGTTTCTTCTTGTTTTCATGGTTTTTATTCCTTTGGGTTCCCATGTATGTCCTACGTAGTAATGACAAGGAAATCACATCCTTAGGTCTTGTTCCATTGGTTAAAAATCCCTTTAGAAGTTACGTTGAGTTCATGTTAAAAGTTGTTAAAGAAGAAAGCTTTTCCTACAACAAAAGTTCTCTAGTCTCAAAGAACGTAGCTTTGTTTCGAGAGTTAGAGGGACCCCACTGCTAGAATTCTAAACAAGGTAAGTTTTCCTCATGGTCTAACTCATTTTTCTATATGTTATTGCGGGGTTGCCCTCTAGATTCCCACCAAGGAAGAGGAAAAGAGAGAGGGAAAAGGTTTAAGTGGTAAAGTAAAAGGTAAAAACCCTTGGCGATTAGTCTTCAAAGTCTAACAGGGATATCACCTCCAAGTTGCACCGGTAGAAAAACAATGGTTAATGGAAGAAAGCGGTAGTCAGAGGAACAAATGGAGGACACAAGGAATAGAGAGAAGTCTCCTCTATTGAAAGGAAGCTTACTCATTTTGGAAAAAAAATTGGGGAACTTTGTTCAAAAGAAAGCGACTCTAGAACTCAAGAAATGATCTCTAAACAATCCCCTTTGGGTATAAATAAGGAAACCAACAATTGGAAAGGAACTACCCCTTAGACTTAAATGTCTAGTTACCATCCAAAAAATCATTAAGAGGGAAAATGTTTTTTTGGGAAGGTTAAAGAATCCTTCAATTTAGATGAAAAGTTTCAAAACGGGGAATGTCTCAGGAAAGGCGGTTTAATATACGGCTAATATACGGCGTTATCGGATACATTAAAAGATATTTAACAAATTCAGTTTAGCGCTACCGGAAATGTTGACTAATAATAATGTAGTAGGTCTAAGTCATGAAGAAATATTAAAAAATTGTGCAACCGACAAACTTAACTTGTCGGTTCGTGTCAATCCAAATTAAAAATGTATCGATCCACAACGATAACATGTAAAACTATGACAAAACCAGTATTGAAATGATAAAACCGGTAAAGCGGTACCGGATATATTTAAAGTGTCGGTACTTTAATATAAGGATCGACACTTCGTTAATTTAAAAGAGAAGCAGTTTTAGCGCCTATAAAGTATCGATACTTTAAAAAAATGTATCGATCCACAACGATATAACAGGTAAAAATATGATAAAACCGGTATCAAAATGATGAAACCGGTAAAACGCTACCGGATATATTGAAAGTGTCGATAATTTATATAAGGATCAACACTTTGTGAATTTAAAAGAGAATCAGTTTTAGCGCCTATAAAGTGTCGATACTTTAAAAAAAATGTATCGATCCACAACGATATAACAGGTAAAAATATGATAAAACAAGTAAAACGCTACCGGATATATTGAAAGTGTCGATACTTTCGTAAGTACGTGTAATAAATTATCGATACTTTCAAAGAAATACTTAATTATCCTTTCGAAAGTATCGACACCTGACATAAAAGTATCGACACTTTTGTATTTGTATCGATTAAATATAAATAACATATCCGATGAAAATATAAAGGCCATAGCTAAATATCCTGTGAAAATAGATAGAACGGACGAGTTTTTGAAATCGAAGCGTAATTGTTGCTGCATTTCAGAAGGCGTTTATAAAGCGAAGTTTGTTTGTTTGTTGCTGCAGTCGAATCGAAAAGTATGTTGTCGAAACCCTAGTTTTTTATTATTACAGTAATTACGAATAGGGTTTTTATGTGTTGTTTGGGGTTTTGGAGTAAAGAAGCATTTGCGACCGATTGCAGGTAGAAAGTGATATTCAAGGTAAAATATAAATGTCGATACTTTTATTAAATATTATAGGTAGAAAATGATATTATAGGTTATATAAATGTGCTGACACATTTTGTAGTGGCCATTCAAATTCTTTTGAAGAAAACCGTTTTACCACAAGAGTAGTTATCTATATTTGTATATTGAATAAAGTGTATGTAACAAAATAATTTGATTTGTGTAAACTGATATATGAAGGAAAAATGGAGTCAATGGGTTGGAAAATTGTTGGTTGCGCAGATGACTTTAAAATTGAGGCCGAGACTCGAAAGCAACCAAAGGGTGGATATATGTACTTCTAGTAAGTATCAATGTCTTTTTGTTATTATTGTTGAAATGGTAATTGGATTAAAGTATCGATAAACTTTAAATTGATTACAAATTTTAAATGTTGACAGTATGGCCGAATACAAAAGGATGAAGGAAGATGACACACAGAGCGGTTTGGTATGTAAAATGAAATTGACATTGAGTATTATTTAGTGTTAATGTATTGAGTAAGAAACGTTTATGTTTAATATTAGGTGACAAAAGATGTGAGGTCCAAATGGAATTCGATGAGTGATGCTGAAAAGGAACCCCATTGGCCATAAAGAAGAGCAACCAATTGGAGACGCAATGATGGAAGAAGCTCCAGAAGCTCCAGTTACAGAGGATGTCACAATTAAGACCATTATGGAATACATGGTCAATTTTCGGGAGCATATTGATTCCCTTGTGAGTGGAATGCGAGCCGATATTTCATCATTGCGCGATGAAGTCTCCATGTTGCGTGACGAATTACGTCAACGGCATCAAACGAGTTAGGTAATTCATTATTTATGTTTCTAAACATTTACACGTTCTGAACTGTATTTTATTTTCTTTTAACAGATGTGGACAACCAAGCGGTCAATGAAGATGAAGCTGACGATGAAGATAACGATGAAAATGACGATGATGATGATGATGATGATCCAAATAAGTATATCGTGTCTGCAACGCCGCCTTCAAGAAAACTTTTAATTTTTGATCTCAATGGTGTCCTTGCCTACATCCCAAGACTTTCTGCAGGTTTTAATTCTATTCTTTTGTATTCATTATTTTAACATATAAGCGTATAACTTTAATCTCATTTTCTTCATGTTGTAGATGTTGTCCTCAGAACAGGATTATTTGAATTTATGCAATTTTGTGTCGACAATTTTGTTGTTGCCCTTTGGTCTTCAAAGATGAGGTTAGAACATGTTTGGAGCAATTGAATCACTGTAGTCAAAATCGTTAATATACATTTGAATGTTAACATTCAAACTTGATTACAATCTCAGGCATAACGTCGACAGTGTACTTGAGAAACTACCTTTATTTTTTGAGCATTTTCTATTCGTTTGGGTAAGATGAATGTCATTACAGTTTGCTGACTTTTCGTTGTCTATGATTCATACATATTTATGTTCGACTGTTTGTGAACATGATCAAGCAAAATGCAAAACATATGATAATGTTACCTACTGTAAAGATCTCAATGATGTTTGGAACGTGTGTCCTAATTTTAACGAGCTAAATACACTTTTGGTCGATGATTCAGCGGAAAAAATGATTTATAATCCGGAAAGTTGCATTTATGCAATATGTTTTTTCAATTGAACAGGTGTTCAGACATTGATTATTTTAACAACTTATGTGTTTATATAGAAATACAATTACATATGTCCACATCCCCATCGGTGACAACTGAAATAGGTGATTTATTCATCATGGCTTCTAAAAAATTCTGTAGCACCCACTCGAAAGATTGAGACGTCTCGTCAGCGATTATGGCAGTGGCAAACACAATTGTGTTATGGTGATGATTGACACTGATAATAGGCATAATTGGTCGACCATACAAATTATCTTTGTACGTTGTGTCGAACGCAATTACATCACCGAAGCATGTGTAATCCGATCTCGATGTAGAATCCGACCAAATAAGATTATACAATGCCCCCGATTCGTCTACCGAGTATGTCATAAAAAACCCGGGATCATCATGTTTCTTATAATCAAAGTAGGCAATAAGCGTATTCACATCCCCATTGATGATTTCCTTTGCTTTACCTCTTTGAAGTGCATTGTAGAGGTCTTTATGTGTAAATCCAACATTATGATAGCCCCCTGCCTGCTGCATTAAATAGTTCATTACTTGTGACGTGCCAACACCGACCTCTTTCAATGTTGTTGCCTCATCGATATCAGCCTTACTTATAGCTCTATTAGAACGCATAAATGGTGTCATAGCAGGTGTGCACAATGCATGATTATGTTTATGATCATACTTACTTATAACCCACTGATCGTTTGTATTTGTTGTTGTAACTAAGACTCTAGCCTTACATCATGTTCTTGTGACTGACGTATGAGCACGTTGACGATAAACAATATTGACTTTTGATGCTCGAAACCCTTCTTTGGAACAACAAAATTCTTGTGTCTTCACATTCCCTTCCACGTCAAGCCGTGTTGTTCCCTTACGTGCACTAAACCCATGTTCCCGTACGAATCCCATGTAAAAGTACCAAGCTTGATCACGTGAATAGAAGAGTTGACCAACCAATCTGTAAGATTCATCAACATTATGTACTTCATAGCATTCCTCGGTTGGCTTAACATTGTCTACATCAGTATGATTCATGGCAAAAATTTTGTTGTGCAAGTTCAGTGGTCCCGGAGTTGATGGAGATGTAAAAAAAGGTTTATTTTGAACATGTTTCAGTCGTGCTGCTTTCAATAGGATGTGGTATTGGTAGTAGTAGTTAAAGGGTGGGTACAACATTAAATTCGCAGTACATATTTAGGTATGTACAATAACTACCTAAATATGTGTCAATACATTTTCTACAAGTATCGACCCAAAAAACATCAAAACCAATAATTATAATGTAATAGGTAAATTAACATATCAGGTAAATTTTACCTTTTTTCATAATGTTACCTGATATGTTGAAAGTATTGATCCTTTTTATAAAAAGGATCGATACTTTACAATATAATAGGTAAAAATATGATGTAATAGGTAGCGCTTATATTGTAAAGTATCTATCATTTTTATAAAAGAGTTCATACTTATTTCACTGTAGAAAACATTAATTTAAGGTTATCTTTTGAGTGAGTTTTAAGATATATCAATTTAGTAATTATACGCGTCTAATGATTTATTTTTTATGTTACGATATATATTATTATTAAATTAAAAACAATAAACATATATATTACATATTTATTATTATCTTTGGTTAATATTGTTAAATTTAAATTCTAAATAATATTTTATAAAATATCAAAACAATCAAATAATTTTTGTGTAAATGAAATTATTAAATTAATATTGTAGGTGGAAAACAATAAACACTATTAAAAAATTGAAACATAAATTACATAACTTTAAAAAAAGTATGGATCCTTTTTATAAAAAGTATGGACACTTTCAACATATCAGGTAAATTTTACCTTTTTTATCATAATGTTACCTGATATGTTGAAAGTATCAATCCTTTTTATAAAAAGGATCGATACTGTACAATATAATAGATAAAAATATGATGTAATAAGTAGCGGTTATATAATGTAATAGGTAGTACTTATATAATGTAATAGGTAGCGCTTATATTGTAAAGTATCTATCCTTTTTATAAAAGTGTCTATACTTATTTCATTGTGGAAAATATTAATTTAAGGTTATCTTTTGAGTGAGTTTTAAGATATCAATTTAGTAATTATACGTATCTAATGATTTATTTTTTATGTTACGGTATATATTATTATTAAATTAAAAACAATAAACATATATATTACATATATATTATTATCTTTGATTAATATTGTTAAATTTAAATTCTAAATAATATTTTATAAAATATCAAAACAATCAAATAATTTTTTGTGTAAATGAAATTATTAAATTAATATTGTAGGTGGAAAACATAAAACACTATTAAAAAAGGATTGAAACATAAATTACATAACTTTAAAAAAGTATCATTTTTATAAAAAGTATGGATACTTTCAACATATCAGGTAAATGTTACCTTTTTTAAAAGAGAAGAAGTTATAGCGTCAATAAAGTGTTGATACTTTATAAAAATGTATCGATCCATAGCAATATAACAGGTAAAAATATGACAAAACCGGTCTCGAAATGACAAAACAGGTAAAGCGCTACCGGTTATGTTGAATGTGTCGATAATTTATTATACGTATCGACACTTTTGGAATTTAAAAGAGAATGAGTTATAGTGCCAATAAAGTGTCGATACTTTATAAAAATGTATCGATCCATAACAATATAACATGTAAAAATATGACAAAACCAGTCTATAAATGACAAAAGGTGAACACATATAGTGTCGATATATTTATAAAAAGTATCGATCTAAAAAATATCGAAACCAATAATTATAATGTAATAGGTAAATTTGCAATGTTACCGGTATAAATATACCGGTTTACTTATACAATAGGTCAATATAAGCGCTACCTATTACATTATATAAGCGCTACTTAATATGTTATTGTACTTGATAATATTTCCAGTTAAATACTTATTTTATTATATAAGCGCTATCTATTATATTATATAAGCGTTACTTAATATGTTATTCTACTTGATAATATTTCTGGATAAATAATATAACATAATCAATCTAAATTTTAATCGATCACTTGTTTAATCGGTCACACTATATACTAATCGTTTTTTAGGCGACGCGAAGTACCCTCAAAACGGAAGAAAAATGAAGAAAAATCAAGGCTGGATGGGCACTAGATAAAAACGTTTCTCTTCCATGCTGACAAGTCTTTTCACGTTGGTGAGGGACCCAAAAAAGGCCATTCTTGGAAAAGAGTAAGCTGGCAAATATATTAAAAAGTAATTTGGTTTTTGCTATTTTGGCAAGTCCCAGGAACCAAGACGAGTGGTATGTCCCTTTCAAGGGTAGTTATGCGGTGCAGCGCCTAAAAAACGGTTAATATACGGTGTGATCGGTTAAATAATTGATCGGTTAAAATTTATACCGGTTATATTATATTATTTAACCGGAAATATTATAAAGTACAATAACATACTAGGTAGCGCTTATATAATGTAATAGGTAGCGCTTATATTTACCTATTTTATAAGTAATCCGGTATATTTATACTGATAGTATTGCAAATTTACCTATTACATTATATTATATTGAAAGTGTCCATACTTTTTATAAAAAGGATCGATACTTCTTTTAAAGTTATGTAATTTATGTTTCAATTTTTTTTAATAGTGTTTCATGTTTTCTACCTACAATATTAATTTAATAATTTCATTTGCACAAAAAATTATTTGATTTTTTGATATTTTATAAAATATTATTTAGAATTTTTAATTTAATAATAATATATATCGTAACGTAAAAAATAAATCATTAGACGCCTATAATTACTAAATTAATATCTTAAAACTCACTCAAAAGATAACCTTAAATTAATATTTTCCACAGTGAAAAAAGTATGGACACTTTTATAAAAAGGATAGACACTTTACAATATAACCACTACCTATTACATTATATAAACGATATCTATTACATTATATAAGCGCTACCTATTACATCATATGTTTACCTATTATATTGAAAGTGTCCATACTTTTTATAAAAAGGATCGATACTTTTTTTAAAAGTTATGTAATTTATGTTTCAATTTTTTTAACAGTGTTTCATATTTTCCACCTACAATATTAATTTAATAATTTCATTTACACAAAAAATTATTTGATTGTTTTGATATTTTATAAAATAATATTTATAATTTAAATTTAACAACATTAACCAAAGATAATAATAAATATGTAATATATATGTTTATTGTTTTTAATTTAATAATAATATATACAACATCAAACACATTCCAAGCTATAAATTACAAGCTAAGGACACTTGAAGAAGCAAGAGAACAACTATCCAAGCAATCAAAAACGAGAAAATCCCAACATGATAACAACTGAACATATCATATCAATGTTCAAACTCAAGTTGTAGATTTTGATTTCCTTTGCTTGGCATCATATGAGATTTGGATTTTGATTTCCTTTTGCTTGGCACCATATGAGCTTTGGATTTTGATGAGCATCGGAAGTATTTCAGACTTATGATTTGGGTGGTACTCAGAAGCATTTCGGACTTATGATTTTAGTTGCTATTTGTTTACCACCCAGATCATACGCCCGAAACGTTTCTGACGCTTTAAAGTTGACCAAAAAATACAATGGTCGGGATTTCCCTCGCGTTTAAACGTTGGAAAAAAAACAATGAAAATTAGGAATAATCAATGATAACATGCATATTGGCTTGGGCTAATATTTATAGTGGAGCCGAAATATATATTGAAATTCAAACTCAAATTGAAATTTAAATTCAAACTCCAATTACATATGAAATGAATTTGAAATGCAGTGTTAAATTGAACATGAAAATTGCATAATTGATTCATACTGTTCAAGTAACATGCTTTATGAACCATCAAGCTAAAAGACAATATTGATTGAGTTCAAAGCTGAGTTGTGAGTTGATGGAGTTGTCACACTTGTCACATGGTTGGAATAAAGTAATTTGATTTAATAATTTTATTTGCACAAAAAATTATTTGATTGTTTTGATATTTTATAAAATAATATTTAGAATTTGTAATTTAATAATAATATATATCGTAACGTAAAAAATAAATCATTAGACACCTATAATTACTAAATTAATATCTTAAAACTCACTCAAAAGATAACCTTAAATTAATGTTTTCCACAGTGAAAAAAGTATGGACACTTTTATAAAAAGGATAGATACTTTACAATATAACCACTACCTATTACATTATATAAACGATACCTATTACATTATATAAGCACTACCTATTACATCATATGTTTACCTATTATATTGAAAGTGTCCATACTTTTTATAAAAAGGATCGATACTTTTTTTAAAAGTTATGTAATTTATGTTTCAATTTTTTTAACAGTGTTTCATGTTTTCCACCTACAATATTAATTTAATAATTTCATTTACACAAAAAATTATTTGATTGTTTTGATATTTTATAAAATAATATTTATAATTTAAATTTAACAACATTAACCAAAGATAATAATAAATATATAATATATATGTTTATTGTTTTAAATTTAATAATAATATATACCGTAACATAAAAAATAAATCATTAGACGCCTATAATTACTAAATTAATATCTTAAAACTCACTCAAAGATGTATATACCTAAATATGTAGTTAACAAACATACCTAAATATGTAGTTATTGTACATACCTAAATTTAATTATAATATACTTGTAGTTATTGTACATACCTAAATATGTACTGCGAATTTAATGGTGTACCCACCCTTTAACTACCACTACCAATGCCACATCCTATTGAAAGCAGCACGACTGAAACATGTTCAAAATGAACCTTTGCTTACATCTCCATCAACTCCTGGAGCACTGAACTTGCACAACAAAATTTTTGCCATGGATAATACTGATGTAGACAATGTTAAGCCAACCGAGGAATGCCATGAAGTACATAATGTTGATGAATCTGACAGATTGGTTGGTCAGCTCTTCTGTTCACGTGATCAAGCTTGGCACTTTTACAAGGGATTCGCACGGGAACATGGGTTTAGTGCACGTAAGGGAACAACACAGCTTGACGTGGAAGGGAATTTGAAGACACAAGAATTTTGTTGTTCCAAAGAAGGGTTTCGAGTATCAAAAGTCAATACTGTTGATCGTCAACGTGCTCATACGCCAGTCACAAGAACAGGATGTAAGGCTAGAGTCGTAGTTACAGCAACAAATACAAACGATCAGTGGGTTATAAGTAAGTCTGATCAGAAACATAATCATGCATTGTGCACATCTGCTATGACACCATTTATGCGTTCTAAAAGAGGTCGGTGTTGGCACGTCACAAGTAATGAACTATTTAACGCAGCAGGCAGGGGGCTATCATAATGTTGGATTTACACATAAAGACCTCTATAATGCACTTCAAAGAGGTAAAGCAAAGGAAATCGTCGATGGGGATGTGAATGCGCTTATTGCCTACTTTGATTATAAGAAACATGATGATCCTGGGTTTTTTATGACATACTCGGTAGACGAATCGGGGGCATTGTATAATCTTATTTGGTCGGATTCTACATCGAGATCGGATTACACATGTTTCGGTGATGTAATTGCGTTCGACACAACGTACAAAGATAATTTGTATGGTCGACCAATTATGCCTATTGTTGGTGTCAATCATCACCATAACACAATTGTGTTTGCCACTGCCATAATCGCTGACGAGACGTCTCAATCTTTCGAGTTGGTGCTACAGAATTTTTTAGAAGCCATGATGAATAAATCACCTATTTCCGTTGTAACCGATGGGGATAGGGCAATGCAGAGGGCTATCAAATCTGTTATCCCTTATGCTAAGCACAGATTATGTTCTTGGTATCTTTCTCGCAATGCACAAGCTAACATTGGTGACCCAAAGTTTACAGCAGCATTCTCAAAATGCATGGCTTCCTGGTGGACAACCAAGGAATTTGATATTCAATGGCGTTCGATTGTTTCAGAATTCAACGTCCAAAAGCATCCATGGGTGATTGAGAAGGGAAATACACGACACTTATGGGCACAAGCATATCTAACCGGTCATTTCTTTGCCAATATTCGCTCAACACAAAGGTGCGAGTCTATGAATGCTTCACTAGCTATTGCACTGAAACACAAGAAGACCTATTTAGATGTTGTTCGTGCAATTGAAGATGGAATTAGTAGAATGCGTATGAACGAGTTGAAAGCGGATTACTTAAGTTCCCATACGAAGCCCTTCCAGATCACAAAACTGGTCGACCTTGAAAGCCATGCCGCTGCGATTTTTACCCGTGAATCTTTTCGTGTGTTCCAAGATGAACTTATACGGGAGACATTGTATCGGATTGAGGCAGAGATTAAGTCCTTATCAGATGAATGTCAACATTATATTTTGTCAAAGTACGCAGAAAAAAATAGGAAATTTGAAATTAGTTTGATTCTCGTACGAAAACTCTAATTTGCTCCTGCAAAAAATTCGAGACCGTTGGACTTCCGTGTCGCCATCAACTTCACATTTTGAAGCAATTGGACTACACATATTTTCCCGGGACTTTGATTCAAAGTAGGTGGACTAATGATGCGAAGGCTTCTGCACCCAGCTATGTTGATTTGAATGTGTCTCCAGAAGTGATGCAAATGGCAAGGTTCGCTGCTCTACGTTCAACGTCAAGTAGGTTATGCTACATTGCATCAAAGACAGACGAGTCTTTCAAAACCGCAAGAGATGAGATGAAAAACTAATAGAAGAATTAGAAAACTCGTTTGGTTTGAATCATTCAGTCAACCAGAGCATTGTAGTAAACAATGTTCGTGACCCTCAATGAAAACAACGCAAGCGAAAAGAAGTGCCGAAGAACAAGGTCGAGAAGAAAATTAGGCGACGTGGGTACTGCAACGGTGAGGGGCATAACAAACTAACATGTCCTCAAGTCAAGCTCAGTTTGAGTACAAGCACACAGCCTACATCAACTGATTTTTTCGAAGACGAAATGGAATGACAACGATCTCCATATAATATATCGTAAGTATCAACATGACTCCTATTGTATGTACATATAAATATTTTGAATGAAGGAAGAAAAACCGCGTTACTTAAAATTACCGACACTTTTTTAAATGGTATCGACACATTTTTCTTCCAATCTGGACATAAAGTACCGACACAATATTATAAAGTGTCGATATAGGTTGTAGACCTATTCGCTCATAAAACCGGTATATTTATACCGGTTATATTACAAAATTATCTATTACATTATAAATCTGGGTTCCGATGTGTAATGTCGATACTTTTTTAAATCGTATCGACACATTTTTCTTCCAATATGGACATAAAGTACCGACACAATATTAAAAAGTGTCGATATAGGTTGTAGACCTATTCGCGCATAAAACCGATATATTTATACCGGTTATATTACAAAATTATCTATTACATTATAATTATGGGTTCCGATGTGTAAATGTCGACACTTTTTAACAATGTATCGACACATTTTTCTTCCAATCTGGACATAAAGTACCGACACAAGATTAAAAAGTGTCGATATAGGTTGTAGACCTATTCGCGCAAAAACCATATATTTATAATATGTTGAAAGTGTCCATACTTTTTATAAAAAGGATCGATACTTTTTTTAAAGATATGTAATTTATGTTTCAATTTTTTTTAAGTATGTTTCATGTTTTCCACCTACAATATTAATTTAATAATTTCATTTGCACAAAAAATTAGTTGATTGTTTTGATATTTTATAAAATAATATTAAGAATTTTTAATTTAATAATAATATATACCGTAACGTAAAAAATAAATCATTAGACGCCTATAATTACTAAATTAATATCTTAAAACTCACTCAAAAGATAACCTTAAATTAATGTTTTCCACAGTGGAAAAAGTATAGACACTTTTATAAAAAGGATAGATACTTTACAATATATTAAAAAAGTATAGACACTCAAATGTATATGTACACATAGAAGCAAATATGGAATAATTAATGAAAATATACACACAATATTTAGACCAAAATATAAATACACAAGAATGTTCAAATAATGTACCGACAAACAAAATTAATCCGATGAAAAAGGGTTGTTTCTAACGAAGTCCGGAACATTAGAGGCCTTCAACAAATTTTCCAAATACTCTCGTATGTTTCCGCCTTTTTCTGAGGACATACATAAATAATTTCAATTATCAAACTAATGAGGTGCAATTTTACTAACAATAAATTAAATTCGCATAAGCATGAATAAATTTGTGTCATACCTAGAGCTTTGTCGTTCGAATAGGAAGCAGCGTCAAAGGTATGTGGACATATGTAATTGTATTTCTATATAAACACATAAGTTGTTAAAATAATCAATGTCTGAACACCTGTTCAACTGGAAAAACATATTGCATAAATGCAACTTACCGGATTATAAATCATTTTTTCCGCTGAATCATCGACCAAAAGTGTATTTAGCTCGTTAAAATCTGGACACGCGTTCCAAACATCATTGAGATCTTTACAATAGGTAACAGAATCGTATGTTTTGCATTTTTTTTGATCCTGTTCACAAAAGTCGAACATAAATATGTAGGAATCATAGACAACGAAAAGTCAGCAAACTGTAATGACATTCATCTTACCCACACGAATAGAAAATGCTCGGAAAATACAGGTAGTTTCTCAAGTACACGGTCAACGTTATGCCTGAGATTGTAATCAAGTTTGAATGTTAACATTCAAATGTATATTAACGATTTTGACTACAGTAATTCAATTGCCTCAAACATGTTCTAACCTCATCTTTGAAGACCAAAGGGCAACAACAAAATTGTCGACACAAAATTGCATAAATTCAAATAATCCTCTTCTGAGGACAACATCTACAACATGAAGAAAAATTGCATAAAGTTCTACGCTTATATGTTAAAATAATGGATACAAAAGAATAGAATTAAAACATGCCGGCAGTCTTGGGATGTAGGCAAGGACACCATTGAGATCAAAAATTAAAAGTTTTCTTGAAGGCGGCGTTGCAGACACGATATACTTGTTTGGATCATCATCTTCATCATCATCATCATCATCTTCATCGCCAGCTTCATCGTCATCATCATCGTCATCTTCATCGTCAGCTTCATCTTCTGCGACCGCTTGGTTGTCCACATCTGTTAAAAGAAAATAAAATAAAGTTCAGAACGTGTAAATGTTAAGAAACATAGATAATGAATTACCTAACTCGTTTGATGTCGTTGACATAATTCGTTACGCAAAATGGAGACTTCACGTTGCAATGATGAAATATCGGATCGCATTCCACTCACAAGGGAATCAATATGCTCCCGAAAATTGACCATGTATTCCATCACGATCTTAATTGTGACATCCTGTGCAACTGGAGCTTCTTCCATCATTGCGTCTCCACTTGGTTGCTCTTCTTCATGGCCAACGGGGTCCATTTCCTCCCTCTCTTGATCTAATCCGACCTCCTTGACACGCTTCCAACCGAGTTTTTCAACAAAATCATATCCCGCTTTTTTAATAAATACCATGTCAATCTTGCGGGTTAATCGAACAGGGGCGTCATGCGAAAAATCAACTTCCTTCTTCTTCAACAGATGGGTGATGACACATCCATATGGTAGTGTAGTTGAAATTGTTGCTCCCTTTGTGACCATATATACAATTGTATTAAATATGAGTTTTGCAATGTTTGGAGCCGTTTTGGATTTATACTTTGCTATCCACCAATAATCGCTGTCTCGAAGCGTTGAATGTTTTCCCCCACTAGGCCGGATATACCATGTGAGCATTTTGTGAAACACTCTCGACTCTACATCGAGGTGAATTGGGCTATTTCTAGTAACCCGTTTAATTGTAGACCAATCTACACCATTTTCATCTGAATCCCCTATATTCGCTACACCTAAACCCTCCGCAATAGTTTCTGGAGATATATATATATCCTTCCCCATGACATGTGTATTAATTCCTATTATATTAGTCTTATTAGGCTCGTGCTGTAAGGAAGCATTGTTGTAGAAGACTCTAACTAGGTTGGGATAATATCTTGGTTCTACACCAAGGAATTCAAGCCAACCCCAAGATGTAAATGTGGATTTAAAACTAAATGCATATTTATCATCAAACAAGAAACCCAGGTCAATGACACGTTCGGGACGAATCTTCCTTACTTTAAAACTCGTCTGCCATCTTTGTTTCTCCATGTCGGATCTAAAGTTCAGAGTTTCGAAGGACCTGATTTCCTCAGAAGAATCGTTTGTTACAGAAGGAGGTGGTTGAGAAGAACTGGGTTGAGAAGAGCTTTGAGAAAGACCTCGCTTCTGACGCTGACGTTTTGGAGCCATTTTGGTTGGATGCTACCCCTATTACAATGGAACACAAACACATTCAGGATAAAAACTCCAATATAGAAATCAATCAAACCCATAAAATATCGATAAATTTACCTGAATATCTGATCGTCACTTATGATAACGGTAGAAGAAAGAGGAAGATCTGCCTGCTTGCCTTTATGTTTAGGGTTTCTCGATTAAGAGTACTATATATCGTAAACGGTGGAAAAACACTTGATATTAATTAGTATCGACACAAACTATATTAGTGTCGACACATTATTTAGACATATTCTCTCATAAAACCGGTATACTTGTACCGGTTAGATTGAAAAATTACATATTACATTATACTTTTGGGTTCGATGATTTTGGGATCGACACTTTTTATATATGGATCGACACTTTATGGGTGCACCCTGTTTTCCATTCATTCTGGAAAAAAAATATCGACACAAACTATATTAGTGTCGACACATTATTTAGACATATTCTCTCATAAAACCGGTATAATTGTACCGGTTAGATTGAAAAATTACATATTACATTATACTTTTGGGTTCGATGATTTTGGGATCGACACTTTTATATATGGATCGACACTTTATGGGTGCACCCTGTTTTCCATTCATTCTGGAAAAAAAATATCGACACAAACTATATTAGTGTCGACACATTATTTATACATATTATCTCATAAAACCGGTATAATTGTACCGGTTAGATTGAAAAATTACATATTACATTATACTTTTGGGTTCGATGATTTTGGGATCGACACTTTTTATATATGGATCGACACTTTATGGGTGCACCCTGTTTTCCATTCATTCTGGAAAAAAAATATCGACACAAACTATATTAGTGTCGACACATTATTTATACATATTATCTCATAAAACCGATATAATTGTACCGGTTAGATTGAAAAATTACATATTACATTATACTTTTGGGTTCGATGATTTTGGGATCGACACTTTTTATATATGGATCGACACTTTATGGGTGCACCCTGTTTTCCATTCATTCTGGAAAAAAAATATCGACACAAACTATATTAGTGTCGACACATTATTTATACATATTATCTCATAAAACCGGTATAATTATACCGGTTAGATTGAAAAATTACATATTACATTATACTTTTGGGTTCGATGATTTTGGGATCGACACTTTTTATATATGGATCGACACTTTATGGGTGCACCCTGTTTTCCATTCATTCTGGAAAAAAAATATCGACACAAACTATATTAGTGTCGACACATTATTTATACATATTATCTCATAAAACCGATATAATTGTACCGGTTAGATTGAAAAATTACATATTACATTATACTTTTGGGTTCGATGATTTTGGGATCGACACTTTTTATATATGGATCGACACTTTATGGGTGCACCCTGTTTTCCATTCATTATGGAAAAAAAATATCGACATAAACTATATTAGTGTCGACACATTATTTAGACATATTATCTCATAAAACCGGTATAATTGTACCGGTTAGATTGAAAAATTACATATTACATTATACTTTTGGGTTCGATGATTTTCGGATCGACACTTTTTATATATGGATCGACACTTTATGGGTGCACCCTGTTTTCCATTCATTCTGGAAAAAAAAATATCGACACAAACTATATTAGTGTCGACACATTATTTAGACATATTCTCTCATAAAACCGGTAGACTTGTACCGGTTAGATTGAAAAATTACATATTATATTATACTTTTGGTTTTCGATGTTTTTGGGATTGACACTTTTTATATATGGATCGACACTTTATGGTAAATTTGCCTTTTACTTCAAAGTATCAACATGACCCTTAATGTGTATAAGAAACATGTACAACAACATACTGCTAACTTTTCTCATCTCATTCATAATTATATTCACATACAAAAATATAAATCGTATACAAAATTATAAATCTTATACAAAATTAACCCTACATTTACATCATTGCATCCTTTTGTTATTCTTATGTAATATTGCAGCTTTTGTTATCTCCTGTCTTCGTTCATTTTGATTGTGGCTTACGAGATCGTTTAATATTCGCGATCGATCCAAGTCTCCAACAACCTATATTCAAATTGTCAGAACGTTAAGTATTGTCAACTACAGCATTCAATCTACGACTTTTAACAATTTTACCACAAACGATTTTTTCTATCCACTTACAAAATCACCAGTTGCCCCTGTAGAACCGATCGTTTCCATCCACATCATCACATACATGCCGCAATCATATATGTTACAAAATTTGAAAACCACACATGTCAATTATGATGGATACTGCATAAATTAAGCTTTCTATTTGTGATAACATCTCATACCCATTCAATTGCTTATTCTTCTTATGCTCCACAAATTTGAAATTTTTCAAGGGATACTTTCCTAGAGATCCACAGGACTCAACCCAAATGCGTTTCTTATTATAAGAATCTAATATTTTAATCTGCATTAAAATAGAAGAAGTTATGCACCAAAAAAATTATGCATTATAATTTACATAATGTCCTTTCATACATACATACATACATACCAATCTCTTAGCATCCTTCACTCTCTGTTTAGCTGCTTCAGTTGTAAACATACTATCATATATTGTTACAACACGATCTACCATATCCAACACCAACAGATACCAATGTGAATTATGGTAGTTTATTGTGATCATGATCTGCAACAAATTTCACACCCAATTTGACAAAATTCAACATTCTATATCCGAAAACATCATTTGCAATTGGTATGGTGTCTTACCTTCTCACATTCGGTGAATTTCACATAGTTATCCAATATGACACCCCAGAAGGTAGAAATACCCTCAACACTTTCTTTGTTGTTGGCATCCAACGCCTGTTGCTATAATTACACAACAAACATTATTAATTTACCGTCTATAACACTACTTTTCAATATTTATTAATTTAACTCACCACTAAGAGGTATGGAAGGTAGCCAATCCTCCGGAGTGACTTTTGAGAATCGTAGCATATGGTCCAGGCGAGCAAATCGATAACCTAACAAAATTAATTACACAATCAGAACATATTTAATAAGTTTTAACATTTTCTACTTTCTACTTACCACACCGCCAACCCATTTCGTAGGCTTCAACGTTGCAACGTCGTATACAGTAGCGAATTGATTTCCCATTGAGATTACAGAATATCTGTATGAATCATTAGGATTAATATGTTGTCATGAAATATTTAAATATCACTCACAAAACAATATATTTCACTTACCCCGATTCTAACTCGCTATTCCATAAATAATCACAAATTGCAGCTTCGATTTCATCAATTCCGCTTGGAATATCCGCTTTTTCAACCTACAATTTTGCATACAAATTTTTGTCACACCAACATAATAAAAATCAAATTAAGTATTCTTTTATTAAACTTACCTTCTGCTTCTTCTTCTGGGGTGCAGGACATTCCGAATCCAAAACTGCTGCTATAACACTCTCCGGTGTATAAATGACATCGACTTCCTTCCTCCTCATTTCTTCCATCTCTTCTTCTTCCTCCTCACTCTTTTCTTCTTCATATTTTTTCAGTTCATCGTACTTTTTTTCTACATAGCTCTTCATCTCTTTTATTTCACCCTTCAATTGAGCTCCTTCATCCGAGTATTTATCAACCACCCCCTTCACCCCCGTAAGTTCACTCCTCAAATCCACAACCTCCTTCACCACTCCCTCAAATTTTTCTCCCGTCACCATCTTAATATCACCCCTTAACACCCCAACTTCTTTCACCACTTCACCCCTCAACACCTCTACTTCTTTCACCACTCCATCTATTTTTCCTTCCACTACCCCCTTATGCCTCTCAAGTGTATCTTCGACTCTCTCGAGTTTCTCTACGACTCGATCAAGTTTCTCTTCGACTCTTGATTGTCTTTGCATGATTTCAAATTGGATTTTTTTGATATCAGCCAATTCAGACATCAAAATGTCGAAGTTACTATGTTTTCCCTCACCGTCGTCCCACTCACCGTCATCCCCCAATACAACCATCCCTCCTTTCTTCTCCTCTGCCTCCACTGCCTCCTCTACATCCTTGCCAATAACCTTCAAAATTAAATTACAATATTAAGACATTGATTATATTCTTAATATTATTTAATTACATTTATTACCATTTCTTGCTTCTTCCCTCTATCCAACTTCAACTTCACCATCACTCTAACCACCTCTTCCTTCCCCCATGCACGGATGCGTGCCACTCTGGTTCTTTCATAAGCCGGCACTGCCTCACAGCCCGACCAAAAAATTGAACAGTGCAACCTGCATTTATAATAAAATTTATATTTTTATATAAAAACACAAAAAAAGTGATTCAACTCATTTACCTCTAAGATTGCTACGCACCTTTTGAGGTATCTCTGGCTGCCCTTTTTAAAGGTGATTATTGATTCAATCAATCTCGAATGGATATATTCAGCCCAATTGAATTCACCCTTCAAGCCTTCATCGCAAATGAGCTTCATATATTCCTTGTTCGTTGACGTATCACCCGTTGGACAAAGAAATATCCCGACAAGGTACAATAGAACTCGGGCCTTTAGCTCATCCCCCCAGTAAGATCCACTTTTGATATCCTCTTCAACTTCAGCATATGTCACCTTATGATTCAAACCATATTTGGAGGCAAGTGCTTTCCAGTTCTTACTCCTACAGACTTCTATAACACTTTTGCCTTTGTTTTGTACCCCCAAGACGGCTGCAGCAGTCGATACCCCCAGAGGGAATGAATAATCACCATACTTAGCCATACATTGACTGACGTCAAATTGTGCCATTAAGGATCGACACAATTCCCTCCGAATAGGTCGATCCCTTACTCCGATCAACGATCCAAAACCTATTTCTCCCAGCACATTCAACTGACCCTTCTCCTTAAGGTGTTTAATTAATAAATTCACCCTTTTAATGCTGCATCTTATCGACACTTCCTACATTTTTTAACAATATAATGTTATAGTTCTTATATATTTTGTATCAACGTATTTACAAGTTTAATGAATACCTTATTTTCATGTGCTTTCCTCCGTTCTTTGTATTCTTTACTATCATTCCTTGACTGTGTGATGTAAGGTTCCTTTTCAGCATCACTCATTGAATTCCATTTGGACCTCACATCTTTTTTCACCTAATATTAAACATAAACGTTTCTTAATCAATACATTAACACTAAATACTAATACTACTCAATGTCAATTTCATTTTACATACCGAACCGCTCTGTATGCCATCTCCCTTCATCCTTTTGCATTCGGCCATACTGTTAACATTTAAAATTTGTAATCAATTTAAAGTTTATCGATACTTTAATCCAATTACCATTTCAACAATAATAACAAAAGGACATTGATACTTACTAGAAGTACATATATCCACCCTTTGGTTGCTTTCGAGTCTCGGCCTCAATTTCAAAGTCATCTGCTCCACCAACAATTTTCCAACCCATTGACTCCATTTTTCCTTCATATATCAGTTTACGCAAATCAAATTATTTTGTTACATACACTTTATTCAATATACAAATATAGATAACTACTCTTGTGGTAAAACGATTTTCTTCAAAAGAATTTGAATGGCCACACCAAAATGTGTCGGCACATTTATACAACCTATAATATCATTTTCTACCTATAATATTTAATAAAAGTATCAACATTTATTTTTCCTTGAATATCTATTTCTACCTCCAATCGGTCCCAAATGCTTCCTTACTCCAAAACCCCAACAACACATAAAAAACCCTATCGCGATTACTGTAATAATAAAAAATTAGGGTTTCGACAACATACTTTTCGATTCGACTGCAGCAACAAACAAACAAACTTCGCTTTAGAAACGCCTTCTGAAATGCAGCAACAATTACGCTTCGATTTCAAAAACTCGTCCGTTCTATCTTTTTTCAGAGGATATTTAGCTATGGCCTTTATATTTTCATCGGATATGTTATTTATATTTAATCGATACAAATACAAAAGTGTCGATACTTTTATGTCAGGTGTCGATACTTTCGAAAGGATAATTACCTATTTCTTTGAAAGTGTCGATAATTTATTACACGTACTTACGAAAGTATCGACACTTTCAATATATCCGGTATCATTTTACCGGTTTTATCATTTTGATACTGGTTTTATCATATTTTTACATGTTATATCGTTGTGGATCGATATATTTTTTTAAAGTATCGACACATTATAGGCGCTATAACTGCTTCTCTTTTAAATTCACAAAGTGTCGATCCTTATATAAAGTATCGACACTTTTAATATATCTGGTAACGTTTTACCGGTTTTATCATTTTGTTACCGGTTTTATCATATTTTTACCTGGTATATCGTTTTGGATCGATACATTTTTTAAAAGTATCGACACTTTATAGGATTTAAAACTGCTTCTCTTTTAAATTCACGAAGTGTCGATCCTTATATTAAAGTACCGACACTTTAAATGTATCCGGTAGCGCTTGACCGGTTTTATCATTTCTATACCGGTTTTGTCATAGTTTTACCTGTTATATCGTTTTGGATCGACACATTTTTAATTTGGATCGACACGAACCGGTAGCACAATTTTTTAATATTTCTTCATGACTTAGACCTACTTTTATAAGTATGGACACTTTTATAAAAATGATATATACTTCTTTGAAAGTTATGTAATTTATGTTTCAATTTATTTAATAGTGTTTCATGTTTTCCACCTACAATATTAATTTAATAATTTAATTTACACAAAATATTATTTGATTGTTTTGATATTTTATAAAATATTATTTAGAATTTAAATTTAACAATATTAACCAAATATAATAATAAATATGTTTTCAACAGTGAAATAAGTATGGACACTTTTATAAAAATGATATATACTTTTTTGAAAGTTATGTAATTTATGTTTCAATTTTTTTAATAGTGTTTCATGTTTTCCACCTACAATATTAATTTAATAATTTCATTTACACAAAAAATTATTTGATTGTTTTGATATTTTATAAAATATTATTTAGATTTTAAATTTAATAATATTAACTAAAGATAATAATAAATATATTTTCACAGTGAAATAAGTATGGACACTTTTATAAAAAGGATAGATAATTTACAATATAACAGGTAAAAATATGACAAAACCGGTAAAATTTACTTGATATGTTAAAAGTATGGACACTTTTATAAAAAGGATAGATACTTACCGATACCAAAGTTTACCGGTTACCAAATTTTTTAATAGTTTTTCATATTTTCTACCTAAAACATTATTAATTGTCAACATAATAGGTACCGCTAAACCGAATTTATTAAATACATTTTAATATATCCGGTAATGTTGTATATTAACCGTATATTAACCCGCCTTTCCTGAGACATTCCCCCTTTCAATCGCATTGTTTCAAGATTACATTTGACGCCAGTAGCAAAAGCGGATTTGTAGCATGTCTATGCTACTAACTAATATGATAGAGAGATCTCCCAAGACACAGCAGCAGAATTACCCACTGGGTAAAAGGGCATACCATAATGGTTCTCTTGTAAATTAGAACTAGGATAGACAGGACACTTGAATTCAACGGGTTTTGACCTGTTTTGATTGAGTTTGATTTTTTTTTTAAAAAATCAGCTTTGGGTCAGATCAATTTTTTAGAGGTTATGTTAGGGTCGGGTCAGGTTCGGATTTAGGGTGAAAAATACATGACTTAAAAAAATATAATTTTATTTTATATATTTAAGAATAATTGCAATAATACCCATTTATATATTATTTTTTCAATTAAATACATATTTTTATTGAATAAAAATAATATTTTTAATAAATATATTATTTCAAGTCGGGTCATATTGAGTTTGAATTTTATCTCAAAAACTCAAGTAGAGTTCAAATTAAGTAGAGGATGTATACTTTTTTGGATAGGGTTAACCGAAATCCCAACCCCACCTACCCATGCCATCTGTAATTGGAATGATAGGAAAAAATTAGAGTCACGATTTCATTGTTTATAGCCTAAGATGGATAATTTCTATAAGAATGAAGGTCTAATCTTGTCGATGATACAAAAAAGAATTACTGATTTAAGGAAACAAGGTCACAGTACGACATGAGAGACAAAGGTCCATTTCACTTTGGTTAAGGAAAATGTGTAGTACCTAGGGCCCCTCAACTGGTCCCTTTTGACAAGGAAATTCATCTATCATATTGGATTTTCCTTGGTGCCAAATAGCCATCTTGTCATCCTTTTGGAAAATGTTCATACAAACAAAACAAACCAGTCAAAACCACAAACGTTCCCACCCTTTCACTTGTATTCTCCACAATGGACTTTAGAAAAGTTCACACCTACCCCTTCACTGGTTCGTGCTCTCTCCACCCCCAAAAATCCTTTATGTTGGTTTTGCTTTGTTAACTACACCTGGCTACATCCTACCCATTGCAAGCACATCATTTCCTTCCCTATCATTCTCTAAAAATCGGTTCTCATTCACCCGTCTCCATGCTTTTCCACCATCTCAAGGGAATTTCTTCACCTTATGAGCAACTTGAATTTCATCGAAGAGGAAGCCACTCTGCTCGAGACCCCAAGAGTGCTTCAACACCAAGACCTAAAGATTATGGACTATTGGGTAGTGGCCAAGCTTATCATTCTCAAACAGACAGATGGTTAAGTGGTTCTCAAAGTCTTCAAGTCATTTTGAGGCTCTAAAAAATTGGTTGAAGCAAGATGCCTGCAAACAAACATGTTTCTGTTCAAGTTTTCACGTTGGAAGACAAAAGAGCCATTGTGAGGTGCACACTATGGAGTTTTGATGGTAACTTATTGGCACTCTTTGACTATTACCAAACTTTAAGCATTGAAGAATACGATTTCTCACCACTCCTCATTTGGATGAGGATCTACGTTCTCCCCTTGGTTTAATGAACCATGCCATTGGGATTAAAATTGGAAACACCATTGGGAAGGCGGTTGCAGTGGACCTTCGGGAAGGTGATGGTCGAATGGGAGCTTACCTAAAGATAAGGGTCGAGATCAATAGTACCATTCCCCTTAGAAGGTGCATTAACTTGAGAATGATAGCTTACGGTCAACTACATCGTTGCCTACTGAAATATGAGAGGCTTACCTCTTTTTGTCACTGGTGCGATATTATTGGCCATTGGATTGTGGACTACCTAAAGTACACAATGCAAAATAAAGATACACTCTAATACGGGGATTGGTTGAGATTTTACACGGCCAAACCCCAATCAAGTGAAGACAACACTAAAAGAGGAGGTTTTTTTTTCTATATAGACCAAAAAAGCAAACAACGATCCTCGTCTTTGGGAAGCTCTAAGAGGAATCATCATGCTAGATCGCTCTTCCCCAGTGAAGATCCTAGTGAGACCTCCAAATAGGAGGAGGATAACGACACTAAAGTAACTGATTTATGGGATAACTCTCTTAATGTCTCAATCCCGAAGGCTGATCCTAGGTCAAGCGTCCAGGTTGATCAACCACAAAATAGTGTTATTGTTAATTTGACTTCCAACAGCAGTGGAGACAAACATGGCAGCAAAAAACAAAGCAAAAAGACCACTAAGAGGTCTGAGAATACGATTACCCTCACTACCATGAATTCTAAGGCGGTAACTAATGAAGAAGAAGATCTATCTGAAGCTCCTAGTGATCGAGGATATAACTTTGAGAGCGTAGGAGAATTATCCCCAAAAGGACCCAAGCCTTGTTTTTCTTAGTGAAATGAGACTCCAGAAGAATAAAATTGACTGAATCAAGATTAGAATGATAATGTATGGTTGCTTTAGGTTTGAAAGATTGGATAATTGCACGGGGCTGATGTTGCTTTGGAAGGAATGAATCCATGTGAATCTTTTAAGTTTCTCCAATTCACATATTGATGCTAAAGTCATTTGGAATGACACATAATTCTAGTTCACTGAATTTTATGGTTGGAGCGCAAGTATGGGAAAGAAAGAGAATTGGGATCTACTTAACAGACTAGCAAGACTATCTTCGTTACCTTGGGTTATTGGAAGTGAATTTAATGAAATCCTTCACCCAAATAAGAAGTTTAGGGGTCATCGACGATCAAATATGGAAATGGAATATCTCATAACGAGACTTTAAAATGCGGATTTGTGGGACATTAAACCAAAAAATGGTTGGTTCACTTGGACATTCGGAAGACATGCAACCAATCATTTACGGGTGAGGCTTGATTGATATGTTACTTCCCCGGGATGATGCCACATTTTCAAAAACTACAATGTGACCACTGAACAATTCACAAACTCATACCACTCAACAATTTTTCTTAACCTCCAAGGCTCGGTTAGCTCTGCCCTTAGGGGTGACGGGGGACTACTTCAAGTTTGACTCATTTTGGGCCAAAGAGGATCAGTTTAAGGATATGGTGAAGAAAGTTTGGGACTATTCTTCTAGCTCCACAGAAGACAAAATATCTTTGGTTGACACTTGTCTCTGTTCTTAGCAAAAAGCTAGGAGGGTAAAGGCAAATAAGGAATAAGAAATATTACGCACTCGAATCAACAGTCTTGAAGTTGGTCCGATCTTAGCCGAATTAGTTGTACGATTTATCCAAGTCAAGATTCATCTAAAAGGGTTCATTGACAAAGAAGTTACTTATTTGATGCAAAGATCATGAGTTTGTGGCTCAAGGATGGAGACAAGAACACAACTTTTTTTAATGCTAGAGCAAACGGTAGAAAGAAGAAGAATTGAATCCATAGCTATGAAAAAGAGGATGGATAGAGGACTGAATAGATTGAAGAAATTTTTGGTATTACCACTAGTTATTTTTTCTCTTTCGGCCTTTCTGTGGAGAACCTGCAAAATGCCATCAATAAGTGTGTCTCACAAGAGGAAAACTTCAAACTTTGCAAGGATTTCACTATAAACGAGGTCTTCCATGCCTTCTCTCAAATCAACCTCCATGATTTTGTTGAGTGACCAAGCTAATTTTGAGCATGTAAACCACACAATCATTGTACTTATTCCCAAAATTGAAAATTCCTAAATCAATGAAAAATTTTAGACCGATTAACCTTTGCACAATCATTTATAAAGTGGTGTCAAAACCAATGGTGAATCGTCTAAAACCTATTATGTTTAACTGTATTACCCTGAACCAAAGTGACAATTTCTTTGTTGCTCATGAGTTAATTCATTATCTTAAAGACTAAAAAAATGGCCTTAACAAAGGGGTTGCACTAAAACTTGACATGGAAAAAGCCTACGATAGAGTGGAATGGAATTTTGTCTTTAAAGTTATGGCATAAATGGGTTTTTGTGATGATTTCATTGCAATTGTAAAGAAATATGTATGTATAGTCTCTTAACAGGTCTGGATTTATGGAAATCTCTCAGATCCATTCTAGTCGGAGTGGGGGCTTCGTCAAAGAGACCCTCTTTCCCCGTATATTTTCTTTTTTTTTTTACGCAAAGTCTATCAGCACTTCTTAATAAGGCTCAGTCCAAGGGAATTATCAAAGGTGTGCATGCCAGCATTCGGGGCCCAAGGATCACCCACCTATTATACGCTGACAATAACATCCTCTTCATCAAGAATTTTGTTGTTGAAGCGCAAAGTGTAAAAGCCATCCTCAACACCTATGAGGAATCCTCTGGACAGAAGATTAATTTTGATAAATCCATAATGTACTTCAGTAAGAACACCTAATTAGAACACCATAGGAACATCCTGAGAGTTTTTGAGGTTAGAGCCTCTTTCAGTGGGGAAAGGAAAAATTAGTACATTTTGATTTGTTAAAGACAGAACATCTAAAAGAATCCAAAGATGGACAAAGAGCTTACTGTCATTTGAAGGTAAAGAGGTTTTCATCAAAGCAGTAGCACAAGCTCTCCCCTCTTATGTGTTGTCTTGTTTTCTTCTTCCAAGTGGAACCATTAATGACATTACCTCACTAATGAGAGATTTTTGGTGGTCGGGAAAGCAAGATATCAGGGGTTGGGCTCTAGTTGCATGAGAAAAGATCTATCGAGCTAAGCGGGAAGGAGGTTTGAGATTCAAGTATTTGAATCCCTTCAATCTTGCACATCTTAGAAACCAAGTTTGGAGATTCATTCAAGGCCCAAATTCATTGGCATTCCAATTCCTTAAAGCAAAGTTTTTCCCTAACTGTTCGCTGATGGAAGCAAAGCTTAGAGACATGACCTCTCACATTTGGATCAGGATTTTTAAGGCTAAGGAGCCTCTTCGAGATGGTTTTTTATGGACGATCGATTATAATGGAACAACAAAAATATTTGAGGACAGATGGGGCAATGCCTCTCTTTTGAACTGGACAAACACCTACTTTGACAACACGAATCTCTCAATGAGGTGCTCGGATTTCATGATCACTAATGCCACTTAGTGGAATAAAAAGAAAGTGAAAGAGATCCTTATCCCAAAGGACGCCAACAAGGTCCTTGGAACGCTTATTTCCCCTGTCCTCAATGACCGAATCATTTAGAGGCATCATAGTTTAGGTTGTTATTCGGCGAAATCAACTACAATTGGCTTTTGTTACGGAAAAACTTTCCTAGGAACCAAGGAAAATTTTGGAAGATCCTCCAAACACTCCCAACTCTTCATAAAATCAAGATCTTCGGATAGAGGATATGCCATGAGGCAATCCTGGCATGGGAAAAGCTCAGAAACACCCGACTTGCGGAGGGAACTTGCCCCATGAGTCGACAAGAACGCAAAATGACTATCCATGCTCTCAAAGATTACCCCAAGACTCGAGCTACTCTGCTTATCCCAGGTCTTAAATCCACAATCATAGATTCTTAAGGTAATTCCTATAAGGATTGGTTCGAATGGACGACCTTAGAGTTGGACTTGATCGGTTTCACGAGACTACTCGTTCTACTATGAAACATATGGAATCATAGAAACAAATGGATTCATGATGGAGAAATGCAAAGAGGACAGGGATGTGTCATCGCTGCTTTGGGGCTTTGCGCCGAGTTATCGGAGGCCAACATTGGTAGCTCTGAACCTTGCTTTCAGACGAGAACGAGTCCCCCAAGAAAATGGACAAGACCTTTCTCGAGTGTCATCAATATTAATATGGATGGAGCCTTTAGTGCCCAAAACGCGGTTGTAACTATTGGGTTTGTGGTCCATGATTGCAATGGCATGGTGGTAGGTGGTTTGACTAGAAAGATTGATCCTCCTCACACGATAAAATCCACAGAAGCAATGGCTTTCATTCACGGACTTAGATTCGTAGTGGAAAACGGGTGGCATGATGCTATCACTGAAGGATATGTGATATACATTGTGAACAAATTGAAAAACAAGACATCTCCACCATCGTATTGTTACTCAATGAAGCTCACAAGATTATCAAAAACAACGGCAACCTAAAGGTTTTTTATGTCAACAGGGTTACCAACAGAATTGCACATTCACTGGCTCAATGGGCATTGTTGATACCCAAACTGTATTGGTTTTACTATGATGAACCTAATTGTATTAAATATGATGTAATATTGGATGCTATTGGAATATAACTTACCTTTCATTTTCAAAAAATAAAAAATAAAAAAAACATACCATCAAGTACGAGCCAAACTATCTCAATAGTAAAAGAAATAATTCTTATCTCTAGAAGTCTCATTTGTTCCAGTATAAGGAGGGGGAATACTAATAAAATATCAAAGATAAGCTCTAACTTCTTGTGATTCGACACTGGGAAGGGATTTAAAAAAATTATTAATACAATAATATTGATTAGTTTATCATTTTCAGCCACATTATTTAAAAAAATTGTTTCTTTTTTTTAAAAAAACTAATGCCAATATTTCAATAAAGACAAAAAAATCAATTTTTTGATTTTTTGATGACATAAAATATGATAAAATAACTAATCTCAATATTCTGTATCATTTGAATTAATTTGACAAAAATAATAGATTGAGGGTCAAAAAGGCACAATAAAGCTTGATGGACAAAATGACTAAAAAGGTAAAGTTGGGGGACCAAAAAGTCATTCTTCCAGTTTAAAATATATATATACCCTTTCAATTCAAAATTATATTTTATCAACAAGAGGATAAAAACTTGGGATCTTACTAGTTTTAATTTTAAATGTTTATTATTTATTAATGTTCAATGAGTAGTAATAAAGCCCATTAGGAAAATAAAAATGCGTTTTAGACTTGGACAAAAGAACGAAGAAGATTGCGATCCTGCCCGAATATACGTATACTCAAGATTAGAAGCTTGAAGAAAAACAAAAGGGTAAAGTATATAATTGGTCTTGAACTATAGAATGTTGCCTTTTTAAATCTCTTACTTATAAAAAGTTATAAAATGATCTCCGCATTATTTTGTTGAGTCCTCCGACTATTATAAGTTATAAAATGGTCACCAAACTATTCATATATTTCAAACTCGTCTTTTTCTGTTAAAAATTGGCGATCGTTTGAGATGATCATTAACATGTTAACAAGAATATGATAAAATATGATCCTAAAATCTTTTTAGCTATATTTTATGGACCGTTTGTATTATGTCGTCCAGGGGCGGAGTTAGAAAAAAATTGGGTGTCAAATTTAGAAATATGTGAAAAAACTTTAAGTGGGAAAATTGAATTTTAAATTTTTATTGTTAATTTTTTAAAAATATATGGTCAATTTCTTTTTTAAAGGGTGTCAAAATATTTTTAAAAAGGTATTATTTTTTTCTTTTATATATTATATATATAATTTATATGGACCAAAAAGAAAGTCTTAAAACTTTTGTATGTCGACTCCGTCAGTGATGTCGTTGAGTCAGTGTTTGAAACCAATGGCGGTGCCATTAGACATCATTAAGATATGATTTTATCATATCTTAGTCAACAGTTTAACGTCTAGCTCAAATGTACGTTAAATTTTTAATAAAAAATACGATTTTTGAACATATGAATAGTCGAATGATAATTTTGTAACTTTTAATAGTCGGGACTCAGGAAAACAATATCTTATAGTTAATATCATTTTGTAACTTTTAATAGTTATGAGACTCAATAAAGTAACACACTATAGTCGGTGAACCATTTGTGTATTTTACCCAAAAAATAAGAAAATGTTGAACTTCAGATGGCTTAATTGTAATTTACCCGTTCTGTGTTTAGGCAATTATCCAGTGATGTGCCATCTATGTTAAGTTTTCATGGGTTTGTTCTTGCTTATAACAGCGGCAAAGCTAACTACTCTTTCTGAGACTAGTGCAAAGCTGTAAAGCACTCACCTTCTTCTTCTTCTTCTTCTTCTTATATTTAAAAGAAAATTATGTTGCCTTTCTAACACTCAATTTTAAACCTAGAAACTTTCAGACAACAAGGAAGAGATCTCTGGAACTTCAACTGAAAGTAGGGAATTTACTTTCGATACTGGTCGTATTAAGGATTACGTCTTTTCAAGACAATTTAATTTGTGGGGTTGTCTTAAATTGTTGAAGTTAAGGTCACAAATATGAGGTTCCTTTCAAGTATTGGTCATGCTTTTTTGAAATGAAAAGTTGAGTTTTTTAAAGCTATTTCATGTGTTTTCTTTGTTGGGATTTTAGCTCAGATATCCAAGGCATTCAAAGCTCATGTGGGTGCAAAGATAAAAATATTTAGTCATTGAGGTTGTTTATGTTTTGGTGAATTTGATTGAATTGGAAGGGGATTACTTTTCATACTGTGTTTATAAAGGGGAATTTTGAAGATTATTCTTTTGTTTGTGGTGAATTAGTGGTTTATTTGGAAGATTAATATGAGGGAAATCTGAGGTTTTTAGTGATTATTTTCCAGAAGAGGAAAACCCTTTCTGGATTTAAGCTTCTGCAATGGCTAGAGTTAGGAGACGTAGCATACAATTAAGCAAACTTTGCTCATTTGTGTGTTGTCGGTCGGATTCTCTTGATTAACACACCCAAATCGGCCGAAAAGGGTACTCGAGAGTGGTGTATTGCAATGAACCTGATAGTCAAGAGCAAATTCGACTCAAGTATAGCGGGAACTATGTCTCTACTACCAAGTATACTGCAGTTAATTTCATCCCAAAGTCTTTGTTTGAGCAGTTTAGGAGGGTTGCAAATATATACTTTCTTGTTGTAGCTTGTGTTTCGTTTAGTCCATTGGCACCATATTCGGCACCAAGCATCATTCTGCCCCTCGTGGTGGTGATTGGAGCTACAATGGCCAACGAAGGTGCCGAAGATTGGAGGCGAAGACTTCAGGTGATGCTTAAATTTCTTATTCTCCTTTCAGTGCTTTGCTATTACTGTTAGTTTGCTTCCTATTGAATGCTTTAGGTTCAAATTGTATCCTTTCAAATAAAAACAATAAAAAAGTTAAACCTAAAACATGTGTTTAACTAATAGGACAAATAATATCACAAAATAAGTCGAGAAATTTCACACTGTTTAGTGTCCCGGTATTCATATTTTTCTTAGAACTAATAGCTAATATTTTTAACAATCACGCTGTTCTATTTCATGGTAATTTTCTAATTTTTTTACCTACTTGTGATAGTGGGAAGATGATCTGTGCTGTGTTCTTTGGTATTGATCTGATTCCGAAGTAGATGGATCATAATCGAATCAACTGCTTTATTCTGCAATGAATTGCTATGTAAATATTAAATTTAGAAAAATAAAAAGCAAGTTTGAAGGCATTTCAGGACAAAACTTCAACATCAGATGGTCTAAACTCTTGAACTAGGAAATAGTAATTGATTTATCCTACCCTGTCATAGGGGGTTTTCTGTGCTTTGTCATAATCATAACAATAAAGCATTCTTGGACTCCTGTGTGAGTTTAGATATGGATATGTGTCCGACATAAAAATGTTCAATTATTTTGATGTTTTTCTGTGTATTTGAGGGGCCTTGGAGGGTCATATCTCGATACCCTTATTTTTTAGAAGCATCTCCATATCCATATTTGAATATGCATCCGAGGGTCCATGAAGCAACATATTGTTTATTCTTATTGCTATCTATAGAATGAGACTGAAAAGGGAATTTTGGTATGAAACAATATTCGTTTTAAATTATTATCGATTGATAGTCTTCATATTTTGCCAAGACCACTGCTGGTGGTATTTAGGCTCGTAATGGAACACCTTGGCAGCCGGTGAGGTAACACCAATTGGATGTTAGCTCTAATGCCTCAGTTATCATATTGGAAATATGTTGTAATGTATTTTCACAATATAATAGCTAATTAAAACATTAGATCTTCCACGCGTCTGCAATTTATGTTTTCAATAAGTATAATGAAGAGTGTTGTGGTGAGGATACTAGTTATAGTTTCATTTTTGCCTTCATATTTATTGTAAAGAAAACATATTTGATTTCCGGGAGAAAAGAATGAAAAGGTAAAAACCCGCATTATATAGGGTTGATCCAACTTGAATTTTCCTATATTATTTTTGGCTTGTAACTAAAACTTATTTAGTGTTAGAAATTCTTAAATTAAGCAGATTCTCTACCTTAGTTCTAGGAATTTCCTTGTAAATATTAGCCATAATCTAATTACTAATTTTTAGGGATAGGCTAATTACTAGATATTATTTCTTTTTTATTTTGTTTCTGCCATGTTAAAAGGTTGTACTACGATTAGAAGAAATAAGAATTTTTTCTTCTTCCTAAATATGTTCATGGCATCAAGAGCTTTAGGATTCATTCGATCCTGCTCATTCGTCTCTCATCTCTCTTCCTAATTTTTTTTCTTTCTCTCATGGGTGATATCAATGAAACCCTCTTTGAGACTGAGATCTCACAAATAACTCAAAATCACAACCAAGGAATCCCCCAAGCAGACCTTAATTCCTCTCTTATAATCACAAATCATCGATTAGATGGAAAAATTTTCCTGCAATGGTCACAATCTGTCCTTATGGTTCTTCGTGACCGAGGAAAAGTTGGGTACATTAATGGAGAAATACCTCGACTAGCATCAACAGAATCTGGTTATGCAACTCGGGAGCTTAACAACTTAATGGTTATGGCTTGGCTTATAAATTCGATGGAAGGTAATATAAGCCGGACTTATCTTTTTTCAAAACAACCAAAGAAATGTGGGATGCAATTAAGGAGAATTACTCGGATCTTGGAAATGCTTCCCAAGTATTCGAGATCAAATTAAAGTTGAAAGATATTCGACAAGGAACACTTGAAGTCACTCAATATTACAACAACCTAAAGATCTTATGGCAGGAGTTAAACATGTATTATGAAGCTGATTGGGGCGAGGGCTCGAAACACACCAAGTTCATGGATCATCTTAACAAAGAGCGTCTCTATGAGTTCCTAGCAGGACTAAATCGTGATCTTGATGAGGTCGGAGGACGAATACTAGGCAGAATCACACTACCAACCATAGGAGAAGCATTTGCTGAAGTAAGGAGGGAAGAGAAACGGCGTCTTATTATGTTGGGAGACACAAGAGAACTAAAACGATTAACCATAGCTGGTCATCGTCCTTCCAAGAACCCTGCCCTTATTTCAAAAGGCCCAGAGGTACAGGGCTAGAATTATTCTGGTTCAAATAGGCCATGGTGTAGCCACTGTAACTCGGGTTGGGCATACCAAGGAGAAATGCTTCAAACTCCATGGCTATCCTGGAAAAAAACCAGAAAGAAAACAAGGCAACAATGATATCTACTACTGAAGAAGATGCTCAGGATGTTCGGCTAACCAAAACTCAACTTGAGGCTCTTCATAAACTACTCGGGACTCCTACAACCAGTGGGTCACTAGCTATTCAAGGTACTACCTTAAATACTACACATGAGCCTATATGGATACTAGACTCGGCCTCGGGTGCATCCAACCACATGACAGGTAATCTAAGTTTGTTTCAAACATATTTATCTTGTCATGATCACTCCCAGATTCGCATAGCTGATGGATCTTACTCGCAGGTGGCTGGAATGGAAACATTTAGACTTACTGGAAATTTTTTCATTGATAAAGTTTTATATGTTCCAAATCTTTCTTGTAATTTACTCTTAATTAGCAAGCTTACCAAGAATGAGAAAGTACTTGTTGAATTTTCTGCTTTCGGTTATGTGGTTCAGGAACAGAAATCGGGGAAGATGATTGGTACTGCTAAAGTTGATGATAGCTTATTTGTTTGGAACAAAAACAGTTCACAAGAAGGGATGACCTTATCTACATCAGAAGAAGATTCTATCATGCTATGGCACCCTAGGACACCCTAATTTCATGTACTTGAAGAAACTGTTTCCTCTATAATTTCTAAATAAGAAAATAAGTTCCTTGAATTGTGAAGTTTGCCAATTGTCTAAACATACTCGTGTCCCTGATCCTTTGAAACTTTATATTCAATCTCAACCTTTCTCTTTAATCCACAGCGATCTATGGGGAGCCAGTCGAGTAAAAAATGTCACAGGGGCTAGGTGGTTCATAACTTTCATTGATGACCACCTTAGAGTTTTTTGGGTCTATCTCCTCAAAGAAAAAACCGAAGTCTCTAGAGTCTTCAAAAGTTTTCATTCAATGATTTGAACTCTGTTCAATTCCAAAATTCACACCCTTAGAATTGATAATGGGAGAGGGTACTTTAATTCTATCCTAAGCCCTTATCTTTATGAGCAAGAAATCATACATCAAAGTTTTTGTCTCGACACCCCTCAACAAAACGGGGTTTCTGAGAGGAAAAACAGACACTTTGTAGTCGTGGCTCGTGTTTTTATGTTTACTATGGGTGTACCAAAGTATTTATGGGGAGAAGCTATTCTCACTGTGTAGACACCAATTTTTTTAAAAGATAGAACTAGCAAGAGTTCATCTCCTAAGAGGACTCTTCCACCACCATATCTTTTAAAGCAACAACCACACCAACAAAGGTGCAACAACCGAGTAAGGAGTCTAGTTGCATTAGGATTCTGTTGTTAGTTAGTTTTTTTCACTATAAATACATGTAATCCTTCCCATTTGTAAGACACGATTATCATACGGGATTACGCACACACAAAAAAATACCCAAAGCAAATACGCAAGAAGTCCCAAAGATTCGCTTGTAATTTTCAACAGAAAAATAAAAGAGGATATTTTCAAATCAATCTAAGGTAAGTAATTGGGATCGTATTTTTACCTTTTAATTTTAACTTATAATTTTCTTAATTTAAGACAACTGAAAATTACATAGTACCGAAAGGGCAGTTCAAGGGTGCTAATCATTCCTTGACTGTAACCGACTCCCGAATCCGATACATCTTTGGTAAGACGCAGATCAGATAAGAAATAAGGTATCCGATCTACCTATTTATCTTAAAATAAAAGATCGGTGGTGACTCCAATCCACATTTTCCTAAGTCGAAGCCCAATTCCGGGGCCCAACCGAAAGACGGTTGCGACAGCTTGGCGACTCCGCTGGGGACAGGTAAGTGAGTCATGCTAAGGTAATTTCAATTGTCTTTTTAACGAAAAGGGTAAGTTTAAATTTTAAGGTAACATTTCGATTCTTTTTTATTTACTTTTGATTATATTTTTGGGTAAATAGTTGTACTAATCGTTTTCTCGTTATTTCAGCCTTCAAATCTTTTTCATTTAAGGCTCTATACTCGAGCTCTAAACCCTGTCTTAAGTGGGGGTGAAAGCGACGCCTTCGTGTGAATTTATTCACCGTGCGGGCTTAGCAAGTAGCCTTCGGGATTCATATACCTTATGTCTTCGTGTGAATTTATTCACCGTGCGGGCATAAGAGAATGTGTCATCTCGAGTTTAACTTAGTCTACACAAGCCTGTGATGGGTTTAGGACTAAGGGTCTGGCAAGCCCAAGGGGGCACCAGTAAGGAGAACTCGGGTACCGTTTTTAGAACCTAAACCGGGAAACCATGGAGAATTAGAGCCTACCCCGAAACCACATTCCAAAACCTAAGATATTTTTACCCTAACCATTTTCTTTTTTGTTTTTTTTTTCTTTCGTCATTTTATTTTTATTTTTATTTTACTAATCTTTTTGCCTTTGTGTTTGTTTTCTAGCATTTGTTTCATAACAAGAGGTTATTGATCCTTAAAAAATGTTTGTTAAACACAAAATAAATCCGAATTAATGGACAAAAGTGTTGTAATACAAGAGATTAAAAATGCTGAGGCATGACTATGGTCTGAGAAGACTCAGAAAGAGAAGGGAGACAGTCTTCAGGGAAATTATGTGTCAAAGTTTGTTAGTTACGCATCTAGCCTGAAACAAAATGATGTCCAAGAACTGCGAAATATTTGGGACAGTTGAGGGAATGACAGAAAGCAGAAGTTCAGCCAACGATATGGTGATATTGTCCTCTTACTCCATGTCAAGACTGATGAGCCCCTGCTCCGAGCATTAATTCAATTCTGAAACCCGGGATATAGTTGTTTCACCTTTAACCGGGAGGACATGGTGCCCACAATTGAAGAGTATATTATCCTACTGCACTGCGAAAACATCAGATTAGAGAGGGCATATATCAAACACATCAAGAGAGCCTTTCAAGAACGGACTAACTAAGATTGCAGGGGTTGATGAAAAATGGGTGACTGATCGACTTCGACACAAAGGTAAGGGGGAAGAAATCGAGTGAATTCACATAAGGCAACTAATGAAGAACCACCATGATGAGTGGAAGATTATAGACCTTTTTGCACTAGGTCTGTACGGTCTGGTTATCTTTCCGAAGACTTTGGGCTGTATCGACGCAGCCGTGGTAGAGCTATTCGAACAATTTCCAAGGCGAGTCAACCCAGCACCGACCATCTTATCCGAAACCTTTCGATCTCTCAACCATTGCAGAAGAACTGGCGGAAGAAAATTCGTTGGGTGTATTCAGCTCCTTCAAGTCTGGATTCACAGCCACTTTTGGAAGACTAATGGGGTAGCCTATCGTCGATTTAGCACTACTTATTCACCTTTGGGAGACTTCATCACTAGGAAATGGCATGAAGATGCTTCAAAGAAAAAGTGGATGAAAGTTTTTACACATCTTCAGGATCGGGATATTACTTGGAGAGCCCCCTGGTTGTTCCTCAGTGACGTTCTTTTTCAGTGTGAGGATTCTGATACTATGACCTTACTCGAACTTTGGGGTGCAGTTGGGTATGCTTCGTTGTTAGCACTTAGACAGTATGAGGCATGTCATTTTGTCCCGGTAACATGCGGGCTAGCTAGATCAGAGTTTGTGTATAATGGTGACAGTTATAAGAAGAGGATCAAGGAAGCAGTTGATTCGTGGAAGAAAGTATACCGAATGGATGTTGTGGCTGCTAGAGACATGCTTACTCCGGAATATGTGGAGTAGCAAAGACTGAGAAAGAATGATAACATCCCGGTGTCAGAATGTGAAGACACCCGGACTATAGAGGAATATCTCAGGCATATCCCTTCTGAACTTGAGACAGCTAAGGCGGAGTTTGAAGCAGTGAATAACGAGCTAAAACAGAAGGTTAAAGAACTAGAAGCTGAACGTTATCAATGGAAGCTAGATACCGAATCTCAGAAAGATAGAGCAGACAAGCTGGAAAGAAAACAGAAAAGAGTCTGTTTTGAGCTCGAGGATTTGAGAAAATGGTATCAAGATAAAGTCAAGGATAATTCCAAGTGGAAAGTAACCTTTGAATACTGGAAAGACGAGGTTCATAGCTTAAAAAGAAAGTTCGAGGGGTCTGATGAAAGAGCTTGGAAAGAACAGTTGAAAACTACTCAGAGGCGTTTAGCAGACAGTCAGCATCAAAATCAATGCTTGAGAATCCAGATGGCTGACCTAGAAAAACAACATGAGAGAGATGGAAAAACAATATCCGAGTTAGAAGTTATTGTGGATGGATTCAAGAAGCAAGCAGCCGAGCTTCAGATAGTACCTTTCGACAGAGGTCTGCAGTGGCGTTTCCGTTGGGAGCAAGCACAACAAATGGTGAAATCTAGAGACGCAGTCATCCGAGATTTCCTGGATCAAGTGCAAAAAGTAGCTGCCATCTTCACGACCTGGTAAGGGAAGCTGGAGTGGTTCGACAAGGCATTCAACCAATGACAGATGAAGGCAGAAGATTTGTCAACCTACTAGAAACTGTTCGGGGTCTAGAGGATTTAGTCCGAACGTACATTTGATTGTTTTTTATGTCTCTTACAAAATAAAACATTTCTGTCTAAATAAGAATTATTTATAATAATAGACACTTTTCTGGATCAATGCCCCGAACATTTCATGCATTTTTGCATTTTGCATCTACATTTCATTTTTTAAGCATTTTCATAAACATGAAATTTCTTATGAAGAATTCGATGAAGTGTTTTAACCACATGACACCACATGGAAGCAAGATTGTAACATCAAAAGAAAAAAACTATCTGTCAACGAAGACTTTTCGAGTTCGGTTTCATTAAGCTCGAGAGCATATCAACCACATTGTGGAGTCAAGGGATTACTTTCCAGTCGAATTTTTAGCCAAGGTCTTTAAACCGAGTAGAAGACCAAAGTGGACTACAACGAGAAGCCACATTCTGATTCAAATCATTTCAGATGGACTCGACTTCGCGACAGAGGAGCCATCTGCAACTCAATTCGACCGGGAGTTATTCTTCAACTCCACTGAATGATAATTTGTGTCTTTTTATCTGTCTTATTTTTCGTTCCACGAAAAAAGACAAAGAGGGGCAGCTGTAGACACCAATTTTTTTAAAAGATAGAACTAGCAAGAGTTTATCTCCTAAGATGACTCTTCCACCACCTTTTTGTAACTTTTCACACCATGTTCTTAATCACTTCATGCATATTGTCAATCTTGAGGGAACAAATCTATCTACATTTTCTTTTTCATACATCATCATCACTCCCGACAGTTTCGGTGAGGGCAAGAAATTGGGTAGTGTTTACAGGGCAAATTATTTGTTGTGACTGAAGTCTGCTTTGCATGTGAATGACTCGGTTTCTATTTTGCAGAGTATACTACCTTCTTCATGTGTTGGAGTTCAGTAGTGCTCGGAAAAGGATGTCCGTAATCGTAAGGAACCCGGAGAACCAGTTGTTGCTCCTTACCAAGGGTGCGGACAGGTCAGAACATTGAAGCCACACTTCCTCATGCTGATATATTGTGGTAACTTTTTTATCAAATTGTGAAATAGGTAAGCTAATGTTGTATTTTTGTTTATCTATGTATTCAGTGTAATATTTGAAAGTCTTTTGAAACAAGATAGGGCATTTGAGGAAAAGACCAAAGGGCATATTGAAAGATATTCCGAGGCAGGATTACGAACCTTGGCAGTTGCATATCGTGAGCTTGATGATGATGAGTATAGAACATGGGAACAAGAATTTTTGAAGGCTAAAACTTCTGTAACTGCGATCTAGATGTCTTGGTGGATGAGTTGGCTGATCGGATTGAAAGGGACTTAATTCTTCTTGGTGCCACAGCAGTTGAAGACAAATTACAAAAGGGGGTCAGTTAAACTAGTTCAGGATTCGTCGAAACTATCATTTTTATAATTTCTAGAAACTTCCTAAATCACTGAGCTTTTCTCAATACTTACTTTTAATATACCATCTTATTGATTTATATTGAAACGTGCAATATCTTAACAAAGAAAATAAGTGCCAAATTGTGTACATAAACCAGTCTTCTTGTTTATTCTAAATTACTTATGGTTTGTATAAACTGCTATGTTTCTCCAGTACATAGGTCCCAGGCTGTATTGACAAGCTTGCACATGCTGGAATCGGAATATGGGTCTTGACAGGTGACAAAAGGGGAACTGCTATTAATATCGGGTATGGTAACAAGTTGAATTGAACTTATTGTCTATAGTTTAATGAATGTTAATTCTATAAATACTACATTTCCACAGGTATGCATGCGGTCTACTAAGGCATGGAATGAAACAAATTGCGATCACGCTAGAGTTGCCGGAAATTGAAGACTTGGACAAACATGGGGATAAGGAGGCCACTGCTGAGGTATGGACTACATTGTTCCAAAATGATAATGCAATCTGTAATGGGAAAAATCTGAATCTGTTATTATTATCATTAGGCTTCTCTTGACTGTGTAAAGAAGCAAATACACGACGGAAAATCTCAAATGGGTAAAGAAAATTCGGTTGAGTTTGGTTTGATAATTGATGGCAAGTCCTTGACTTTTGCTATGGACAACACTCTGGTGAACGATTTTATGGATCTTGCGATGGGTTGTGCTACTGTTATATGCTGTCGATCTTCGCTGAAACAAAAGGCTGTTGTAAGTATCATGTTTACAGGATTAAGTATGCTATGGGATTTTCAGAAAGATTAGCGGACTTTGTAGTAATTGACATGAAAATAATTTGATAGAATTCTAGTATATATGCAGATTACAAGACTGGTGAAATCTGTTGTGAGTAGAACGACACTAGCAATTGGTGATGGAGCAAACGATGTTGGCATGCTTCAAGAGGCTGATATTGGAGTAGGCATCAGTGGAGTCGAAGGGATGCGGGTAAAAACACTTTTCTCTGTTTTCGTAGTCTTCTCCTATATTGCTCCTACTCTTTATTTTTCTTGAAGTATCCTTGTCTGATACTAGTTCCTGCACGTATAGGTTATGGGTTTGGGATATGACCCTCCAAGAGCCTGCCAAATGCATAGAAAAAAAATTGAAAACACGTGTTGGATACATACCTATATCTGACACACTTGAGAAATGTAACATAGGTCTTCTCTTATAATTTGTACATTTTCTTGTTTCTTCTTTTTTGGGGATTAGGGAGGCCCAATCATATAATGATGTCCTTTCTCAAGAAGTGGTTTGCTGCTGTTAGGTTCATATATGCCTATGAATGAAGTGATTTTTTTCCCATCGACCCTCTTATCAGCATCATCTTGGCTCTTGATTGCTTCCACTTCAAGAACCTGGTTTTCTGCGCCGCTTTGTGATGCTTGATCATTTACTTTATATAGGAATATTTGATATGATATAATTCGCGGTTTTTCTATGAATTTTCCTCCATGAGGGGAAGAATGAACCAGAACTTTATGGATATTTTAAAATGTTGGTGACAAACTATTGCAGATTGATCAGGATTTTTTAGCAGCTATGTACTTTGGATTATCTTGTTTGTTACTTTTGAGAATCGGATTTCTGCTGATTCCTACTTCCATAACCGTCATATTTTTTTAGACCGTAACTTGTCTTCAAGCTATCTAACTGTTTGTCTGGTTTCCAACTTTTATTAACTATCATGAATTACAGGCTGTTATGGCAAGTGATTTTGCAATAGCTCAATTTCGTTTTTTGGAACGTTTACTGTTGGTTCATGGTCATTGGTGTTACAGGAGAATATCGATGATGGTAAGATGTTTTCTTCGGGTTTTCCTATTGTTGCATAGCTAAACTCTGATAATCCCATTATTTTGATAATCTTTGTTGTAGTCTTTTTACCTTTTACCTAAGATTCTTGTCTTAAAATTGGTGTTATTTTTATTGGAGAATGAGAAATGTGAAATCGACCTCTTATAAAGCTTCTTGGATTTGGAATGGGTTGTGAAAAAATTGTTGCTCGGAGGATGAGTTTGGAGTATGTTTGCAGAGCAATTTTCAACTTAAGGTGGGCAAGGGGGACTCATTCAAGTTCTGGCACGATGCTTGGTTGGACGGAGTTCCATTGAAGATTTAGTTCCCTCGTTTGTTCACATTATCAAAGAACAAGGAGTGGAAGATTGCCGATTTCAGGACATCTAACTTGTCAGGCTGTTTTTGGGATATCGCCACGAGAAGAAACTTAGCTGATTGGGAGATGTTGCAGTGGAATGAGTTTATGGCTTTGTTGTATAACTTTTGTCCTATGTCTTTGATTGATGATAGTCTAGCATGGACAGGAGAAGGAGATGGATGCTTTTCAGTGAAATCTTGCCTTATAATTTTTCTTAGTAGAGTTGTCGATTGTTTTCCGTGGGAAAGTAACGTGTGGGCTGGTGCGGCTCCTCCTCGAGTTGAATCTTTTGTTTGGCAAGTGGAGCACAAGAAGATTGCTGTCAAAGTAGAGTTAATAAAACATGGGGTGCAAGGTATAGAAGATCCATTGTGTCCGTTCTGTGGGTTGGTTCAAGAAACGGTTTCTCACCTTTTCTTTTCTTGCAATGTGTCTTGGGGGTTATGGGCTAGCTTTTTGCGTCGTTGGGAGGTTTCCTTTGCAATTCCGGAGTGTCCTATAGCTTTATTTTTAGTTTGGGTAGATCTTGTACCTAAATCAAGTGTTTGGGGTTCATCTCAGGAGTCGTTTTGTGGTCGATTTGGAAAATGAGAAATGAGATTGTTTTAATAATGGGAAATTGGATTGTGTTCTGTTATCTTTTCTATCGAGGTATAGAGTGGCAGCTTGGTTTTCTTCAAAATTTCCAGATCTGAAGGTCTCCTTTGATAGCCTGGTGGGGGACCTTGCGTTAGCTGATCGTGTGATGAGCTCTGTTAAGAGGCCTTTAAAGGTAGCTAGTTGGTCTCCTCCACCTTCCAGTTTTGTTAAAGCGAATGTAGACGACACTATGGATAAGTGGTGGTCGAAGGTTGGCATTGGTGGGATGATTAGAGATGAGAAAGGAGTGATGCTGGTTCGTTCTCTGAAAGTATTGGATCTAGACCTCCTATTATGGCAAAGTTAATGGCGGTGAAAGAGGTTTGAATTTGTTTTTCGATTTGGGGATGTCGGCAAACCGAAGGCTTATTTTGGAAACCGATAGTGCGGTGGCAGTGGATTGGATAAAAAATCCAGCTAGTTCCACCCTGATGTTCCTATCCTTAGTCAAAGATATTGCACAGATTGTGGTAGATAAAGGTGTCATTGTGCGTCATGTGGTGAGATCAATTAATTGGGAAGCGGATAAATTTGCCAAACTAAGGATTGGTCTAGTGGAGGGGATTTATTTTTGTTGTTGTTTTGTTTCTAGGGAATATTTGATAGCTTAGGTCATTGTATAAGTTTGTTCCTGGCTGAGTCATATAAGGTGGTTGTTTCTGTAGGGTAATTACTTATGCTTAATTGTAGTGCATCTTTGCACAGTGTTGAGGGCTGCCAAGGGTTTTGGTGGTATTGTGATCTTATTGTACTTGGGTCTTGTGCAATAAAATTTTTAAGGCACTCTTTTCCTCCTTCCAATGTTCATCAAGTCTTTGTTGCTTGACGGATATGAAGGGGTTTTTAATGAGACATTCCTTATTATCAAAAAGAAATGTGAAATCGTAGTTCTCTTTCCTGTCATTGCAGATCTGCTACTTTTTCTACAAGAACATCACTTTCGGATTTACTCTGTTTTGGTTCGAGGCATACACTTCTTTCTCAGGTCAACCTGCTTATAATGACTGGTACATGTCATCCTACAACGTCTTCTTCACTTCACTTCCTGTAATCGCTCTTGGTGTTTTTGATCACGATGTTTCAGCCAGACTTTGCATGAAGGTAAACAATTCTGTATATATATGTCATTGTTGCAATATCTCTTCGAAGAAATTTGTTTATCATTATTCCGAACTGCCATCTGTTGTGCAAATGAACTTAGAATGTCGATCTATTTTCGCAGTATCCTTTATTATATCAAGAGGGCGTTCAAAATCTCCTCTTCAACTGGGTCCTTATTCTTGGCTGGATGTTTAATGGACTTCTTAGTTCCATAATCATATACCTCTTAACAGCAAACTCAATAACTGGTCAAGCATTCCGCAAAGACGGTCAAGTTGCTGATTATTCGATTCTAGGGGTGACAATGTATACTTGTGTAGTTTGGACCGTAAACTGCCAGATGGCACTTTCGATCAATTACTTCACATGGATCCAGCATCTGTTCATATGGGGAAGCATTGCCCTTTGGTATATATTCCTGGTGGTTTATGGTTCGATCCCATCGACATTATCTACAACGGCATACAAGGTTCTTGTTGAAGCTTGTGCTCCGAGCATTCTGTATTGGCTCACCACCCTTCTTGTTATCTCTGCGCTACTACCTCTACTTTCCTATAGGGCATTTCAGATTAGATTTCGACCTATGGAACATGATAGAATACAAATACAAAGACGAAGGTCAGAAAGCTTGGAACGTGATGTAGCACAAAGCAGACTTTCAGAAAGCTCAGAGACCCGAAACTCTAGTGACTTGCCTGCAGAGGTTAGAATCAGAATAGATAGTCTTAAGGCAAGTTCGAGGCGAAAGAACTCATGAAACCAGTATGTTGTTTGTGGATATGAGTAGGGCTATCTTTTTTTCTTCTTTCTCTTGGCATTTTAAGCATAAGCGCCGCGCCACGAGATGAGTGTGAACATTGGAATTGCTAATGCTCGACACTGGTGTGTAGATTAAGGATGTAAATGCGAGTCTTATTAATGCATAGGTTTGCTTAAACTATACGGACCTCACTCATATGTAATTGGTTTTTTCTCATAGGCTTTGTCCAACTTTTGAATCATAACAACGTCCGGTATCTAAACTATTACTTTATTCTGTTTTGATATCTAAATTTTCTTTTTCTAAAAAATTATACAAAATGTTTACTTTTTGTTTCGTTTTGATATCTTATCGTTAAAAACTTAATGAAATTGTCGTATGTAATACGTTTTGTGATTAAATTACATAATTTATCACTCAATTATCTTCTCACTCCTATTTTAGTAATTAAAACTTAATTTTTTTTTCAATTATTTAACTTTTAAATTACTCCTAAATTAATAATTCAAACTTTCAAATTTAAATTTTTTATTTTAATTATGTATTAATAAAATAATACTCCCTCTACCTTGTAGAAGATGTCCATTGTTGATTTTTTTGGTCAATTTTTTTTTAAATTGATAAATTATTATTTAAATTTTTTTACTGATAAAATTATGTAAAAGTATATTTTAAAAATCTTCAATGAAGTAGTTTTCAAATATATATTTTATAAAATTTAATTATTTAAAATGTTTAAAATAATTATGGTCAAAATCTAAAAATTTGACTTTTAAAGCCAATAATAGATATTTTTTATGGGACAAGGTAGTAAAAAAAAGTAATGTCACAAAAATTATAAACAAAATAAATTAGAGGGATTAAAACATGAGCAATTTGAAAGTTGAGTAGCTAAATTAAAAAAAAATAGGCTTTAGTGATCAAAATAGGAGTAAGAAGATAGTTGAATGTTTTTAACAGTGGGGTACTAAAATAAAACTTAAGCTAAGAATTAGTTATGACTTTAAAAATAAAATAAAATTTAAATATCAAAACAGAACAAAAAATAATTAAGCATTTATTTTTGTATTAAACCTAAAATTTTTAATGTGAGATATATATATATATATATATATATATATATGGGATATGATCCTGTTACACAATGTAAAAATCCTTTAGTTTTACACAGACTTAGGACCATTGGATAAGTGAAAATAGATGGCTGAGATTAACAGTAGGAAATGAGAAGATATTCACTGGAAAAAATAATAATGAGTCAATCTTAGCCATCTATTTTTCACTCATCCAATGATCCTAAACATGTATAAAACTAAAAGAGTTTTGCATTGTTTAATATGATCCTATCCTATATATATGGGATATGATCCACTTACACAATGTAAAACTCTTTTAGTTTTACACAAATTTAAGACCGTTGGATGAGTGAAAATAGATGACTGAGATTCATAGTAAAATACGAGAAGATATTCACTGAAAAAGAAACGAGAAGATATTCACTGAAAAAGAAACAAGGAGTCAATCTTAGTCATCTATTTTCACTTATCCACCGATCCTAAACATATTAAAAACTAAAAAATTGTACATTGTGTAAATAGATCCTAACCCTATATATATATATATATATATATATATATATATATATATATATATATATATATATGTATGTATACACACAATAATGGATTTTACATTACGATATTAGAGCTTTGAGTTATTTGAAACATCTTTTCGAATAGATAAGTGTTATTATGAAAGGTAGTTCAGGTAAAGAAGTTATTATGTTATAGATTATTATAAAATTTCTTAAAGAATGGAGAACCATAAGATCAAATTTGCCTAGGAGGTTTTAAGTTGGTGGGCATAAACCATGCATGCCATTGGTTTTATATAGTGGGTAGTTAATTTTAAATCTAACTATTTCTTTATTTATGTGTTAAAAAATGAAGAGACAATTGCATAGGTGATTCTTAAACTATGACCTATAATTTAAATTGGTCTCTAAACTTTAAAAATATTCTATATCAATCCTCAAATTATCAATATCATTTTATTTTGATCATTCCTTTAACATGCCATTAACTCTACTAATTAAAAAAATAATTCATGACCTCATTCTAAAATAATGTAGATGACCTTAAAAAATAAATTAATTTTTAATTAATAGAGTTAACACATAAAAAGAATGACAAAATATAATGATTTTGATAATTTTAGGACTAATATAAAATATTTTAAAATTTAGGAACCAATTTATAATGAAGGTCATTGTAACACCCTCAACTCGTTTTAGAAGTCAAGTTCAAATCAAAGATGTCACATTGAATCACCAAAGTAATCCCAGAAATAAAAAAATATGACTTACTTAAAATGTAAAATAAATTATATACGATATGAAAAACATTAAGTTACAGAAGTAGAGTTCTTTTATTTGATTTTCGGAATAAATAAGTAAATCATTTACAATAGACTCGAATAAAAATCATAATTTCTACATGCCCACTCAAATCCTTATAATTGTACTCTAATACTTTCACTGAGACTTCTGCTCAGAGGTGCAACACCATGCCAAATCGTTCATCACATGTGAGTATCATTTGACTCATCCAAAAGGAAACAAAGTGGCAAATCTGTTGGCCATAAATTCAAAACGTAGGGGATGAAAATCTATTTTGGGTTGAAGAAATTCTCGAACGCCCTAAAAGACAAGTGGCGGAAGACAAACGATGGATTCATCCCTCGTAGATTCATGGGTTAATGGGTGATTACTAGGCTCAATCGTTTTCTTTATCATCTTCTTGCAAGTGCTTCATCTGTCGATTCATTCTAAGGAGCGAGGAGAGGAACGATCGAATTTAGAATTTAGGTTTCCTTTTTGATTTTCTAATTTTTTAGTCCAATCTTTACTTTTTGGTTTGGTTTTTGCATTGTAATAGATTAGTGTTCAACTGGAATAACTACTTCCTCCATTCATAATAATCTGTCGGTTTAGTTAAAAAAAATTAGATAGAGAAGTTCAACACGGTCCACCCACACATAAATAATATATTAAAAAAGAATGAATATTATTATTATAACACCCTTACCTGTATTTAATTCTCAAATGCGAGTTAGAATGTAACAAACTGATTTTCTAAAATTCAAGTTCAAACCATTTATCGATTTACCAAATAATATCAATTTGTAATTTTTAATCAACCAAATTGAATCCAATTTCAGGTAGCAACTTAGCAGTTCATAACTACATCATATAAATAGTATAGATGCTTAAAAACTACCTATATTAAACCTTAATCAGTATCTCCATTTTATTCTATTGTTTACCCGATTATTAAACTTGTAATTCATTTAACAATTACAAACACAAATATAAACTATCTATTGTTTATTTTAACCATTATACATCATTACCAACTTGACTACCTTATAATTTATTACCAATTATATCTAAACTAGTAGAAATCAACTATTATTATCATATACATGCCAACTAGAAATTTAAACTACATCAGGTTGATATAATTACTGATAATGTAGATATACTCCTGATGAGTGTAATGCTTGATATTCCTTACTTCAATTTTTTACTTTTTGCCTACGCGTGAAAATCATCACACGCTAAGTACACACTTAGTGAGACAATAATAATAATAATCAGTGTAATACAATGTTTATATAAAGAAATAACAATACTTAATGCATCATGATCACTTTACCTATATTACCATCATGTTACACATATTAACATGAAATAAACAATGTATATAATTTATTACCAATATACTTGTCATTTATTCCATAAGCTCATAAGCTCAATCACTTATAATTTATTAACCAATAAACCATACACCCAAATATATACCTATAAGAACCCTGGGTACACGAGTCAAGATATGCACTGAAGTGCTAAAACACATAAAGTCGTACCCACTGTAATACACATAAAGTCATGCCCACCATATGCACTAAGTGTCCTTTATATACACTATAGTGCTAAATCAAATATGCATCCTACTGGACTCTATGGCATGCCAACTATACCACTGTCTCTCAATGACATACTTAAGCATATAGTTTATATTTATTTCATCCATGGAGATGTATATAAACATAATTCAACATTGGACATTTCATACCCAAAATAACATTCATGATATAACATCATAAATAAATTAGTGATCAATGCATTCTATATTAACTTTTGACATATTTAGAACATGTAAAATATATGATCAATAACATAAATGTCATGCCAATATAAACAAGGTAGACTTTTCACAAGTCTTCATAATGATGTATAAAACATTCATGTATCATGTTATGTATGCATTGCACTCACCTTGACGCTTTTTATATAAGTCAAAATATAAGCCTCACAAAGCTTTAAACTCAACATTTTCCTTTCCTTTGCCACTAGTTTGATCCCAATTTTGATTGATGTCTATAAACACATCAAATACATAACATAAACAATCAAGAACACATGTTAGAATCCATCTAAACCATGTGCATATAATGTAGGAAAATATTCATAATATTCATTCCAATACAACATTCTAATTACAATGTTTCCTGCACTTCATTTCCACCTTAATTACTTGAATTCACCTTTAAAACCATAATTTCACCTTAAGCCCTTATTTTTATTTTGTATGCTTGAATGGCTAATCATAGAAATTTCACATTTCAAGTATAAATCCAATAATTTAATCATCAAAATAATCTTTGAAAGATAACAAATATCACCAATAAGTCACTTGAATTTTTCTCCAATTTTTACCTTGAGAAACCCATATAGTCCAATATAATCCATCACCATCCAAGGTGATTTCAAGATACAAACAAAACATTTAAGCATGTATTGAATTTTATAAAATAGCCTTCATCCATGGAGATGTATATAAACATAATTCAACATTGGACATTTCATACCCAAAATAACATTCATGATATAACATCATAAATAAATTAGTGATCAATGCATTCTATATTAACTTTTGACATATTTAGAACATGTAAAATATATGATCAATAACATAAATGTCATGCCAATATAAACAAGGTAGACTTTTCACAAGTCTTCATAATGATGTATAAAACATTCATGTATCATGTTATGTATGCATTGCACTCACCTTGACGCTTTTTATATAAGTCAAAATATAAGCCTCACAAAGCTTTAAACTCAACATTTTCCTTTCCTTTGCCACTAGTTTGATCCCAATTTTGATTGATGTCTATAAACACATCAAATACATAACATAAACAATCAAGAACACATGTTAGAATCCATCTAAACCATGTGCATATAATGTAGGAAAATATTCATAATATTCATTCCAATACAACATTCTAATTACAATGTTTCCTGCACTTCATTTCCACCTTAATTACTTGAATTCACCTTTAAAACCATAATTTCACCTTAAGCCCTTATTTTTATTTTTTATGCTTGAATGGCTAATCATAGAAATTTCACATTTCAAGTATAAATCCAATAATTTAATCATCAAAATAATATTTGAAAGATAACAAATATCACCAATAAGTCACTTGAATTTTTCTCCAATTTTTACCTTGAGAAACCCATATAGTCCAATATAATCCATCACCATCCAAGGTGATTTCAAGATACAAACAAAACATTTAAGCATGTATTGAATTTTATAAAATAGCCTTCATCAAATTCAAGTTTAGAATATAATCCCTAAACGTTTCCTAAAGTGCCATTTTGGTCACTATTATGATTCAACCATTCTTCCTCATTTTCAAGCTTGAATAAACAAGCTAAGGATACAACATAATGTTCTCATCATATATAACATAAAAATAAATTCAAAACATCAACCCCTTAATTTTTCATCTTTTCCAAATTGATCCCTAAAGGAAAATTAATGGATTTTTCATCACTTGAAGCATGAAATCAACATTACAACACCTATATCATCATTTTCAAGCCTTGAAACCTCAAATTCCATCATCCCTTCATCCATCTTTTTCATAAATTTAGAGTTATGAGCATGAACAACATGAACAAATGGTGCCAAATGAAAGAGAATTCTATGGAGAACAAAAATGGATTTCATGTCTTAACCTTAAATCCAATTGAAAATGCTTAAAAATCAATTTCAAAACTTACCTAGATATTCCAAGAAGTTCACGGTAGCAGCACATAAAATGGAGAAAAAAACTTAAACTTTCTGTTTTTTATTTTAGCCTTTTTGGATTTTTATTACCTAAATGAATTTAAAATTTATTTTAGTCCAAAATGACTATTATGACCTTAAATTCTAATGATCCTAATCATGTCACATATCAAATTTATCATACAAGGGCTGAAATTAAATCATGTAGTAGTTTACAAATTTACCCTTGTAAAGTTTTAAAATTACAATCTTGTTCTTTTTAATCAAATGACTAAGATTTAACATAGAAATCAACTTAAATCACATGGTCCACATTAAATCTTATTATTTTAAAGCATGGAAAAGAAAATTTTCCCTTTCTTTATCATCTAGCAAATTTTTCTGAATTTTTAATTCGATCCGATTATCCGATTTTATCTCAAACTTTCACACTTTATAGCTTTACACAAACTCCGTACTAAAAAATCCGAGTGAAACCAAAACATAATTATTGCAGGTAAATATTCATTTAAGCGACAAAATATATACTTTTAAAAATTATTATTTTAGTCTTTAAACTTTTCCAAGATTATACTTTAGCCACCAAATTTTCATTTTATTCATTTTGGTCACTAACCAAATTTTTGGGTATTAAAATTGTAGTTAATTGTTGACGTTATTGAACAATTCCATAACCCAATAATTATAAGCACGACAAACAGGTTTCAAAGCAAAAAACCCAGCTTGAATGCTAAGGTCTGCAACTATTTAAGTGTCCTTTCTTTTCCACCAGGAAAGAAGAGTAGCATTCCGAGATCGGAATTGAGTGTTGTAGCAGTGACCATGTCAGTGGTGGGCAGCTTTGGCATTAATGATTCCAATAATATCACTTTTCCACTTTCCCATAATGCTTCGTAACAATTTCTCAGCAATTTCAAGCATTGTTCATCTCCCCAATCATGAAGTATACACTAAACCAATCACAATAAAACTTTAATACATTTGATATAATACGATGACAACTGTGATAGATTCAATTAAACTTTAATAGCTAAACTTCATAAAAATAACCTCTCCTTTAAGAAATATTTTGGAACATATCTCCTGTTACATGCCCCACACCTAACATAAGAAAAATATTGTCAATTTTATTTACAAGTTGTTGCATAATACTACTAAATAAAACAATTATATCGAAAAAACTCCTGACATTAAATAATGTATTATCTATTTAAAGAATACTCTCAACCATTTGACATTAAACAAGGTAGTATTAATCCCTTGTAGATTCGCGGGTTAATGGGTGATTACTGGACTCGATCGTTTTCTTTATCATCTTCTTGCAAGTGTTTCATCAGTCAATTCTTTTTAAGGAGCGAGGAGAGGAACGACCGGATTTAGAATTTAAGTTTCCTTTTTGATTTTTTATTTTTATGGTCCAAGCTTTACTTTTTGATTTGGTTTTTGCAGTATAATAGATTAGTGTTCAACTGGAATAAATATTTACTCCATTCATAATAATCTGACGATTTAGTTAAAAAAAACATTAGATAGGAAAGTTTTGACCGTATGAACACGATCCACCCATACATAAATAATATATTAAAATAAGATGAATATTATTGTAGTTAATTGTTGATGTTCTTGAACAATTCCATAACCCAATAATTATAAGCACGAAAAACAAGTTTCAAAGCAGAGAAACCAGCTTGAATGAATAAGGTCTGGAACTCTTTGGGTGTCCTTTTTTTTTGCACCAATAAACACGTGTAACACCCTCAGATCGATACGAATACAAAAAATATGTAAAATTATAAAACAATTTATAAACACAAAAGTAAAATTTAACAATATTCATAAATAAAACATATTCCAGACTCGGATACAAAAACAAAATACAAGTTACATACCCCCTAAACACATGCACCGTATTCCGCAAGCAATGCCGGTGGAACTCTCTTACTGATGTCTATAGTTGCACTGGTTCAATCCTTTTAACCTAAAAAGGTGAGTAACATAGTGAGCTTTGGAAAACTCAGTAATACAGAATAACCAGATGATGCTGAGGAACATGCAAATAATAGATAAGCATATGTTTCCTTATTGATTCAGACATCTACAGCTGACATCTACAGTAAGGAGTTTGTTTCGGATGACTGGGTTCAAGAGATCAGAATAGGTCCCAGTGATCTTTTTTTAAAACAATAGTAGTTTAAAATGTATTTTTCAAAAACCATAGTAAGAACCACCGACCGAACACCAATATGAAGTTCCCCATAACTACATCCATAAGGACTTACCCTAGGCCCAAAAGGGCGTAGGTGCCAACTTAAGGGAGCACCTTGGGTCCATAAGGTCTTACCCTAGCCGAAGCGTAGGTGCCCACCTGAGGGAAGTGCTCTCAGGTCAATAAGGTCTTACCTAAAAGCACATAGCAGTGGTGCCATCCCTAAGGGAGTGCCTTAGGGTCCATAAGGTCTTACTACTAGGCCCATTAGGCCCAGAAGCCCACCCAAGAGTCGTCTTAGGTCTGTAAGGAATTACCAGTCGGTGCTGAACCTATACAAGGAATTACAAACATCGACTAAACCTACCAGTGTCTTCAGTCATACTAGAGTCCCAGAGTAACCCGTATGAAAATAATTTCAGTCAGTAAATAGCGATATCAGAAATCAGAGCAGAGATCTGAGATTAGAACATATATCAAGGTTCAGAGCAGAAATCATAGGTCAAATTGTATTTTAGATAACATAGACATACTTTTAAAATTAGATAAAACATCCGTATTATTCGGAGGTACTTGATAATCTTATCGGACATGAAAACACAGATCTTCAGTATACTGATAGAATGTCGGAAATTAGAATCACTATCGAAAGAGTTCATTAGCTTATGGAATCATCATTTATTCAGAACGTAATTTATCAGGATCATATAGTATTCAGATATTTTCCGGAGGCACTATGTAATCAGATAGGTGTTAAGAATCCTTTGCATCAGAGTTACTCATGTTTTCATATATGAGAAGAGTAATTTCATTATCCAGGAAATCATAGGCATTTAGGGCATTAGGTTATGGTAGAATTCTTAGTGATTTGATCTAATAAGATAGAAGCGAAGATTCAGGGCATTTAAGATTTTCGTCGACCTATCGGGATATCCCGTTAACTCGAACTGAACAAATCTCAACACTGATACTTGTCAACCGGTCAAATCGTCATACTTCAAGGGGGTGTTTGGATGGGGGAATGTGGGATTCCCATGGGAATGGAATCCACATTCCCCCGTTTGGTTAGCCCGGGAATCCTATTCCCGGTAATGTAAGATTACCAATAGTGGATTTTTTGGGTATATTACCGGGAATGTCATTACCTCCTTTTCCTTAGGTATTGTTAGATTACCAGCGTTTTGGACTAAAATGCCCTTAAATTATTATTTTTTTTCAAAAATATATTTCTTCTGTCATTGAATAATAAAAATTCTACGAAGGTTAAATTACAAATTTATCTTTAAATTATTTTAGATTTACAAAAAAAATCTATAATTAAAATTTTAATGAAGTTTAAGGGTTTAAATAAAATTTTACCCTTTCATTAAACTTTTTTTTATTTTTAATTTTGTAAAAAATATATAAATATTATGAATTTAAATTTTTTTAAAGAAAATATATAAATATTTTCCAACTTGTAATATTATACAAATATATAATAAGGACAATTTGGTCAAATATACATTCTAATAATCTTTTATTCCTTTAACCAAGCACGGTAATCTTACATTCCTGCTAAGCCAACCAAACACAAATTATAACATTCCCAGTAATCCTATTCCCTGGTAATCTTACATTCCCACTGGTAATCTTACATTCCGTGAACCAAACACACCCCAAGGGTATTCACTCTTTAATACAGACAACTCTTGTCGAATTGAGCATCTTCAGAATCATCGATGAATGGATCTTAGGGAGATGAACATATATTCGGTTATTCAATGACTTGGGGTTACCTTAGGTCATTTACTCTCCAAGGGCATTTTGGTCATTTTACAGTTCAAGGGTATTCAATTATTTTATTCAATTCAAACATATGAACCATTCTAATAATTTATTTATTAGGTGGTTTTGCCCAAAAACCAAAATTTCTAAATCTTTCGCCATCTTGGGGTTAAAATTCAGTTATCTAGATTTTCTATGCAAAACTAGCATTTTCTATGCACATCAGTAGTTTCATCAGAGCAATATGTCTTTTCAGAGTTATTTTCCAACTTCCAGGGTCAATTATTGTCTTTTTACAACATAAGAATATTTTCGTAATTTTATCCCATAAGGGTAATTTCATAATTTTACCTAACCAAAGTATTGTCATAATTTCCCATCCAAGAACCTTTGGCATTTAACTTTTAATGAGATAAATTAGAATTTACAGATCCAGGGGTTGATTGCTTTACCATTTAATCACAGGAATTTTAATTTAATTGTAACGGTCCCCCAATTTCTTATAGGAGTCATCTGAGCCATATTTAGTTACTGACTTTTTTTACCGTATTCGGATCGAGTTTAGAAATAATTTTCTATATAGATAAGACCAACCATATTTATCCATGTATTTACCAATTCAAACATGTTCTATAAAGCATGCATAAGGTAGCAATGTATTACTTCAATTTCTATGCCATATCGATCAACAGTTTAAACTCCATTCGATCACTCTTGAACTTGAATTCAACTTCCAATAATTCCTCAGATACATAGCAATCGAATTTACGTCAGAAACTGAACCTAATTGAGAAACCATATTGAATACGAAGGTTAATCACTGAAAAACGGCTTACTGGGTGCGAATTTAGCAAAACGGACTTCGGATTCAAACTCAGGATGTCAAAAAACATAAAATAGGGATTTTTGAAAATTTTAACTTTTTCGTTCAAAGTCAAAGTCAACAGTCAATGGGTTGACTAAGTCAAAGTCAAATAGTTGACTCAGTGACTGGACCGGACCAGGCAAGTCGGGTCGGATCAGGTGGGTCGGATCGATCCTGATCGGTTCTAGAATGTTTTCATGGTAGGGCGAGCCCCACATTCATATGGCGACGCGTGGTGGCACGTGCGACGGCAACAGGGGTCGATGAGGCTGGCTGATTACTCCACTAGCATCTACACGCCATTCAGACCAAAATCAAACCAAAACATCAACCAAAATCCATGATAAAATAGCCGAAAACATTCAAAATTTATCCTTAATGTCGGATGATGAAACCGATGGCGATGGATGATATCTTCGATCAGGTTAGGGGCGGACGTCGATGGGGAACTTAGTGGCGGTAGCGATGAGGCTAGCTCACGACCAAGGCGGCAGAAATTCGCAAACAATTGAACAGTGGAGTGGGGTTCTAGGCGGTGATTTCAAGCTTTGATTAACGCCAGTTGACACCGAATCATGCGATGTGAACGCTTGGGCTATGGTCGTCGATCGACTACGAGTCAGTTGGAATTGAATTGCGCTCCAACGGTTGCCAGACGACGCTGAATCGGTGAGGGTTGCATCGGCTAGGGTAAATAAATTTGGGGGAAATTTGGGATTTTTGGGAAATTTTCGAGATCAGAGGGGGTTTATTTTTCTCATACCAGAAAAATTGGTCTAATTCAGGGTTAAGTCCTTGAACTTCCTACTAGTTCAAAAATCAAACTGAAACTTTTAAAAATTTACGATTTGATCCTCAATTTCTCCCTTGTTACGACTTTAATTCGATACTTTAAAATCATTAAAACTAGCCCCTTTATTGGGGTGTGACAATTATCCTCCCCTTAAAAGAATTTCATCCTCGAAATTCACTCAACTTACAAAAATGCATAGCGAAGCTTTCAGAAACCCTTCATTATCTTCATGTAGATTTTACAAAAGTACGAGTCATTTACTAATCTTTAACCAACTGAATGTACATTCTCGTCAAAACTCTCCCTTATTCCCAATAAAAGAATCTGAACGGAATTGTCCTTGTGGAATCAATTCAATCTTGATTACGATGTTAGGTTCATAAAGCTGTAATATATCTCAATTTCATTTCTGGAGTCGGGTCAGAATTTCTCGGATGAGTAACTCTCACATTACTTGTGAGGCACTTTACAGAATTTGGACAAACGTTACTGGTATTCATTTTAGCATATGTCGAGCCCTAATGGATAGAAAACTTAGGTTAGCTACCGTAACGACTGTTAGAAAGAAAAGGTTATATTATATATGTCACATTTATATATTTTTTAATTTTTTTAATTTAAAAAATATGTATATAAAAAAGTATACTTTTTTAAAAAAACTCAAAACTTTTTTAAAATATCAAATAGAACCTAAACTTCTTTACTCTTTATCTCAAAACTCCCCTTATCACTCGCCGCTACGACTGTCGAACTACCATCCACCTATTATCGATTACCCATTAATCGATCATCACCCTTTTTTTAAAAACATCGGAGAGTGTTGTAGCAGTGACCATGTCAGTGGTGGGCAGCTCTAGCATTAATGATTCCAATAATATCACTTTTCCACTTTCCGATAATGCTTCGTAACTAGGGGTGTAAACAAGCCGAGTCGAGCTCGACTCGACTCGTAAACTCACGAGCTTAAAATTTTTAAGCTCGACTCGAACTCGAAATCCTGAAATAAAGTCCGTTAGCAGCTCGAAAAAGGCTCGAAATGAAAAAAAATTCTTGAACTTAACTAGATTGAATCCTCAAACTCAAACTCGAACCTGAACCTTAAATACATGAAAGTCTTACTGTATTTTTAAAAAAAATCAACGCATAAATGTTAATATTATTAATAATTTTTTTTAAAAAAAATAAAATCTTAATATATTATATTTTCGAGCTACTCACGAGCTTTTCGAGTCGAATATCAAGTAGCTCATTTCGGCTCGTTAAGAATTCGATTCAAGCTCGAGTTCGAGTCGAGTCCATTCGATCCGAGTATTTATCGAGCTTTAGTCGAGTCGATCTCGAGTAGCTTGCGATCTATCTCGTCTCATTTACAGTCCTATTCATAACAATTTCTCTGCAATTTCTAGCACTGTTCATCTCCCCAATCATGAAGTATACACTAAACCAATCACAATAAAACTTAAATACATTTGATATATATATATATATATATATATATATATATATATTTGAAAGATAATACATTTGATATAATATGATGATAATTGTGATAGATTCAATCCACTTTAATAGCTAACCTTCATAAAATAACCTCTCATTTAATAATTATTTTAATTATAGCATTAAATCTTTTGAATATGAAAAAAGCTGAGTTTGAAATGAATTTATACCGAATATATTTTTGTTCAAAAAAAAATTAGTGAGAAAGAAAATCTTTCTTCGATCTTTATTCGACAAATCCATATATTTTAGTTTGAATAATCAATAATTATTAAAAAAAAATCTGATTGAGCCAATAAATCAACTTTTAATATTTAATTTGAAGTTTAATAAAGCATTGAAGGATTGGAATTTGAAAATCTTACCAGTTTGGCGTACAATATATATTTTTTTAACCTTGACCAAGCAAAGCCTTTGCGTAATTTCTCTTCCTTTACAACGCTAAATTCAACAATATTGAATTCCAACTCGACGAATTTACAAGTGCAGATTTATCGTTTAAACCCTTAATTCAAATCACTTATTGCTTGAAAATGTAAGGATTACCGTAAAAATAAGTATTTAAATTATACTTTATGTTAATTTTAGGTACTTAGAGATTTTTTTGTTTAAATTAGGTGTCTAATGCTTTTTCTATTATACTTTTAAATGTCTACGTCATAACGGTTATAGGAAAAAACGTTATCCGACACATGTCACGTTAATATTTTCTTAATTTTTAATTTTAAAAATTATATAAAATTATTATACATTTAAAAAAACTCAAAACTTTTTTAAAATATCAAATAAAACCCAAACTCCTTAAATCTTTAACTCTAAACTCCCATTATCACTCACTACTGCCGAACGACTATCCATCTATCATCAACCACCTACTAATCAACCATCACCCTTATTATTATCTCAAATCCCTAGATACCCAAACCCTTAAATCTCTTACCTTGAATTTAATCCCAATTTTTAAATATAACGCGGCGGGGATTAAATTTTGGGGGGTTTGATGCCACTAATTTTTAACGCTAAAAATTAACGGTAAAATTAGCCCAATAATTCAGGTAAATTATTTAATTGGGCTTATATGGCAGCCCAAGTTTTATTTAACAATCTATGATATTTGTTATAGTGCAGGTCAAATCCATCATCCTAGGATGACGAGTTTTTCTAGATATTATTTTTAAATGGATCTTGTCAGCTGAGTCTCGTGAGCCAGATTATTAAATTATTTTTAGAACCCGTCACCTACAAGTGATGAATTTTATTAAATATATTTAAAAAATTATTAAAATAATAATTATTTTGTTGTTAATTTTAAAATTAAAAAAATTGGGAAACTCGTCACATGAAGGTGACGAGTTCCTTGGGATTTTTTAATTGTTGCATGACCATTGAGGTTTTAAACTTTTAAAATTTAAGAAGGAAACTTGTCAACTCCATGTGACGAGTTCTAACGGGCATAATGAGATTTTTTTGTTTGAATTTATTGTGTATAAATAGGAGTGAGTTGGTGGTGTGTACATGAGAAGAGAAAAAAATAGAAAGATATAGGATTGAGAATCAAAAATGAATTCGTGGAAAACATTTGGGTATGATTTAGCGAACGATGTTTATGGTTTCGACGACTCCAACAATTTTGAAGATTCAAGTTCATCTTTAGATGATGAGTTGATATATCAGGCAGTAATGTTGATGGTTAAGGAAGATAAGAAAAAGAAGAAAGTTGAAGAAGAGTTAAAAAAACAATGAAAATTAAGAAGAAGAAGACGAATAACAAGTATGAAAACTTTCCAATCTGGCATAACATACGACTTTTAGTTAGGGTGAAAAATAAAAAAAATAATTATATGAAAAAAATATGTTGTGGGTGTACTGGTAGGATCAGTAGAAAGAAAAAGAGTGAAGGTGTTTGGTTTTAATGGTCTAAAAGTATGTAAGAAAATTTCATTGCTAATTAAGTAATTATTGTTTTAAGCGAATTTACTTCTGAATAGTTGTAATTATCTACATAAAAGAAAGAAATAAAGTGCAAGTGTAAAGTTCATAATATTAAAACAAACAATAGTGAAATAGAAATGTTCAAAATGCATAAACACACTTAAAAAATACAACTAAATTTTAGAAAATATGAAGTAAAGTATATTAATTTAGAGAATTAAAAGAAGGTTTTATTGTCAAGCTCGATAACTTGGAAGATTTAGACAATGCTTTCCATTATGGTCTTTACCTCTGCAGTACCTACAAAGCTTTGGTTGACCTACCTTTATTTGAGGATCACAACATTTGTTTGAATTCAGGTAGATCCAGATCGACCCTTCAACTTTTTGGGTAATTTTAGATTTGGTAACCATACTTCAGAAATAGGGTATGGAGGCCAATAAGCATCATTTGAGAGATACTTAAAATCACAACTGTAGATGTTATACATAATGTGCAAGTTATAACATTCATCGACATACGAATATGGGTAAATATTCTAATGCACACATGCTGCGACATCGTGAGAACTTGAGAATCTGAAAGCTTAAAATTGATCGTAATCGCACTATTTTGTATTAAGATTATCAATGTATGTGTTAGAATTGCCTTCGTGATATGGTCAAACAAGTGATTAGACAACGTAATCAGTATCAAGTCTATAGAAATTTTGAACAAAAATTGATGTTGCATTTGTTTCATTTTTTTGCATTGCCTTCTCCAAATCTGGAGCATAATGTCTGTCGTCGTTGATCATGACATCTACTTGCACACCTTTTTCTACCCAAGCTTTACACAACCTAAAGTATGCCTCCATAATAATACTTTCCACTGGGATATTTCGACTCCTTTGAGCACCGAATGTATACATTCGGTATGTTTGGTTGTCATATGGTCGTAACATCGACCCTGATCATCATAGGATTGTGACCATTTTTCTTGGGATTTCAACTGCAAAGTTATAATGTCTTTACACTATCTTCTCAAATTTTTTAGTCGTGCATGAAAGTTTGATTGTAATAATTCATAACCTAAAAAAATTGAAACTAAGAATAGAAAATGAAGAACAAAATAAAGCACAAATAATTAATAAAATATTATGTGTTAGTTACCCATGTTGATAATATCTTTTCGGATCTTTTTGTTCCTAAACCTCCTCATAGCATTAGAGTTAATATGACATACATAGTATGTTGGATATTCGTAGGGAGGTATCCATCTACTTTTCGTTTTGTCAATTATCGCTAATATATTGATGCTTTATTTAATATTATGCAAACCTCATCTTGAGTGACAGCATGTGAAAGCAAATGGGATAAAAAAATTCTAATATTCCTCCAATTAATTTTTAAGAATGGTGAAGGAAATGGGGAAAATGTTTCTATCATCTTGTGCAATACCAATCATCAAGACGTGTCTATATTACTCATAGAGAAAAGTCACATCGAATTGAATCATAGGTTTGCAGAACCAGAACCCTTCAATATATGATTTGAAAACCCAAAATAAGTCATCAAAAATCCTCTTTCCAGGGATAACTTTTACTTGAAACTTGTACGTTGACATTTTTTAGTGTTTGATAATGGTTCTAGACACGAAACGTTTCATTGCTCGTAGTAGAGTCAGTAGCTCATTATATGACTTATCTCAATCACTACACAAAAATGTTAATGCCTTCTTTTTAGCCATCCACGACTTGTAGTAAGACAAAATATAACCAAATGTATTCCAAATTGATACCACTAACACTAAATTGAGTATATTTTTGATTCTTTTTAACCAAAACTGATGTGATCCTGATCAGCATCCATTTTCTCCATTGTTTGATCACACCACGAAAGATTAAGACTAACTCTAAGGGAGTTCTACCTTACTTCATCTTCTTTTTACTTCTTTATTAGTTCCTTCATGATAAGGAGTTCCAAGCAGCCATGGAAAGTATGTTTACATCAAGCTTAGGACGTGAGGAAGGAGGAATAATACGGGAGGAATACTTTACTTTGCTTGTCCATGAATTTGCATGAGAATTTGAAAGTTTACATAACATTAATTTCTTTTATTAAGTGTGCTGTTAATTAAAGCATTCATTGCATTTAAACATGTAGTTCATTTAGCTATGCACTTAATTTAACAAAGTAGTTCATTCATCAAACTAGTTCATTCAATATTACAAGTTCATTGAATAAAGTTAATTAATTAAACTAATTCATTCATCAAACTAGTTCATTTATTAAACTAACTCTTAATTGTTTCATGCATGTTTTCAATTAAAGATTGAATAAAGTTCACCATTGTGTCTAGGTGCATGAGAGAGGTTGAACGGTTTCAACAGATGCAAGAATATCAGTTAGAATGTATTCTAATTTTGGATGCGATACAGAGGTTTTTGGGTCCATAAACAATTTTAAATGATTCCTATATCTCTTAGTTTTCTAACGCCTTTTGAATCACCTAAATCCGACATCGGGAGCTTGGGATATGATCGATTTATTGAAGAACGTACATACTAGAATTTTGTTCCGGGAATTTTATGCATGACTGATTTGGATGAGTTTGAGCCAAGGGAGAGTCTTTTCAACTTCAATCAAGTGACAACCCCTTGAAGGACTCTTAATTCACCCATTCAAGGCATTCAAAGATGATTGTTATAATCTAAATTCAAGGGTTGTTCATATTCTTCAATGGAGCATGCAATGAAGGCTGATTTAATTCACTTATTAAGACAATTTTCAGCATGGAATAGCAAGAGTCTTCCACACCTTGGACGAAATAAAGTCCAAATTCGACATCAAATTATCTAGATTCATCCCCAAAATGATCTAGAATATTCAACCAACCTTGAAGATAAGAAGAAAAAGCATTCAAGTGCATTTTATTGCTAAATTGATAAGAATGTTTTAATCTTTTGAGTCTTTTCATATGATACTTAGCAATAATACAAATAGACACCTTTGGGATCATTTGTAGACACACATTTGAATATATAAAACATATTTAAGAGGTTGCTTTCATTCTTGTTCTCTTGTAGAAATTTATCGACTTCAAAATAGATTGTAGGCTTCATCAATTTCCTTTTGTTATAGCGTTGGTTCCTAGCTCATCTCTAGCTAGTGGGTTAAGTTTAATATCCTACCACTTCTACCTTTCCACCTTATTATATTGTTGGTTCCTAACTCATATATAGTTAGAGGGTCACAATCCATACTTTGAATTACTATCATTCTCCACGCCAACCACTAACATCTTTCACCATTTACTTCACATCCATTCAACCATTATCACCACCACACTTCTTTCATTTACAATCCACCTCAAATTCATTCTATAATTTCCATTACTTTCATATATATATTTATGTATACATATTTCCCTTCTTGTAACATTGTTTGTTCATTTTCAGTCTTCAATCAAAGCACTACAAAGTTCTAACTAGAATCATGATTGGGCACACTCATATATAACTCGGAATACATAATCGAGATCATATCATTTGGTATCAGAGTGAGTCGATTCAGTAAGTGTAACATTTTCTCTCTCTCAAGTTAGAAAAAAATTAGAAAAAATTCGAAAAAAAGAAATAAAAAGTTTAAAGAGTGAGGGAGTAATTCTTTTCATCTTTAAAGCAAAAAATATATTTATATACAATACATCATTTCTTATTGCTGAATTACAATTGCTTTACCTATTCTCACTAATTCTTTCTTTTGTAGCCATTTTCCTTTTATTCATCATTCTCCTAACAAGCCACAATTGTTTTAACCAAAGTTCAGTAGACACTTTTAAGCCTTGAGGAAGTTCCCAAAAGGACTTGAAATTAAAGAACGATTGGTAAAAGGCAAGAGTGAACATCAAGGGTAAAAGCCATCCCGAGTGAAACACGAGTGGGAGCGACTTTTCTTGGAGTGTTTAGTGAGGTTTTTCCTTTTATTTTTGAGGTTATTTTTTATTACTAATTATGTATCATCATAGGGAGACGATTTTCAAGTTTCAGGTAATGATGTACCAAATTTACAAATGCAAGCCTTGACACGAGAGATAAAGAGATTGTTTCAAAAGCATCTCGAACCAATCTCAAAAAAATTGGTGCGAATGATTGAACGACCTTCTTGTTCACAAACGCATCCATCGAAGATCAAAACACAACTAAAAAGGAGAGACGACACTCGATTCTTTTCTTGTTCAACACCCAATTATAGTAAAAGATCTTACAAGGAGGACATCAATTTTCTAACAAGAAGTAATGTCAAAAGTTCAACACAAAGTGTGCCAATGAATTTTGCATATTTCAATCTAAAAAGTCTAGCTCGTCTTCAAGTGTGTTTTGATAATTTTGTCAAAGAAACATAATTACAAGAACAAATACAAAAAGAAAGTGTTTGAAAAAAAGAAGAAGAAACGAGAGTTGAAAAAGACATAGAGATCATTGAAAAGCGAATTGAGAGTGAAAATGAGCACATTGAAAAACAAGAGTGTGGTATTGAAGAGATATCTCAAAAGAAGCATAAAAGTGAGAGAAAAGAAAGTGAAGAGTTGGAAAATTTGTTTTCTACCAATCTTTTTTCTACTCTCTTGAATTACAGGATATTCCAAGAGTTATACCTTTACAAAATGATGATTCAAGAAGCATATCCATTGAAGTTCTAAAAGGAGTGACACTTGAAGTTTCAAAGGTTGAATCGCTTGAAATTTCAAGGGACATGTTCATTGACATTCCAAGTATGCTCCATCCATTCGAAGAACCTTATAAAAAGGAAGTTTCAATGAATCTGATTCTTAAGAATGTCAATTGCCAAATTCCATTCACGAACTTTCATGAATTTTCTATGTTCATTCATTTTATTAACGGTGTTCCATGTTCTAACTTAGATTTATTTTGCAGAACATTGGTTCATGGAATTTCTCGCTTGTGATGATCGAGATGAAATGAGCATTATCGATCTATTCAAAGTTCATAATGTGCAAGGGTTCGAATATTAAAGTTGGCATGACCTACCTACTTGAAGGAGTCCAAGAGAATTGTGCACATTCAAACCCAAACCATTTATTTAATGATTTTTTCCAGGAGCTTCACGCATTAACAAATTGTCATGATGATTCCAAGGGACACCATGAAGAAGGATCCCATGAACCAATGCATTTTTCCATGAAGAACCTCAACCATTGACCACAATCTTCTAATATTCTTGGGTTTATTTTCTTTATCTATTTAAATATAATTTATTTTTCTACTAATCTAGTTTTGATTGTAGGTAACAAAAGGAGACATCCTTTTGAAAGAGAACAACATCGAAAGATGAGAGGAATTAAAGACAAACGTTCTTTAATCAAAAGTCGTAACCTTTCAGACCAAGGAATGATTCGAAGGACAAGTTCCTTCATCAATGGAAGTGATGTTTTGAATCATGGCAAGGTTCAACAGACAACTCTTTTTACCAAAGAATATGATGTTTCGAAAAGAGAGATAAAAAAGGCATGTCCATATTTGAGTAAACCATATGAAAATAAGGTTTACAAGCGTGAAGATCTTGATCATGGAGAATGGGTTTTGTGTAAATCAAGAGTGAAGAAGTTCCCTGCCCACAGGAAATCAAAATTGTTTCCATTCGTAGTAAGTGTTGATTTGGGAACAAATCGCTTTAAAGAGAGAGTGGATGATGTGATCCTGATCAGCATCCATTTTTCCAATGTTTGATCACACAATGGCAGATCATTAAGACTAATCCTAAGGGAGTTCTACCATACTTCATCTTCTTTTATTTCTTTTTAGTTCCTTTGAGATAGGAAGTTCCAAGCAGCAATGGAAAGTATGTTTATATCAAGCTTGGGACGTGAGGAAGGAGGAATAATACAAGAGGAATACTTTGCTAGTGCATGAATTTGCATGAGAATTTAAAAGTTTGCATAACATTCATTTCTTTTAATAAGTGTGCCGTTCATTAAAGCATTCATTGCATTTAAACATGTTGTTCATTTAGCTATGCACTTAATTTAACAAAGTTGTTCATTGATTAAACTAGTTAATTCATCAAACTAGTTCATTCAAGATTACAAGTTCATTGAATAAAGTTAGTTAATTAATTAAACTAGTTTATTCATCAAACTAGTTCATTTATTAAAATAACTCTTAATTGTTTTATGCATGTTTTCAATTAAAGATTGAATAAAGTTCACCTTTGTGTCTAGTTGCATGTGAGAAGTTGAACGGTTTCAACAGATACAAGAATATCAGTTAGCATGTATACTAATTATGGATTAGATACAGACATTTTTGGGTCCATAAACCAATTGAAAATAATTATTCTATCTCTTATCTTTCCAACGCCATTTGAATCAGCTCAAACTGATATCGGGAGCTTGAGATATGATCGATTTATTGAAGACAGTGCAAGCTGAAATTTTGTTACGGGAATTTTATGAATGGATGATTTGGATGAGTTTAAGCCAAGGGAGAGTCTTTTCAATTTCAGCCAAATGACAAGACATTTATGGGCTCTTAATTCACCCATTCAAGGCATTCAAAGCTGATTGTTATTATTTAAATTCAAGGGTTGTTCATATTATTCAAGGGAGCATCACTACAGCAAAACTTTACATTTGCAGCGTTTTTAAGCGCTGCAAAAAACACATGCGGCGCTATGACAAACGCTGCAAAAAGCGCCGCTGCAAATAGCGTTGCTAAAGTTCGCGGGGTTTGGTAACAAAAAACGCCGCAATAGGTAACGATATATAGCGGCATTTGTCCAACAAACGCCGCAATAGGTGTTGATATTTGGTGGCTTTTTCCAACAAATGCCGCAATAGGTGTTGAGATTTAGCGGCGTTTTTTCCACAAACGCCGCAATAGGTGTTGATATTTAGCGGCGTTTTGTCCACAAATGCCGCAATAGGTCTTGATATTTAGCGGCGTTTTTCCCACAAACACCGCAAAAGATCTGGTATATAGCGGCGTTTTAAGATACAAACGCCGCTAATTACCTCTCTATAGCTAAAAGAAATTGATTTTACAAATTAAAACTAATTTGTCAAATGTTGTTTTCTACTCTTTTATTACCCAAATTTAACCTGTAGCATTTTCCAATAAACTTGACATCCATAACAACAAACTTAAAATCCATAACAAGAAAAATGAAATCCATAATAATAAATCAAAGTTACATTAACGTAAATATAATGTAGTTCAACATTATTAACTATAATAAACAATAATATCTAAGATATTTTGTTTCTAATCTTACACATTCTTCAAAACTCTTCGTCACAATGAGGCGCTTAAATTCAAGAGATAAATCCAGTTTATATGGGAAAACAATGATGCAGAGCTAGTATCGTCCGTCATTTCTTGCACAGATATTTTGCTTCATGAGGTCTTACTCCAATTGGCATGCACTTGAAAAGGTCCCATCCATGGCAATGCAAACCCATCTCTAGTTTCATATCCAAATAAATCATCAGTTTATATGAAAATCCATTATATCTTACGTTAAAAAAGTTAACAACACATTTCTGCATGGTCAGTCCCAGCAGTCAACAACTCTATGGCATGGGCAACCTTCATGATGATAAGCAAAATATAGAGACAGATCTTAATAATTGTCCAGAAACATCCAAGCTTGAATTTCATGATAACTTCTAACAGATTATCGGACCAAACATATTTTAAATCAATAGTACCCAGAAAAAGGCTCCAAAACTCCAGAAAAAGGAAAGGTTAGAAGAAAGCAAACGTGAGCAAGGTTCTCATGATGGTTATTCCCAAGTATAGGTCTTCCCTTCAAACTCACGAAATTTCATACTTCATTATTATACTATTCGACCGCATCTTTGCACTCATCAAGGTTTCTATTAAATGAACCTAAATATTGAATTCAATTTCTTGCTTGCAAAGATATACATTACAATATCTATGTTAGTAAATTTAATAGGGTTTGAACTATATACACATATGATTTAATTAATAATAACGCTCTCTTTTAGTTTTTTATGTTAAAAAGTAACGAATGAAAGAGCTATAATGAAGAAGACAGTTTAATCGAGAAATCACCAAACAACCCTAAGAGCAGAAGAAAAACACGATTCCTTCGACTGAACAATGCAGATTCGATAGAAATTTTAAACATACAAATATCTCATTGAATGAAAACAAAATATGTTCCCTTTTCTTCTGCTAGCTGATCATGTGATTGGCATCCTTGACATAGCATGTCTTAAAGAATTATAAGGAATACAAAGTTCAGTAGAATTAACAACAAAGATCTATCAGCTAAGAGTATTCAGATGACTAACCAATTATAAGACTATAAATCTTTGGCAACTTCAGCAGTTGCACTGTTAATACAATTGGAGATGCGAAAATTGACACAAGCAATGCCCCTGAGAGAAAAAAAAATAAGCATCATACAATGATGTCCAAGTTTATCAGAACGGCTGATTCAAAGTAGTTTTAAACGCAAATTTTCTTAAACTCACTCATTCTTATAGGCAAAAAAGCTTACCGATTGAATCATCTCGTTGTATAGTCCTTCAGCCATTCCCAATTCTCCTAATTTCACAAAGCCTGAGATCACAGCACATTATGGAATGCAATCACTCACAAGTCCGGCTTCCTGCATCTTCTTCAGGTAGCATTTCGCTAACGTGTGGTAATCTGCGCTAGCTAAAATCTGTATAAGAGAACTATAACCGCATTTATCCGGAACTACACCGTGACACTGCATGCTATCAAAAGCCACATGCTTTATCGTAGCTCTTCGCTATCCCGTCAGCTTTGATCATTACATTAAACTCAAGGACAGTAAGACTTTTCCTTTCTTGGCAACAGAGAAAAATATTTTCAGCTTCGGAAACATGTTCCCTGTCCCCAAAGGCATCAATGTTGGCAGAGTAGCCCTCTGAACTCATATTCCCTGCAAGGTGGAACCTCCTGAACCATAACCACGATTTCTCCAGCATCCCAGCTTCTATGTACATTCTGGTCAGAGCAGATTGTGTATATTGATCGATTTCAAGATGTCTTTCATCCATATCGTGTATGAGGTGTTCCGCTTCACTAACCATTTGCCTTATCGAGTATGCATACAAGAGGGTGCGGTAACTCACAGGATCCGGTTCAAGGCAGGCCTCCTTTATCTTTGCAAAGTAGTCTGCTGCCATCTTTATATCATCGTACTTAGTATGAAGGGATATGAGATATTATAAGTCTCGTGTCGGGAAGGCACTTTAACTCCTCCATCTTTTCATCAGTGAAGCTACTTCATTCAACCGTCCATGGTTACCGCAAATGTGAATCATGGTATTAAAAGTAACAGTAGTCGGAACAATCCTTCTCAAAGCATGAGTTCAAATATGTCTGAAGCCTCTCGAACCTGCCTGCCTTACCATATGTATCTATTAAAGTATTATAGGTATATGAGCTCAAATACGAATCACTTCCCACAGCACCGGATGTTTCACTTCCATCATGCTCAAAGATCCATTCAATGACCATTTCTTGAAAAATTCCTCGGCTTTTCGAAACTCGTCGCTCTTATACAACTGCACGATGATCCCCATAGTTACCTCATCGGGCTCCACCCCTTGCTTGTTCAGCTTGCCAAGCCAACAAAGAGCTTGTTGCTTCATCCCACCTTTACCATAAACATCAATCAGAGTACCATAAGTAGAATTAATCGGCTCAATCCCTTTAAAGCTCATCTCATTCCATAGCCTCTCACATATCCCCATTTATGAGCTTTACTGAGAATTCTAACATAATGTTATAATGAATTACATTCAACTCATAACATGTTTCCTCTTGAACCACTCAAAAATCTCTAAAGCCCTTTCCCAACTTGATTGCTCCTTCAAAATTATTCCTTTCTTTATTACTTAACTGTCACCCATGGCTTTAATGCCTCGTCCAAATCCTTAACACTATCCAAAGCTCCCAAAATCGCTGGAATACAACCTCGTAAGAAGCCCATTTCATCGACAGATGCTCCATCCATTCTAAGACCTTATAAAAAGGAAGTTTCAATGAATCTGATCTTAAGAATGCAATTGCCAAATTCCATTCACGAACTTTCATGAATTTCTATGTTCATTCATTTTATTAACGGTGTTCCATGTTCTAACTTAGATTTTTTTGCAGAACATGGTTCATGGAATTTCTCGCTTGTGATGATCGAGATGAAATGAGCATTATCGATCTATTAAAGTTCATAATGTGCAAGGGTTCGAATATTAAAGTTGCATGACCTCCCTACTTGAAGGAGTCCAAGAGAATTGTGCACATTCAAACCCAAACCATTTATTTAATGATTTTTCCAGGAGCTTCAGCATTAACAAATTGGCATGATTCCAAGGGACACATGAAGAAGGATCCCATGAACCAATACATTTTTCCATGAAGAACCTCAACCATTGACCAGATCTTCGAATATTCTTGGGTTTATTTTCTTTATCTATTTAAATATAATTTATTTTTCTACTAATTAGTTTGATTGTAGGTACAAAAGGAGACATTTTGAAAGAGAACAACACCGAAAGATGAGAGGAATTAAAGACAAACGTTCTTTAATCAAAAGTCGTAACCTTTCAGACCAAGGAATGATTCGAAGGACAAGTTCCTTCATAATGGAAGTGATGTTTTAAATCATGGCAAGGTTCAATAGAAACTCTTTTACCAAAGAATAGATGTTTCGAAAAGAGAGATAAAAAAGCATGTCCATATTTGAGTAAACCATATGAAAATAAGGTTTACAAGCGTGAAGATCTTGATAATGGAGAATGGGTTTTGTGTAAATCAGAGTGAAGAAGTTCCCTGCCCACAGGAAATCAAAATTGTTTCCCATTCGTAGCAGTGTTGATTTGGGGACAAATCGCTTTAAAGAGAGAGTGGATGATGATCCTGATCAGCATCCATTTTTCCAATGTTTGATCCACACAATGGCAGATCATTAAGACTAATCCTAAGGGATTTACCATACTTCATCTTCTTTTTATTTCTTTTTTAGTTCCTTGAGATAAGGAGTTCCAAGCAGCAATGGAAAGTATGTTTATATCAAGCTTGGGACGTGAGGAAGGAGGAATAATACAAGAGGATACTTTGCTAGTGCATGAATTTGCATGAATTTAAAAGTTTGCATAACATTCATTTCTTTTAATAAGTGTGCCGTTCATTAAAGCTTCATTGCATTTAACATGTTGTTCATTTAGCTATGCACTTAATTTAACAAAGTTTTCATTGATTAAAACTAGTTAATTCATCAAACTAGTTCATTCAAGATTACAAGTTCATTGAATAAAGTAGTTAATTAATTAAACTAGTTTATTCATCAAACTAGTTCATTTATTAAAATAACTCTTAATTGTTTCATGCATGTTTCAATTAAAGATTGAATAAAGTTCACCTTTGTGTCTAGTTGCATGTGAGAAGTTGAACGGTTTCAACAGATGCAAGAATATCAGTTAGCATGTATACTAATTATGGATTAGATACAGACATTTTGGGTCCATAAACCAATTGAAAATAATTATTCTATCTCTTATCTTTCCAACGCCTTTTGAATCAGCTCAAACTGATATCGGGAGCTTGAGATATATCGATTTATTGAAGACAGTGCAAGCTGAAATTTTGTTACGGGAATTTTATGAATGGATGATTTGGATGAGTTTAAGCCAAGGGAGAGTCTTTTCAATTTCAGCCAAATGACAAGACATTTATGGGCTCTTAATTCACCATTCAAGGCATTCAAGCTGATTGTTATTATTTAAATTCAGGGTTGTTCATATTATTCAAGGGAGCATGAAGTGAAGGCTGCTTTAATTCACTTATTAAGACAATTTTCAGCATGGGATAGCATGAGACTTCCATCCCTTGGATGCAATTAAGGCCAAATCAGTTTAAAATTTTCTATATTCATCCCAAAAATGATCTAGAATATTCAACCAACCTTGAAGATAAGAAGACAAAGCATTCAAGTGCATTTTATTCTAAATTGATGAGAATGTTTTCATCTTTGAGTCTTTTCATATGCTGCATAGAAATACTAAATAGACACCTTTGGGATCATTTGTAGACTCACATTTGAATATATAAAACATGTTTGAGAGGTTGCTTTCATTCTTGTTCTCTTGTAGAACTTTATCGGCTTCAAAATAGTCTTGTAGGCTTCATCCATTTCCTTTTTTATAGCGTTGGTTCATATCTATAGCTAGTGGGTTACGTTCCATATCCTACCACTTCTACCTTTCTACCTTATTATATATTGGTTCCTAACTCATATATAGTTAGAGGGTCACAATCCATACTTTGAATTACTATCATTCTCCATGCAAACCACAAACATCCTTTACCATTTCTTCAAACCATTCAACCATTATCATCACCACTTCTTTCATTTACAATCCACTTCAATTTCATTCTATCATTTCCATTACTTTCATATACATATTTATATATACATATTTCCCTTCTTATAACATTATTTGTTCATTTTCAGTCTTCAATCAAAGCACTACGAAGTTCTAACTAGAATCACGATCGGGTACACTCATATATGACTCACACATAATCAGATCATATAATTTGATATCAGAGAGCGATTCGATTCAGTAAGCGTATCAGTTTCTCTCTCGCAGGATAGTAAAAAAATCGAAAAAATCGAAAAAAGAAAGAAAAACGTTTAAAGAGATAGGGAGTAATTCTTTTCATCTTTAAAGAAAAACAATATATCTATATACAATACATCATTTTTTATTGCTGAATTATAATTCCTTTACCTATTCTCACTAATTCTTTTTTGTTGTTGCCATTTTCCTTTTTATTCATCATTCTCCTACCAAGCCACAATTGTTTTAACCAATGTCCAGTAGACACTTGTAAACCTTAATGAAGTTCCCAAAAGGACATGAAATTAAAGAACGAGTGATAAAATGAAAGAATGAACATCAAGGGTAAAGGCCATCCCGAGTGAAACACGAGTGGGAGTGACTTTTCTTAGAGTGTTTGGTGAGATTTTTCGTCTTATTTTAAGGTTATTTTTTATTGCTAATTATGTGTCATCATACGGGAGACAACTCTCAATTTTCAGGTAACGATGTACCAAATCTACAAATGTAAGCCATGAAACAAGAGATAAGGAGTTTCTTTCAAAAGCATCTCGAACCAATCTCAAAAAGATTGGAGCGAATGATCGAATGACATTCTTGTTCACAAACGCATCCATCGAAGATCAAAACACAACTAAAAAGGAGAGACAACACTCGATTCTTTTCTAGTTCTACACCCAATTGAAATAAAAGATCTTACAAGGAGGACCCCAGTTTTCTAACAAGAAGTAATGTCAAAAGTTCGACGCTAAGTGTGCCAAGGAATTTAGCATCTTTCAATCTAGAGAGTTTAGCTCATCTTCTAGTGTGTTTTTGATAATTTTGTCAAAGAAACACAATTGCAAGAATAACTACAAAAAGAAAGTATTTGCATAAAAGAAGAAGAAACGAGAGTTGAGAAAGACATTAAGAGCATTGAAAAGAGAATTGAGAGTGAAAATGAGCAAATTGAAAAAAAGAGTGTGGTATTAAAGTAATAGCTCAAAAGAAGCGTGAAAGTGAGAGAAAAGAAAGTGAAGAGATGGAAAATTTATTTCTACTAACCAATCTTTTCTTCCTACTCATTCTCTTGATTAATAGGATATTCCAAGAGTCATACCTTTACAAAATGATGATTCAAGAAGTATGTCCATTGAAGTTCCAAAAGGAGTGGCACTTGAAGTTCAAAGGTTAAATCGCTTGAACTTCCAAGGGTTGTGTTCATTAATATTCCAATTATACTCCATCCATTCAAAGAACCTTATAAAAGGGAAGTTTCAATGAATCTGATTCTTAAGAATGTCAACGGCCAAATTCCATTCATGAACTTTTATGAATTTTCTATGTTCATTCATTTTATTATCAGTGTTCCATGTTCTAACTTATATTTATTTTGTAGAACATTGGTTCATGGAATTTATCTTTATTGTGATGATTGAGATGAAACGAGCATTACTGATCTATTCAAAGTTCATAATATGGAAGGGCATGAAGATTAAAGTTGGCATGACCTACCTAGTTGAAGGAGTCCAAGAGAATTGTGCACATTCAAACCCAAACCATTTATTCAATGAAAGTTCATAATATTGATCTATTGGGTTTTTTTTCTTTATCTCTTTAAATGTGATTTATTTTTCTACTAATCTAGTTTTGATTGTAGGTAACAAAAGGAGACATCCTTTTGAAATAGAACAACACCGAAATATGAGAGGAATTAAAGAGAAACGTTCTTGAATCAAAATCCGTAACATTTCAAACCAAAGAATGATTCAAAGGATAAGTTCCTTCATCAATGGAAGTGATGTTTTGAATCAAGGCAAGGTTCAACAAACAACTCTTTTTTCCAAAGAATATAATGTTTCAAAAGGAGAGATCCAAAAGGAATGTCCGTATTCAAGTGAACTATATGAAAATAAGGTTTACAAGCGTGAAGATCTTGATCATGGCGAATAAGTTTTGTGTAAATCAAAAGGGAATAAGTTCCCCACTGAAAGGAAAACAAAATTGTTTTCGTTCATAGTAAGTGTCAATTTGGGGACAAATCACTTTAAAGAGAGATGGAATGATGTGATCCTGATCAACATCCATTTTCTCCATTGTTTGAGAACACCATGGAAGATCATTAACTCTAACTCTAAGGGAGTTCTACCTTACTTCATCTTCTATTTACTTCTTTATGAGTTTCTTTGTGATAAGGAGTTCCAAGCAGCAATGGAAAGTATGTTTATATCAAGCTTGGGATATGAGGAAGGAGGAATAATACGAGAGGAATACTTTGCTTGTGCATGAATTTGCATGGGAATTTAAAAGTTTGCATAACATACATTTCTTTTAATAAGTGTTCTGTTCATTAAAGCATTCATTGCATTTAAACATGTTGTTCATTTAGCTAAGCACTTAATTTAACAAAGTAGTTTATTGATTAAACTAGTTCATTCATCAAACTAGTTTATTCAAGATTACAAGTTCATTGAATAATGTTAGTTAATTAATTAAACTAGTTCATTCATCAAACTAGTTCATTTATTAAACTAAATCTTAATTGTTTCTTGCACATTTTCAATTAAAGATTGAATAAAGTTCACCTTTGTGTCTAGGTGCATGAGAGAAGTTGAACGGTTTCAATAGATGCAAGAAAATCAGTAAGAATATCTAATTTTGGATGCGATACAGATGTTTTTGGGTCCATAAACAATTTTAAATGATTCCTATATCTTTTAGTTTTCCAATGCCTTTTGAATCACCTAAATCCGACATCGGGAGCTTCGGATATGATCGATTTATTGAAGAACATGTAGACTGGAATTTTGTTTCGAGAATTTTATGCATGACAGATTTGGATGAGTTTGAGCCAAGGGAGAGTCTTTTCAACTTCATCCAAGTGACAGCCCCTTGAAGGACTCTTAATTCACCCATTCAAGGCATTCAAATGTGATTGTTATAATCTAAATTCAAGGGATGTTCATATTCTTCAAGGGAGCATACAATGAAGGCTGATTTAATTCACTTATTAAGACAATTTTTAGCATGGAATAGCAAGATTCTTCCACACCTTGGACGAAATAAAGGCCAAATTCAACATCAAATTATCTAGATTCATCCCAAAAATGATTTAGAATATCCAACCAACAATGAAGATAATAAGAAAAAGCATTCAAGTACATTTTATTGCTAAGTTGATAAGAATGTTTTCATCTTTTGAGTCTTTTCATATGCTGATTAGAAATAATACAAATAGACACCTTTGGGATATTTGTAGACACACATTTGAATATATATACATATTTAAGAGGTTGCTTTCATTCTTGTTCTCTTGTAAAAATTTATCGGCTTCAATATAGATTGTAGGCTTCATCTATTTCCTTTTGTTATAGCGTTGGTTCCTATCTCATCTCTCGCTAGTGGGTAAAGTTTAATATCCTACCACTTCTACCTTTCCACCTTATTATATTGTTGGTTCCTAACTCATATATAGTTAGAGGGCCATAATCAATACTTTGAATTACTATGTTTCTCCACGAAAACCACAAACATCCTCCACCATTTTCTTAATATCCATTCACCATTATCACGACCACACTTCTTTCATTTACAATCCTCTTCAACTTCATTCTATCATTTCCATTACTTTCATACACATATTTATATATACATATTTCCCTTCTTGTAACATTGTTTGTTCATTTTCAGTCTTCAATAAGTGAACTACAATGTTCTAACTAGAATCATGATCGGGTACACTCATATATGACTTAGAGCACATAATCAAGATCATATCATCTGGTATAAAAGGGAGTCGATTCAGTAAGCTTATCATTTTCTCTCAGGGTTACTAAAAAATCGAAAAAAATTAAGAAAAACAAGAAAAACTTTAAAGAGATAGGGAGTAATTCTTTTCATCTTTAAATGAAAATGTATCTATATACAATACATCATTTCTTATTGCTAAATTATAATTCCTTTACCTATTCTCACTAATTATTTTCTTTTGTAGCCATTTTCCTTTTTATTCATCATTTTCCTACCAAGCCACAATTGTTAAGCCAATGTTCAGTAGACACTAGTAAGCCTTAAGGAAGTTCCCAAGAGGACATGAAATTAAAACACGAGTGGTAAAATGAAAGAGTGAACATCAAGGGTAAAAGCCATCCCGAGTGAAACACATGTGGGAGTGACTTTTCTTGGAGTGTTTGATGAGGTTTTCTGTCTTATTTTTAAGGTTTTTTTTATTACTAATATGTATCATCATACGAGAGACAAATCTCAAGTTTTAGGTAACGATGTACCAAATCTACAAATACAAGCCATGATACGAGAGATAAGGAGTTTGTTTCAAAAGCATCTTGAACCAATCTCAAAAAAATTAGAGCGAATGATTGAAAGACCTTCTTGTTCACAAACGTGTCCATCGAAGATCAAAACATAGCTAAAAAGGAGAGACGACACTCGATTTTTTTCTATTTCTACACCCAATAGTAGCAAAGATCTTACAAGGATGACCTCAATTTTCTAACAAGAAGTAATGTTAAAATTTCGACGCGAAGTGTGCCATGGAATTTTGTATCTTTCAATCTAGAAAGTCTAGCTCATTTTCAAGTGTGTTTTGATAATTTTGTCTAATAACCACAATTGCAAAAACAACTACAAAAGAAAGTGATTGCAAAAATGAAGAAGAAACGAGAGTTGAAAAAGACATTAAGAACATTGAAAAGAGAATTGAGAGTGAAAATGAGCACATTGAAAAACAAGAGTGTGGTATTGAAGTGACATCTCAAAAAAGCATGAAAGTGAGAGAAAAGAAAGTGAAGAGTTGGAAAATTTGTTTTCTACTAACAAATCTTTTCTTCCTACTCATTCTCTTTATTTACAGGATATTCCAAGAGTCATACCTTTACAAAATGATGATTCAAGAAGTATGTCCATTGAAGTTCCAAAAGGATTGACACTTGAAGTTCAAAGGTTGAATTGCTTGAAATTCCAATGGATGTGTTCATTGACATTCCAAGTATACTCCATCCATTTGAAGAACCTTATAAAAGGGAAGTTTCAATGAATCTGATTCTTAAGAATGTCAACGGTCAAATTCCATTCACGAACTTTCATGAATTTTCTATGTTCATTCATTTTATTAACGGTGTTCCATGTTCTAACTTAGATTTATTTTGTAGAACATTGGTTCATGGAATTTATCTTTCTTGTGATGATCGAGATGAAACGAGCATTATCGATCTATTCAAAGTTCATAATATGGAAGGGCACGAATATTAAAGTTGGCATGACCTATCTACTTGAAGGAGTCTAAGAGAATTGTGCACATTCAAACCCAAACCATTTATTCAATGAAGGTTTCCAGGATCTTCACGCATTAACAAATTGGCATGATGATTCCAAGGGACACCATGAAGAAGGTTCCCATGAACCAATGCATTTTTCCATGAAAATATCAACCATCGACCACTATCTCCAAATATTCTTGGGTTTTTTTCTTTATCTATTTAAATGTGATTTATTTTTCTACTAATCTAGTTTTGATTGTAGGTAACAAAAGGAGACATCCTTTTGAAAGAGAACAACACCGAAAGATGAGAGGAATTAAAAAGAAACATTCTTGAATCAAAATCCGTTACATTTCAAACCAAAGAATGATTCAAATGACAAGTTCCTTCATCAATGAAAGTGATGTTTTGAATCAAGGAAAGGTTCAACAAAAACTCTTTTTTCCAAAGAATATGATGTTTCAAAAGGAGAGAAAAGACATGTCCATATTTGAGTGAACCATATGAAAATAAGGTTTACAAGCGTGAAGATCTTGATCATGGAGAATGGGTTTTGCGTAAATCAAAAGTGAAGAAGTTTGCTGCCGAAAGGAAATCAAAATTGTTTTGTTCATAGTAAGTGTCAATTTGGGGACAAATCATTTTAAAGAGAGAGGGGATAATGTGATCCTGATCAGCATCCATTTTCTCCATTGTTTGAGCACACCAAGAAAGATCATTAAGACTAACTCTAAGGGAGTTCTACCTTACTTCATCTTCTTTTTACTTTTTTTATGAGTTCCTTTTTGATAAGGAGTTCCAAGCAGTCATGGAAAGTATATTTAATTCAAGCTTGGGATGTGAGGAAGGAGGAATAATACGGGAGGAATACTTTGCTTGTGCATGAATTTGCTTGAGAATTTAAAAGTTTGCATTACATTCATTCTTTTAATAAATGTGTTGTTCATTAAAGCATTCATTGCATTTAAACATGTTGTTCATTTAGCTATGCACTTTATTTAACAAAGTAGTTCATTGATTAAACTAGTTCATTCATCAAATTAGTTTATTCAAGATTACAAGTTCATTGAATAAAGTTAGTTAATTAATTAAACTAGTTCATTCATCAAACTAGTTCATTTATTAAACTAACTCTTAATTGTTTCTTGCACATTTTCAATTAAATATTGAATAAAGTTCACCTTTGTGTCTCGGTGCATGAGAGAAGTTGAACGGTTTTAACAGATGCAAGAATACCAGTCAGAATGTCTTCTGATTTTGGATTTGATACATACTTTTTTGGGTCTATAAACCAATTTTAAATGATTCCTCCATCTCTTATATTTCCAACGCCTTTTTAATTACCTCAATTCGATATCGGGAGCTTGAGATATGATCAATTTATTGAAGCCAGTGCAATCTGAAATTTGTTACGGGAATATTATGCATGGTAGATTTGGTTGAGTTTGAGGAAAGGGAGAGTCTTTTCAACTTCAACCATGTGACAAGCCATTTAAGGACTCTTAATTCACCCATTCAAGGCATTCAAAGCTGATTGTTATCATCTAAATTCAAGGGTTGCTCATATTCTTCAAGGGAACATGCAATGAAGACTGATTTAATTAACTTATTAAGATAATTTTCAGCATGAAATAGCAAGAGTCTTCCACCCCTTGGACAAATTAAGGCCAAATTCAGTTTCAAATTGTCTAGATTCATCCTCAAAATGATCTAGAATATTCATCCAACCTTGAAGATAAGAAGACAAGGCATTCAAGTGCATTTTGTTGCTAAATTGATGAGAATGATTTCATCTTTCTAGTCTTTTCATATGCTTAGAAATACTATAAATACACATTTGGGATCACTTGTAGACACACATTTGAATATAAAACATCTTTGAAAGGTTGCTTTTATTATTGTTCTCTTGTAGAACTTTATCGACTTCAAAATAGTCTTGTAGGCTTCATCCATTTCCTTTTGTTATAGCATTGGTTCCTAGCTCATCTCTAGCAGTGGGTCACGCTCCATATCCTACCACTTATACCTTTCCACCTTATTATATTGCTGGTTCCTAACTCATATATAGTTAGGGTCACAATCATACTTTGAATTACTATCATTCTCCACGCCAACCCCAAACATCCTTCACCATTTTCTTCACATCCATTCAACCATTATCACCACCACACTTCTTTCATTTACAATCCACTTCAACTTCATTCTATCATTTCCATTAATTTGATACATATATATATATATATATATATATATATATATATACATATTTCCCTTCTTGTAACATTGTTTGTTCATTTTCAGTCTTCAATCAAAGCACTACAAAGTTCTTACTAGAATCACGATCGGACACACTCATATCTGATTCAAAAAACATAATCGAAATCGTATCATTTGGTATCAGATTGAGTTGATTCAATAAGAGTATCATTTTCTCTCTCCCGGGTTAGTAAAAAATTTGAAAAAAAAATTGAAAAAAATGAAAGAAAAAATTTAAAGAGGAAGAGAGTAATTCTTATAATCTTTAAAGAAAAACAATCTATATACAATACATCATTTCTTATTGCTGAATTACAATTCCTTTACCTATTCTCACTAATTCTTTATTTTGTAGCCATTTTCCTTTTTATTCATCATTCTCCTACCAAGCCACAATTGTTTCAGCTGAAGTCCTCTAGACACTTGTAAGCCTTGAGGAAGTTCCCATAAGAACTTGAAATTAAAGAACGACTGATAGATGGCAAGAGTGAACATCAAGGGTAAAAGCCATCCCGAGTGAAATACGAGTGGGAGTGACTTCTTTATGAGTTCAATAGATGTAAAAATATCAGTCAGAATGTCTTCTAATTATGGATTATATACAGATTTTTAGGTCCATAATAATTCTAAATGATTCCTATATCTCTTAACTTTGCAATGCCTTTTGAATCACTTTAATCCGACATCGGGAGCTTGAGCTATGATCGATTTATTGAAGACAGTGCAGCTGGAATTTTGTTACGGGAATTTTATGCATGGATTATTTGGATGAGTTTGAGCCAAGGGAGAGTCTTTTCAACTTCAACCAAGTGACAAGCCATTGAAAACTCTTAATTCACCCATTCAAGGCATTCAAAGCTGATTGTTATCATCTAAATTCAAGGGAGTATGCAATGAAGGCTGATTTAATTCACTTATTAAGATAATTTTCAGCATGGAATAGCAAGAATCTTCCACCCCTTGGACGAAATTAAGGCCAAATTCAGCTTCAAATTGTCTATATTCATCCTCAAAATGATCTAGAACATTCAACCAACCTTGAAGATAAGAAGACAAGGCATTCAAGTGCATTTTGTTGCTAAATTGATGAGAATGATTTCATCTTTTGAGTCTTTTCATATGCTGCTTAGAAATACTATAAATAAACACCTTTGGGATCATTTGTAGACACATTTGAATATATAAAATATCTTTGAAAGGTTGCTTTTATTCTTGTTCTCTTGTAGAACTTTATTGGCTTCAAAATAGTATTGAGGCTTCATCTATTTCCTTTTGTTATAGCGTTGGTTCCTAGCTCATCTATAGCTAGTGGGTCACGTTTCATATCCTACCATTTCTACCTTTTCACCTTATTATATTGTTGGTTCCTAACTCATATATAGTTAGAGGGTCACAATCCATATTTTGAATTACTATCATTCTCCATATCAACCACAAATATCCTTCACCATTTTCTTCACATCCATTCAACCATTATCACCACCACATTTCTTTCATTTACAATCTACTTCAACTTAATTATATCATTTCCATTACTTTCATATACATATTTATATATACATATTTCCCTTCTTGTAACGTTGTTTGTGCATTTTTAGTCTTCAATCAAAGTACTACGAAGTTCTTACTAGAATCACGATCAGACACTCTCATATGAATCAGAACACATAATCGAGATCATATCAAAAACCTTAATGTATGACCATATGACATCTGAATCTAGATATTTGCGGTCTTGTATCAATGAGCTAATTATACATGTGTTATTCCCATCGAACCTTGTGACTTCCCACAACATCTTTCGTTGTAACTATGAAACTCTTATCCTTTAGGTGCACCCGCCACAATGGTGTATACAACTCACACAATGTGTTTTTTGATTAAACTCAACAACATAGAATTAGAGATGGGCTTCGATGCAATATTCCTTGATTGCCAACTATGCTTTCTTTTTGTTTCAAATTGGGAGTCAATGGTCAACTTAATAAATTCTTCGTTTGAATAACCCTAGTGGACAGTATATATCTACAACATATTAAGGCTTTTGGGTTTCCTTGGATAATCGTAATTAATGTCATGCATGGAAACATGATGTTGATATTGAGGTAATTCATTTTAAGGCATTTTGGGTTGAGAATGTGTTGATGTATGTATCCAAACATTTGGAGCATTCTCCAACCCATGACCTTGTGAAACAACTACCTCCCATACATCATCCTCAATATCTAAACCTTGTCCCTAAAAAAGTAGCCTCAAAAACATCAGAAGCATAAACTATTAACATGTTGTCCTCTCCTATCAGTGTAACAATAGTTTCATCGTCCTCACTAAAGTTAGCGAGGCTTTCACTGAAACTCCCAACAAGGTTCTCATCTACATCAGTTGCAATTAGCATATGAAATGATACAACACTCATTTATGGTTCTTTTGTTGCTGGTCCATCTGCTCATGAGCTTGGAACATCTAAATCAGTTCTCATTTCAGCATAGATCTCGATCAAATCATTATTGGAGGATTGATACAGTCTAACCATAAGTATAAACATCATCGAGTCGTATTGTACCATATGTGACTAAATTTAATGAGATTGGGTACAAATAACTCAAAGATGAAATAAAAGATCCTATTTTTCTTTGAATTTTGTTCTTCATTTGGCAAACAGAGATATTCGTAGCGAACATCATTATGAGCATGTCGACAATGGTTTTCGTTCGAGTGACATTTATATATTATTATTATATTTATATTATTATTATATACATAATAAATATAATAACTATTATTATATTTATATTGTTCTTGATATTTATAATTTTACAAGACCCAAATAAAAATATAACCCGAAGGCCCAAACACAAAGTTACAACCTGAAGCCCGATTACAATTAAATTCTAGCAGACTTGGATCCAGTGCTGACCCAGATTCGGCTCGAATAACCCTATAGGCCTATAAGCGAACCCATGTTCAGCTAGGGTTTCCATGAAAGGTTCCAGCGTCGCATGAATCACAATTGTCCGATCCAGAAGCAAATTTAATGGTTCACAGGTGACCAGCAGAAACCCTAGGGCTATTTTGGCGCCGCCATAGATATGACGATGCCCCGCCGATGAACTTACCAATCAACAGTAGCCACGTCCTCATCGGATCTACAAGATCTTGGTGCATTTAATGCACCCAACCTCTCCACCGCATAGCTCATCTCCCCTAGGGTGAGTCATCACCGTAGCTCCAGTGACTCACTGGGGTTCGTTCGTTTAATCGATCTGGAAGGGGACTCGAAGAACCCTATAAATAGGTAAACCTACGAAGAAAAAAAACAACGAAAAAGAGCAACAACCAGTACCCACAACAATGAGCAAGAGAAAAACAACCAAGCAAGAGAACAACAACCAACCAACAGAGAAAATAGAGAGAAATAGAGGATAAGAAGAGCCTTACTCTTAAGTCTCGGCCATCGACAGAAGCTACAAACGTCACCAGAGAATATATTTTTCGAAGGTAAACTTTGTAGATCTACTCCGATAGGATCGTTTTTGGTTAAAAACAAGGTCGATTTAGGTTCAGGAGAAATAGGGCTATGTTTTGGGTATTTTGATGTTTTTTGGCAACCGTGGGTGGTGGCGGTGGTGGCGCGATCGGCGGTACACGACCGACCGCTGGCAACTGGTCTTCCTCAGGCTAGGAAGCTAGAGAGAACCGAGAGGATCTCTCGGGTTAGAGGGAGAAGATAAGAGAGGAATATGAGGCTTAAGGTCTCATTAGGCCTAATAAAGGCCTATTTATATATCTCCCCAAACGTGTCGTTTTGGGGAGGGACCTGAGAATAAATACGGGTACGAGAAATTAGCTCGGGGTCTCTGTAATTTTGTAACTTTACAATTTAGTCATCAAAATCATGTTTTATGTATTTTAATTTTGTCCTTTAATTTTATTATTTATGTTTTGATCATTATTGCATATATATATACATTTTAGGATAAATACCATATTTAGTCCTTAATATGTTAATAGCTTACATTTCGATCTCTCTAATAATTTAAGGTAAATCATATTATTGGTACATTAACTTAATATTATTTCGAATTATAGTAATTAATTTTAATATCTTATATATAATCATTATTATAATTAATTATATTAGTATTTTTACTTTAGGATTATTATTATAACATATTAACGTAATTTATATAGTTTTAATATTAAATATTATAATAGTATTAATATATTAATATTAAATTTTTAGTATTTATATTAAGTTATTTAATTTAGAAAACAAATTATAATTACTGCAAAGACACTTAATTAATAATACCGAAACCAGTTCTGGGCATTGTGGGAATGCTAATTCTTTTCCATACGTAACCGACTCCCAAACTTATTTTTGGCAAAGTAGACCGGGTTGTATTATTTTAATATTATTCTTAGGAATTTTTATTAAAATAATATGACATTTTGGTGACCAATCTAACCATATAAAAGATTGGTGGTGACTCTACAATTTGGTGTTTTATTTGATTCATGGAGGATAAGCACTTACTTTTTTGAGACTAGTTACACTGTTTGGGGTATACTATTTGCAATCTTTGTCGCCAGGGCAGAGAAATGTCTCGACAGTTTGGCGACTCCATTGGGGATTTTTTAAAAAAAAATGAGAGTCCAACCACTAATTTATTAATTATTTGTCTTTGCAGTAAAAAATAAATTTGTTTTAATTTTGTTTTAATTATTTTTATTACTTTACTAAATTTTTGTTTTTATGTGTACAGATTTAAATTTTGGGTCATTAGAATAGAATAATAGACTGTATATTATTTTTATTTTATGTTTTTTCCCACCCATTGTGCACTGCATTCATGACCTGAGCTAAAACCCCGCTCTTATCCTATTTTAAGTGAATGAGAAACTATTCCCTCGTGTGGTTTTCACCTCCGTATGGGATATGAGACCATTCTTTGAGCTCACACCTTATGTTCCTCGTGTGGTTTTCACCTCCGTATGGACATAAGGAATTGTGTTCCTTCGAATTGAACTTAATCCGAAAGTCTGTAATGGACTAGGATTAAGGGTTTGGCAATCCAAGGGGACACCAACAAAGGACAATTCGTTGACCCTTTTTATCCTAGAGCCAAAACCCATCATATAGTGAAACTTAGAATTTAGGTTCAGATGAAACCCAGACCGATTAAGATTTAACATACAAGGAAAGGCATGTTGAGTCTTTTATTTTTTATTTATTTATTTTTTTAACAAATGCATGCGAACTAGAAATCATGTGGTTAGGTTTGTTGTCTAAATAAAATTAGGCTTTAATTTTTTTAAAACAAAATATGCTTTATTCTCGTTTCTACATTTTGCATTTTCATATCATGGTGTTGATTCATGATTGATTTCATATAGAGAGCTGGTAATATGGAACAAAGAGTCCAATATGAAGTATAAGACAATGCAGTCGTTCTAAGGTGGTCTGAGCAATCTCAACTTATCAAGGGAAATAGTCTATCACCTGGATACGTGTCAGATCTGGTCAAATATACGCATATCAACGTTTGCCAGGATAACCTTGGTGAGTTAAAAGAAATCTGGGAGAAATGGGAAGCTGCGAACAAGCAGCTATTTCATCAGTTATATGGCAACATTGCTTATCTTTTGGACATACCTATTGACAGACATCTATTCAAAGCCCTATCACAGTTTTGGACTTGCTTCAAACTTTTCCAGCTCACATCACCTCCATTAAGACAAAACACAAAACCCGATAGTGATCGTGAGTCATCCTTGTCAGTTTGGAAGCTGGAATCAGTATAACCTTTTATACTAAGCTCTTCATCTCCTCCATAGACAAGAAATTTATCCTTAGTTCTTCTTAAGGATATTTTTAACCGCAACCCAGTGATTTTCACCAGGGTTTGCTTGATACCGACTCGTCATGCTTAGAGCATATGATACATCTGGTCGAGTACATATCATGGCATACATTATAGAACCAATAGCCGAAGCATATGGAATCTTATTCATCCGTTCTCTTTTTAGTAGAGTTGAAGGACACATTTCCTTAGAAAGAGAAATGCCATGTCTCATAGGCAAAAATCCTTTCTTGGATTCTTCTATACTGAACCTTTTCAGCACTTTGTCTATATATGTACTTTGACTCAGACCTAGAAGTCGTCTTGATCTATCTCTGTAGATCTTAACTCCTAAGATATACGCTGCCTCACCCAAATCATTCATAGAAAAATAACTACTTAACCAAGTCTTAACAAACTGTAAAGTAGGTATATCATTTCCTATGATGAGTATGTCGTCTACATATAAGATTAGGAAATAAACAATGCTCCCACTAGCCTTCTTATAAACACAAGGCTCATCTTCATTTATGATAAAACCAAACACTTTGATTACATTATTGAAACGAAGATTCCAGCTTCGAGAAGCTTTCTTTAGTCCATTCATAGACCTCTGTAGCTTACAAACCTTTCCAGTATTTCCTGGAAAGACAAAATCTTCTGGTTGTGTCATATACACATCCTCTTCAAGTTTTCCATTAAGGAAGGCGGTTTTGACATCCATTTTCCATATTTCATAATCATGGAATGCAGCTATTGCGAGCAGGATCCAGATGGACTTAAACATAGCTATGAATATTTCGTCATAGTCTACACCATGAACTTGACGAAAACCTTTAGCGAGTAATCTCCCCTTGTATGTTTGTACATTACCATCTATGTCAGTTTTCTTCTTGAAAACCCATTTACACCCTATAGGTTTGACCCCTTCAGGTGGTTCAACCAAAGTCCATACTTGGTTTACTGACATGGAATCCATCTCAGATCTCATGGCTTCAAGCCATTTCTCAGAGTCTGGGCTTGACACTACCTCTTGATAAGTCCTGGGCTCATCTTGATCCATAAGAATAACATCTCCATGTGTCGTAACGAGAAATCCAAATCTCTCAGGTGCACGATGTTCTCTTGTGGATCTACGCAGTGATTGTGTTTCTAAATCTGTTGAATACTCCTCAACAACTTGTGAAATATGCTCAACTTCAGGTTCATTTATTGTTGCTCTTGAACTTCTCCAAGTTCATATTTCTACCCTTCCCTTTCTTTGAGAGAAATTATCTTTTGAGAAAAACTCATGTTCGAGCAACAAACACTTTGTTCTCGTTAGGGTTGAAGAAATAGTATCCCTTAGTTTCTTTAGGATATCCAACAAATATACACTTATGAGATTTAGGTTTGAGCTTTGTAGATATATGATGTTTTACATAAGCTTCACAACCCCAAATCTTTATAAAAGATATACTAGGATGTTTCCCAGTCCATATCTCGTATGGTGTCTTTTGAACCGATTTAGATGGAAACGATTTAGTGTGAAAGCGGCTATTTCAAGTGCATGTCCCCAAAAAAAGTCGAAAGATCACTATGACTCATCATCGATCGAACCATGTCTAACAGTGTTCGATTCCTTCTTTCAAAAACTCCATTCCACTGTGGTGTACCAGGTGGTGTAAGCTGTGAGACAATCCTACATTCTTTTAGGAGTTCATCAAACTTTATGCTTAAGTATTCTCCACCTCGATCTGATCGAAGTGCCTTAATACTCTTTCCTAGTTGATTTTGTACTTCATTTTTAAATTCTTTAAACTTTTCAAGGGCTTCAGATTTATGGCACATAAGATAAATATACCCATACCGATTGAAGTCATCGGTAAAAGTAATGAAGTAATGGAATCCACCTCTGGCTTGTGTATTCATTGGTCCACATACATCACTATGTATTAACCCCAATAAATCATTTGCTCGCTCACCTTTACTATTAAAAGGAGCTTTAGTCATTTTTCCCAACAAGCAAGATTCGCATACATCACATTGTTCGAAAACAAATAAATCTAAGAATCCATCTTTATGGAGTTTTGATATGCGTTTCTCACTTATATGGCCTAAACGAAAATGCCAAAAATAAGTTTGATTCGAGTCATTTGTTTTTGATCTCTTAGTATTTATGTTATAAATGGTTTTATCTTGATCCAAAATATAGAGACCATTAACCAATTGTGCCGAACCATAAAAAACACTATTGAGATAAAAAGAACAACAATTATTCTTAATAATAATCTTAAAGCCAATCTTGTCCAAACAAGAAATAGAAATAATGTTCTTAGTCAAACTAGGCACATAATAACAATCCTCTAAATTTAAATCAAGTCCACTAGGCAAAGATAAAACATATGTCCCTATAGATAATGCATCAACTCTTGCTCCATTTCCCACTTGTAGGTCCACGTCTCCTTTAGCCAGATTCCTTCTCTTTTGTAGTCCCTGTACAGAAGTACAAATATGAGAACCACAACCGGTGTCTAATACCCAAGAAGTAGATGTTGACAAAATTAACATCAATAACATAAATACCTGAAACAAACTTTCCGTTTGCTTTTGCCTTCTTGACCTCTTTAAGGTAAAAAGGGCAGTTTCTCTTCCAGTGTCCGGTTTTATACAATGGAAACATTTTCCTTCTTTGCTAACTCCCCCTTTGGGTTTCAATGCATTTTTCCCTTTTGGCTTGGTCTTACCATTACCCTTAGACTTTGCCACTACCTTTTTCTTTCCCTTTCCTTTGTCCTTGTGGACCATTAGAATGGGTTGTAGGTCCAACCTTTTTCATGTTACTTTAAGCAGTTCGTAACATGCCAAGTAACTGTGGAAAAGTCTTGTTAATTTCATTCATGTTGAAATTAAGGACAAATTGGCTAAAGCTATTTGGAAATGATTGCAGGATAACATCGGTAGCCAATTTATCTTTAAGAGGAAATTCCAGCTTTTCCAACGTTTGGATGTAACCCATCATCTTGATGACATGAGCTCCTACAAGAGTTCCCTCCGCCATTTTATATTGAAATATAGCTTTAGAGGTCTCATATCTCTCTTGACGTGCTTTCCCTTCATATATTTCTTTGAGATTTTGAATCATCTCATATGCAACCATGTCCTCATGTTGCTTCTGAAGCTCAAGAGTCATGGTGGCAAGCATTAGACATCCAACATCTAATATATCATCCATATGTTTCTTGAATTTGTCTTTGTCAGCTTTTGAAGCATTAGCTGCCGGTTCATCAGGAACATGTTCCTCAATGACATATTCCTTCCTTTCCTGTTTAAGAACAATTCTCAAATTACGAAACCAGTCAAGGAAGTTTATGCCATTAAGTTTATCCTTCTCAAGGATTGATCGCAGTGATAAAGTGTTGTTTGCCATTAAATCTACAACAATGGAAATATTAAAGTAAGTGAATTTATCGAATTAAAATTTATAAATAGGATTTTATTTACAAATTACTCACACTATTTTATTCAAAATTAAAAACCCTCTCTATTTTAATTTCGGAAAAATTCAACGAAATTTTTTCTAGTGGGTGAGGATCCATAATACATCAATTTCCTAAATCAGCTTTGGCTTTTCTTTTAGGATAGTGATTATTTAGGTATATAACACTTTACTAGTTACATCTTATGTAACTCCTCATTTTGGTGAACAACTTTTTGTTCAAGTCATCTCATGACTTATCCAAATATTTAACCTCTAGGTTTCTAATCCTATTAGAATAACCTAGTTAAGTTATTAACAATATTTCAACCAGTGGATATCACTTGCTTATTCTTCGCGTTTAACCAAGATATATTTATGTGCCAATGCTTTGGCAAACACAATATCTATTAAAGCCTTAATGAGGGTAAATATCGGACGATTAAGTTAACTTAGATTATAAAGAGGGATTTGCGTAATTATCTCATCATTATTCATTTTAATATTAGGCCCTTATTGATCTCATCAATATTTATTCTTATTTTATCATTTGATGCATTGCATACATAACAAATATAGCAATAAATAAGATGTCAATGGTTATAACCCAAAATAATGACTAAGGTGGCCCATCCCAAGCTAATGGGAGAACCAAGAACCCTAAAGCCTAAGACTGCTCTCTAGGTATCTTCTCGCCATTCTTTTGCTCCTTGTGAATCTTCATAGGTTTACAATTTTAAAAGAAACTCGTTTTACATACGAGGGAGTAAGATGAGAAGAGAAATACAACAGAGATATAGAAAGGCACGACTCACAAATCGTATTTCAAAATAAACCATTATGAATTGAACAAGGACTATAACCATGCTTATCAAACACCGTGCAAAACAAACATATCATATATATACACACGTTGTTACGCCTTTGTTAAAAAAATATTAATATGGGCCTTCAATTTGTACTTCTGTTTTCATGAAAAACTTCACAATTTGATAACAATTATCAATAGAATCGTGCTTTTGGGGTTTTTAATCCCGAAGGTTTTCTGCATCGGAACAACCATTGTTCTATTGATAAACACAATCTGCTATCGCACCCCCACAGATCATCCAACAAAAAATTGATTGAAAAACATATTAAATAATTAACATATTAATCGTTACGGGTATCGATTCGAACAATGATATTAATATATTTACCGAAATCGATAAAACTAGAATATGCATCTCATACATATGGCATCAACAAAAAATTTAACCCAAAATCAGATCGTACAAGTGGCTCTGATGCCACTGTTGAGACCGTCGGTGCACCCCATGGCACAGTGGAAATAAAACTCGACGGTCTCACCAGCGATCCAAGTACGAAAAATCAAAATCGAGAGGAAGAGATACGAATACTTATAGTGGGTTCCTTGAAAACAACAAGAACAACAATGAATACAGTGGTGTAGATCGATTCAAATCGAAAGCCTCCATGAAATCACGACTCGGCCTCTACTCGATTCACCCGATTGAGAGCAATATTTGTTTTCCCCAAAACTGTTTTGAGAGAAAACGGTTGAAGGGTTTGTGTGTGTGTTGCAAAAACAGATGCTAGACCTAACACACCCTTTTATAGCCAAGTTACCCTAATCATATTAGGGTTTTATTATTTCAAATTAATTAAATCTATATTTAATTAATTGTAATTTAATAATCCTCTTATATCCAAGTTACCCTAATCATATTGAGGATTTTTTTTTCAAGTTAATTAAATCTATATTTAATTAATTGAAATTAAATATTTGGATTATTAAAACATATATTTAATTAACTATATATATATTTTAGTAACGTACAACAAATTGTACATCTTTGCTCGTTTCAATCATAGGGTGTGACCTTGTAGGTTATTGTAATGTTAGCAGTAATTATTAGAACAATTGTAATATTACATACAATGAGTGGCATCTAGCAATATATCATTGTCACCTAAGTTACAAGAAAATATGATTCGACATATCATCTTGGTGATTACTCTTTTATGTATTACATCCTTATGTCCTTTATATCTAGAATATGTATAAGTCTTGGAATAGCCATACTTGTATAGCCCATCTATTGTTTCTTGATATCTAGAGTAGACTTTAATTAACGAATAGTTTATGATATCTCATATCAACTTATTCGAGCATGGCCATGTGTTTCTAGTCTTACTCAATCAAGTGGCCTGTGATATATTTCCTATTATGTAGGAAGGACAAATCCTATCTTAATCATACACACCCACTACATATATTGAGATATATTCAATAACAATCTTTATAGAGCAACCATTTACGGAGCTTTTTAGCTGCATCAAAGCATACAACAATATATGTTGGGATAGTATTGATCTCAAGTCTGAGGATCATACATATAGTCATCACCATGAGTAATGTTATGATTGTCACATAATAATCCAAGACATATGCTTATGGTCGGTCAATCCAATACATTGTTCTCTAACAATATAACCATGTATCAATTCTGACATCTCTATGTCAATGACAACTCATTATCATCAATCAATAACATGTTAGTCTTAAGCGTATTATTATTGTCCATGCCATAATAATACTTGACTAGGGATCTTTTAATAATAACAATTATGTCATTATATGAACTTTATTATCTTCCAGTTTATGTTAAACACATATATATAAATGAAAATAATAGCAGCAATGCCTTTATTCAATAAAATCGATAAATAAAAGTATTATTACAATCATTATATGATTGGTCTTTGGGCGTACTCTAACACACCCTAGTACTTCACCACGTACTTGAGAAAAAGACGAGTGACCTCCTCGGCTGTACATACTTTGGATGCTGGAATAAAGGTTCCATACTTGGAAAATCTATCAATCACTACCATGATGCTAGAAAATCCGTCGGAAATAGGCAAATCGACAATGAAATCCATGGAAATACTTTCCCATGGTTTTTCAGGGATTGGCAGAGGCTGTAATTATCCAGTTGGTCTTCTCTGCTCTATCTTGTCTTGCTGGCACACAAGACAAGTCTTCACATAGGCCTCAACGTCATTGCCCATGTGCACCTAATAATAGTGCTCCGCTATCAAGGCCAAAGTCCGTTGGATCCCCGGATGTCCCACCCACTTAGAATCATGGCATTCCTTCATGAGCTCCTTTCGCAATCCTTCAAATTGTGGCACATAGAGGCGGTGTCCTCGAGCATACAACAAGCCTCCATCGATCCAGAACTTTTGAGTCTTGCCTCATTGGCAAACTCAATCAACGAAGTGGCCATCGGATCATGTGACAACCACTCCTTAATGCGCTCTCGCATCTGTCCTGTTGGCAAACTCACAAACTCCATGTCATACCTTCGGCTTAAGGCATTAACCACGAAATTCACTTTCCCTGGTTTGTGTTCCAAGGACAAATCAAACTTGGCAAAAACTCTTACCAACGAGCCTGCTTTGTTGAGAACTTCTTCTAGGATAAGAAGTAACTATTGGCAACATTGTCGGTAAAGACCACAAACTTGGACCCAAGCAAATAATGTCGCCATGTGCGCAAACAGTGCACAACCGCAGTCAAATCTTTCTCATTGACCGTGAATCTCCTCTCGGTTTCATTGAGCTTCTGACTTTCTAAGCAACCAGATGTCCCTCCTATATCAGACCCTATCAATGAAAACGTCGGATTCGTCGTAAATACTTCAAATGGCTTGGTGTGATCTGGCAACACCAAAATTGGCTCGCTTATCATAGCAAGCTTGATTTCCTCAAAGGCACTTTGACACTTCGGGGCCCAATCCCACGCATTGTCTTTCTTCAATAGCTCGGTCAAGGGGGCGGCGATTTTTGAGTAACCTTTGATAAACCTCCGATAATAATTGGCCAACCCCAGGAATGACCTCAGCTCTGTCACCTTGGTTGGCACATGTCATTCGTCAATGGCTCGAAAATTGTCCCTATCCATCCAGATCTTTCCATATCCAACAATGTGGCTAAGGAAAGGAACCTCCGTTTTGGCAAATGAGCACTTTTCCTCTTTGACAAAGAGGTTATTCTCTCGTAACACCAGGAACACTTGCTTCAATTGTTCAACATGCTCGTCCAACGTCTTGTTGTAAATGACGATGTCGTCGAGGTAGATTACAATAAATCGATCTAAAAAGGGTTGTAACACTTTGTTCATTAGGGTGTAAAAAGTGGTCAGAGCAATCGTGAGGCCAAAGGGCATCACAAGGTATTCATACGAACCGTACCTACTCACACAGGCTGTCTTCGGTTCATCTCCCTCGGCTATCCTGACTTGGTAATAGCTTGATCGCAAATCTAACTTGGTGAACCACCTTGCACCACCAAGCTGATTGAACAAGTTCGCAATGAGAGGAATTGGGTACTTGTTCTTCACCATGAACTTATTCAAAGTCCGATAATCGATGCACATCCGCAAAGAACCATCGTGCTTCTTCTGAAACAACACTGGTGTACCATAGGGGACTTGGATGGTTGGATGTATCCGGCATCGAGGAGATCCTTTAATTTTTTGTGCATCTCCTCTAACTTGGGCAGAGCCATTTAGTACAGGGCTCGAGCGGGTGGCTCTACATTCGGCACAAGCTCAATCTTGTCATCTACCTCCCTCTTTGGAGGCAACCTCTTAGGCAACTCGGTAGACATCACATCTTTGAATTCTGCCAAAACGTGGCTCATCACGTCGGGAACTTCCTTGGTTGTGGCTGGCTCATCACACACCAAGACAACTAAGAAGGTCGGTTCCTCTTTGCGCACCGCCTTCGAGAATTGAATTGCAGACAAAACTTTAGCCTCTACTCCAGACCCTCGGCTCACAGGAACAATGCATTGTTGCTTTGGATCCAGGATGCACAAGCAATCGAAAAAAGGGACTGGGAAAGCATTGATCCTATCTAAGAAACTTAACCCAAGCACAAAGTCGAAGTCATCAAGCGGAATCACCTTGATGGCTTCCCTTCCGAACCAACCTCCAATGGTTAACTTGATCCCCTTCGTGATCCCTGCAATCGGAACTTCTTCTGCATTCACAGTTTTGATGGAACCACTTGCCTTCTCCACCTGAAGGCCAAGTCTCTTAGCAACTTGTTCGGACATGGACAACTCTGAGGCACCAGTGTCCACTAGTGCACTCAATTTATGGGCAGCAACGTTGATGTCAAGGAAAATCAACCCCCTCTTCTTTCGACCCTTCTTGACCTCCATGGTGTTAAGGATGGAGCCAAGCTTAAGAGTCTCACTCTACTCCCCATCTTTCTCCTTGATGGCAGAGAGTTTGTTCTTCTACTACGGACAGTCCCCCGCCAAATGCCCTTGGCCCTTGCAGTTGTAACACTGGATAATTTGCTTGTCTTTCTTATCCAAGTGCTTACCATTCGATGGCTTGCCAGTGCCACTCGAATATTTTTCCAATTTGGACGTCTTGCCCCTATCACCACTGCTACCTCAAAACTTCAGCTTTGGTTTGGAGTCCACCTTCTTGACGCCAAGCTCAATGATTGACTCCGCTGTCGTCAAGGCAATCGAGAGATCCTTGACACCTCGTCGCCTTAGCTCGTTCTTCACCCATGGTTTCAGCCCATATATGAAGGTGAATAACCCATCCTCCTCACTCAAACTAGGGACTTGGAGACTTAGTTCGACAAACTTTCGAACATGCTATCTCAGTGACCCTTCCTACTTGAGACGCCTCAACTTGAACCACACCTCCTATTCAACTTACTCCGGGTAGAACTGTTCCTTGAACTCAGCTTGGAACTCTACCCAAGTCTCAATGGCAGCGTTCCCACGCTTCACATCGTTGCATCTACGTCGCCACCACATGAGGGCAACCTCTGACAAGTAAACTCTAGCGATGCTTACTTTCTTGGCATCCTCCATGATGCCCATGGCTGCAAAGTATTGGTCCAACCCCAAAGGAAATTATCGACATCCTGGGCGGACCTTGTCCCTTTGAACTTCTTTGGCTTCGAGATGTTACCCAAGGCTTTGGGTGCAATAGTGGCTACGCTATTCCCGAACGCAGCTTTGCACACTAACAACTCGGTCTTGATAAACTCGACCTCCCTCTTTAGGTCGGCCACCTCAGAATCAAAACTCTTGCTCTCGAGTTCCTCGACTTCCTTCCTTAAAGCCACCACCATGGCTTCTAAGGAATTACCTCGATCAATTGTCTTCACATCAAACTCATTGAGTGAATCCTGAACCTCCTCCCTGATAGTATCCAAGGACTCTAGCTTATCGAGATCCAATAATCCCAACCTTTCAAGGTGTACGGACTCCAGCATGTCCAGCTCTCCCTTGGCTTCCATCATGGAACCTTCGAGCCTGGTAACCTTCTCCTGAATGGACATGAGAACATCTTTCGATGGTGTTTTTTTTCCAGTATTACGGGTTTCATTCCCATCGAAACCTGTCGCTTCGCCATGTTGTGGTGCCATCTCGAACCAACGAAAATCAGTAAAACAAGATCTGATACCACTTGTCACGGCACTAGACTGCTGCTAGCAAGCTCGTGCAGCCTTAGTCATTTTCAAGGTCAAAAATCGGCTAAGTAACCCAAACCTCTACAAGCAAGAAAGCTTAGAATGTTGCAAAAACATAGGAAATGGGGGAAAACAAAGAGATGGGCGCACAAATGGAGAAGAGAGAGTTTAGAGTGAATGCTAACTTGTATTCCTCAATCTGAAGTGAGTAAATGAGGTGAGGGTGAGCCTCCTTTTATAGTTGGAGCCCCCTACGATCAGCAGTTAAGATTAAATTACATCAATGGTCAGGATGAGAGCCCTACTTTATCTACAACTCTAAATTAAGGGATAATTTCTGGGAATTATCTCTAAGATAATTTCAAATAATTATCATACCTTATCTCTCTCCAAGGTGGATGGGCCAGCTCTCTTGGGTCTTTTAGAAGGCTCAAAACATGGCAAAGATAGTCTCTGGCAGCCTTGAACGAACATGGCTCGGTCATGGGCTGGTGCTCTGTGACACTTACAATAGGCTTTACAAGGGGATAGGAATACGGAATTCTATCATGCATCGACCCAGCCCGAAGAAGAGAAAATAAGATTACAGTGCTAAAAAGATTTGATGGAAGCTGGAGTACGGACCAAGAGGAACACTTGGCATTACCTGAGATTTCTATTGCAACCTTTTTTCCCTATGGGACCAAACACAAACGGATACAGCACAAGAGGGAAGTTCAGAACATTAACAAAGGAGCAAGAATTACTGATTGCTCCAGTTTCCAACGAAGAAATCCAGGAAGCAATTTTTTGCATGGGAGCTCTCAAAGCACCAGGCTTAGATGGACTCCAAGCAGTATTTTACCAACGCAATTGGGAAACAGTGGGTGGCATGGTCTGTGCATGCATCAAACAAATCTATGGCTCAATTCCAACATAATTGAATAAAACATTGCTCGTACTAATCCCAAAAATCTCATCGCCAGAATTAATCAGCCAAATCCTTCCAATCAGCTTGTGTAATGTAATTTACAAGGCGCTAACCAAGGTAATTGTGAATCGAATAAAACCATTGCTACCAAATTTAATATCCGAACAAACAAGCTTTATCCCTGGAAGAGCAATCACAGACAACATAATTATTACACAAGATGTAATTCATTCGATAAAGCGTAAAAAAGAGAAAAACAAAGGCTGGATGGCTATCAAAATCGACTTGGAGAAATCATACGACAGACTCAAATAGGGTTTCATTGACGATACACTAGCTGACATTGGGTTCCCTTTTTCATTGTAGAAATTTATCATGGAATGTGTGAGTTCGGTCACAACTCAGTACTATGGAATGGTTTTGCAACATAACAGTTTCGCCCATCAAGAGGAATTCGGCAAGGAGATCCCTTATCACCCTACTTTTTGTGATGTGTATGGAGAGATTCGCACAATCCATTTAAGCAGAAGTAAGCCAAGGTCATTGGAACTTTCAGAACATCCAAACATAACCCGGGTATTTCACATCTATTTTTCGTGAATGACATGATTTTATTCTCTGAAGCATCTTCAGAACAACTCAAAATCATACAGAAGACATTGAACCACTTCTGCAAGACGTCAGGACATAAAGTAAGTACAACTAAAACCACAATGTTCTACTGAAAGAATCTTCCGGACAATCTACGACTACGAATCAGTGAGGAATTTGGATTTACTAAAGTGAAAAATTTGGGAAAATATATTCACAACCGTGTAACCTCAGGCAGGTGGGATGACACAAAATAAATTGAATGGTTGGGCAGCCAAAAGCTTATCAATGGCAGGTCGGATAACACTTGCTAAGGCAGTTCTCATGGCGCATCCGATCTACACAATGCAAACGTCGATAATTCCAAAGAAAACATGCATGGAGTTAGAACAGCTAATCAAGAGATTTATCTAGGGAACCTCGGAATATAGGAAGGGTAATCACCTAGTAAGTTTGAAGGACATGTGCACATCGACAGCACAAGGAGGACTAGGTTTTCGTAACTTGAACACTCAAAATGAAACTTTCGTTATAAAGATTGCGTTCAACCTAGTCGCCAAAAAAGATGCTCTTTGGATCCAATTTCTCCGCGCAAAGTATAAATGCCAAGACGAGCTGCCTTCAGAGTTAAAAGCCAACGACGTTTCAAGACTGTGGAAAGGAATATGCACCGTATGGAATGATTTCCAAGAGAATATAACGTGGAATATAGGTAATGGACGAAGCACAGACTTTTGGCACGACCCATGGATTAAAGGAGTAGACCCCCTGATCTCGTATACTCTATCACGTGATTTACACATCATGCTATTCGTGGCAGTTTCGGATATGGTAGATATTGCAGGTAATTGGAAATGGAACATCTTCTAACACCTACTGCCGATACATATACTATTATGAATAGCAACAGTCAATGCACCTATTGCCGACACATAGTACTAAATTGCGGACGCAACGAAGCGTAACACCCATATCATAATGTTTTTTAAGGTTACTGTGACGCAATATTTGTGCAACGCGATAAGGGAACCGTATCACGATTGTTGCGGTCAAAAACTGTTATGTAACACCGCAACACGCTATAAATTAGGCCGCAACGCCGCAACAAACTTTAAATTATCTGAAATATAAAATTACATAGATGAATTGTTCTATTTTAATTCTTAAAAATGAATTATAAATATATATCATTAATAATTATCTGAAATATAATATTTTAGACGTATTGTGATTTTTGAGGAAGAGATCACGCCTGCGACAGCCGCAACAGGTTATGTAACGTTCGCAACATTTGCAACCGCAACCGCAATTTGATACTATGCATTTGAGGGATACACAGCAGGTTGGAAAGCTAGCCCGAATTATCAGTTTTCGATAAAATCAGCATACAAAATACGTTGTCGTCTTAACGTAGAAAACAAAGAAAACCTATGAAAGAATATCCATAAATTCAAAAGCCTGCAAAAAATCAAGATCTTCCTGTGACTTGCATGAAAAAATAAAATCATGACGGATACCGAGAGAGTGCGAAGACACTTCGCACTCGACGATAGGTGTCCGGTCTATGGTAAAGCACCTAAAGACGTGAACCATCTACTTCGGAGGTGTCCTCAAGCGCTAGGAATTTGGGCTGCATTGATCAAGACAGACAAACTAGAAGAGTTTTTAGCCATCGACCTCCAAACCTGGGTTCATTCAAACCTAAGTAGCCCAAAACACTTCGCAAGTGACGCAAGGAATAGGGACATCTTTTTCGGATCAATCTGTTGGAACCTCTGGCTAAATAGAAACGCCATTGCATTTGATTCTCCACTTGAAGGCTTAGGCACTATTCTGGAGAGAAGCCGAAGACTACAAGAAATAAGCTCGAACCACAGTCAGGTCAACCCTAACACAGGGATGGAAGTAGGACCAAGAAATATCGACACACAATATCAGGAACCAAATCCCTAGAAAGATCCTCCACTAGGATTGGTAAAAGTAAATATTGATGCAAGTCGAAACACAGTGGACGGAAACACAGCATGATGAGGGATTATAAGAAACCATGAGGGTGCATGGGTGAAAAGATTCTACAAATACATCGGAATCTGCTCGGTTGTTGAAGCGGAATTATGGGGGGCCTACACGGGTATGCTATGTGCTAGGAAGCAGGCTTCAGACAGGTTGAAATAGAACTGGATAGCCTAGAGGCTATCAGATTGTTCAAAAGCAAGGAACACCAAAAATATTTCTCAATATTAGTACACATCTAAGAACTCGGAGGCAAAAATTGGGAACTGAGACTCCAGCACATTAACCGAAAGGGGAATCGAGTGGACGACGCTTTGGCTAACTTGCGAAATGGAGGATTTGAGACTCATTATCTCTTGAACCCACCAACTGCGATACACAGTTTGCTCTAGGAAGATGGAGACAGTTAGATAAGAATGTTAGGATAGTTTCATTTATTCACCGATAAAAAATGGTCGTTTTATTAATTTCTTATTAAGATGGCATTGTTTTAAGTAATCTAATCAATCCTAAACCAAAAAAAAAAAATAGTGATGACTCTCATATTTTTAAATTTCTTTATTTCGTCAATAAATCTGATGATCTTAAAATTGTTGCGACAACTTGATGATTTCACTAGGGACATGAGAATCGAACCAATATTTTAAGGGTAAACTATATGAGTGGTCTCTTATGTTGCAATATGTCCGATTTCGGTCACCAATTCAAAACAATGATGCATTCTTTGATTCAATTATCGTGTTCTTATGAATCTCAAGGTTCTTTGATTCTTGCATAAGAAACCGATACGCATTGCTATATTATGTGTAGTCAATGAAAATGCAATCCATATTCTCAAACTTGTTTCCATTTGTTATTGATAACGGGGCCATTACCTTGACAAGACACTCTCACATTTTTAAGTGTTTGTTAGAAGGTTCTCAACCTTTTTATAACTAACATGGTATTTTGTCCTTTTTCTTTCGAGAACCTTATTTAGAAGGCAATTAGCTGAAAGAACAACTTCCCCCCATATTTTTTGTGATAACCAATAACTTCCTAACAAAGCATTCATCATTTCTTTTAGAGTCTGTTTTTTCTACTCGACTACTCCATTTGATTGAGGAGAATATGGTGATGTTATTTCGTGAACAATATAATGTTTTGAACAATATAATGTTTTGAATAATATTCACCAAATGGTTTAACGTATTCACCACTACGATCGTTTCTCACCATCTTAATTCTTTTATTAAGTTGGTTTTCGACTTCCTGCTTATAGAGTATAAATGTCTATATAAATTTCTTTTAATGCTATCTTCGATGAAGGTAATCAAATATTTGTTCTCTCCTCTCATTTGAACAAATTCCAAGTCACAAACGTCACTATGTATGAAATCAAGCGGTTTAGTATTTCTTTCAATAGTTTGAAAAGAACACCTTGTTAATTTTGCCTGTACACATGTTTCACATTTATGATTATACTTAATATGAAACAAAGGGATGTGTTCCATGTTAATTAATCTACATATAGTATCATAATTAACATGTCCAAGTCTACCATGCTATAAATTAAATGGCTCAAGCATATAAATGAAAGAAGATGCGATATTCTTATTCATGCTCTTGGCTTTTACAATATTATTCAATACATATCCTCTACCCACAAACATTCCCCCTTAGAAAAAAATCCATCTTTTGAGATTTAAATACCATTCTAAAGCCGTGAACACTTAAGAATGTCCAAAAACAAGGTTTTCCTGTATGTCAGGCACATACAACACATTATGCAAGTTGAGTTCTTTTCCAGAAGTCATCTTTAAGATCAAAATACCCTTCCACTTGATCTTGGAATTCATAACATTACCCATGTAGAGCTTCTCCCCTTTATTGCAAGGTATCAAGTCATAAAAAGAGTAACTGTCGCAACAAATATGACGTGTGGCTCCAGTGTTAAGCTATCATATTCTTGGGTTAGAGTGAACCAGGTTGACTTCAGAGATCACATCACTTATATACAAGTCTTCCACGTCCTTGGTAATTCCCTTCACAACATTGGACTCGTGGGCTTTGGCTTTCTTTGAATGTATGTATTTAGCGGACTTGTGCCTCATCTTTCCACAGTTGTAACACTTTTCTTAGAATTTTACTCCTTGGAAATCACACCTTTAGGTCCCAAATTTGACTTATTTTGGGTTGTTTTCCATTATTGAAGTTCTTGAATTTTATCACATTTGTCTTAGCCTCTTTGAAGGTTTCTTTGTTAAGCTTCTTGGAATTGAACCTATTGTCTTCTTCTATTCGAAGTTTGATAATCATTCCTCCACTATCATTTTCTTCCTTTTATGCTTCAGGTAACTCTTGAAGTTATTCCATTTGGGAGGTAGTTTTTTGATAGCTGCCACCTGGAAGGATTCACTTATAACCGTTCTTTCAACAAGAATTTCATGAACAATAAATTGGAGTCCCTCCACTAGATTAACTACTAGTTTAGAATCAACCATATTATACTTCAAGAACTTTAAAACTAAAAACTTTGCCCCAAACATTTGATCGTGAATCAAACGCGCGGGATAACGATCGGTCTTCGCTTCAGGGGTATCTGGACCGTCAGATGCCATCAGATCTAACGACAGCTGATTGGTTGCGACGAATAACAATACGATTAGGAAAAACCCTAAATTTGAGTGCTCAATTTGAGCCATTGATAGCTTCTTAGATCCAACGACTACTGTTGAGCAGTGCAGGATGACTAGGGTTTCTCCAAACCCTAGTTGACAAATGGGTTGTTGCTAGCTTGGGCCTTGGCTGTTATTTGGGCCTCTTTTTTTTTCCTTGGGCATATCAGTTTGCTTATAACATTTGGGCATGTAAATAAAAATTTAAAAAAGTTAGTGCCTTTTAAATTCCATTAATATATATATGTATATATATTCAATTTAACTACTTATATATATATACACTCGCATATAATAAATATATATATATATATAATATAAACACACGCTATATAATATAAACACACGCCCCCATACCTTCGTATATATATATATATAACATTATTTAAGCATAACCATATAAATATATAAATAATAATATATACGTATACATAACCATATAAATATATAAAAAATAATATATATATATATAGACACACACATAAACAAGACATATATATATTCACAAATAATACTAATATATATACCTATACACACTATATATAACATATTATATATCAATTAATTAACCTATATATTTAATAAAAAAACATTACCCTAGAATATATACGTATATATATATACACTTAATAACAGACATTAATTAATGATATTACTACAGAAAATTATATAAGCATATGCATGTATATATATTTGTAAAGCTCGAACAAAATCCCATATGAAAATGCGTATCTACTGCTGCCTCTCTTTGCCTATCATCGTATAAGAAAAAATAGGACAGACAAATAGATACGAATTTTTTCGGTTGCGACCAGTTTTTAAAAATAATCTGCTCCACTACAACTTCAGCACAAGCCATATTTGATTTGCTCGCTGTTTTTTCGGGTAATCAGATCTGAAAATTTTTGATTCACAACCCTGCTCTTCAAGGAAGGTTTAATCGAAGTTAATTTGCTTTATTGCTTTTAGGAAGACCAAATCTAAAAAAAAAGAAGATTTGCTTCGCTACTCTTTAGGGAAAACAGATCTTGAAAATTTGATTCACTCACCACTCTTTGGGAAGAACTAAATCGGGATCGATTTGTTTCTTTTCTCTTCAAGAAGATCGAATATGAAAATTAAGCATTACCACTTGTTAGTATACACTCGAGAATTTGAAAATTTCATACCCATAAGGTTTAGCACTCAAGAAAATATTCGACAATCAATTTCTCTAACGAAAACTTGTCATGTAACCATTAAATATGAAAATATGCCTTGAATCTGGTGTCATTTGAACTTCCCCCTCTCTTAGGTTTTGAATTGATAACTTTTATCTTGAGGTTTCAACATTACAAATCTTCGGCTTTCTCTTGAAAGACCTGTAAATATTTAATTGTATTTGTTATCATGTATTTTATGAATATCATGATCCTGTTTATGCCTAAAATGGGTGCAATAATGTAATTTTTTGGCATCTTTTAATCTTCAGAGAAGAACCCTCTCTTGTTGACTTCCTTATGAATCGATATAGTCTTGGGCACAAGCATCATATCGGTTTAGCCCAACTAACAATCTTCATCAAATATGCTTTGGTTGAATATGATCTTGTTTTTTTCTGCTTGAAATCAAACCATATTTTTAACCAACTATTCACAAACCCTTTAATTTTTACTTGGAATCGAGCATATTTGGTAGTAAAGGCTCACTGTCTCTTTCCCATGAACATTCAATGGTTTCATAGTTCATCTGCCCAGTTGGTGATGAAAACTTGGAGCCATCTCCAACTTGCTAAAATTATCTATGTACCTCAAGGTTTCAATTTTCTTGAGCCCATCATTATACAAGCCTTGTGCTAAAATCATTGACAGATTCAAAACACCTGCACTTTTTGAAACTTTTTTGCACAATAATACATGATGATCTAATGTTTTCAAGTTAAACTACATGTATTTAATTTCAATGTAAGATGCTTGCAAAAGAATGTAAATAAGACAAATACCTCTTTTTTTATTTATATAAATGTAAAGAGCTTTTGGGTAAACACATGGCACACTTTTAACTAGAAGAAATAAAAGAAAATGAAGTAGGTGCCCCAAATATAAAAAATAAGGATACTTTTGAACTGGCACACCACAGAGTGACTCAAGTGTAGCTTCTACTAAAGGAATCTTGAGAATTTTGACAATGCATAAGGGTGTGAAGTTCCTTCTAGACTACCAATTCTCTATATTTTAGATACCATAAACTAATGTTAAATCTCATATGCATTCAATTTATTTATTGGTTGTTTTAATATGGGCCTTTTTAATTTCCAATCCAAATTCTGATCACCACTCAATTTTGTTGCTCAAACCAGAAGCCTTTCCCATTTCAAAATCTTCAAATTCAAATTTTAATTGCCTATTTGGCTTTAATTCAGGACTTCCACCGTGTATGAATCCTAAATTTAAACAAAATTCAAGCCGCCCTTTGTGGGTTTTCAACTTGAGACCTCATTTGGTTTCAAGACGCCCTTTACGAATATTCATCTTGAACCCTCATTTATTTATTTTTTCTCTCCTTTTGTATTTCATTTCATTTTTTATACATCTTCTTTTATAGTCAAAATGCCCTTTTTGGGTTTTCACTTTGGTTCTCTCTTTTTCTTTTTCTTCAGGCAAAATACTTATTGACAGCGCCAGAGTTCACTAGATTGGGTAACTTTGGTCCATCAATTTTGGTGAGAATAAAATTTCCTCCAGAAAATGCCTTCTTCACAACATAATGCCCTTCTCAGTTTGATATCCACTTTCCTCGAAAGTCTTTCTGAATGGGTAAGATCCTTTTAAGTACCAGATCTCCCTCATGAACTATCGTGGGCGAACTTTCTTATCATGTGCTCGTATAATGCGTTTTTGGTACATTTACCATGACAAATGGCTTTTAATATTTTTTCTTAATCAGATTTAATTGGTAATATCTAGCTTGTACACATCTGTCTTATTTAGCTTCACCTCCAACAAAACTTGAAGTGATGGAATTTCTACCTCAATAGGTAACACGACTTCCATCCCATAGGGTAAAGAAAGAAAATTCAATTGCCCCAGTTGATGTCCGTACTGAAGTTCGATAAGAAAACAAGGCAAATGGTAATTTCTCATGTCAAGTTTTATAAGTCACAATCATCTTTTCTATAAAACCTTTTGATGTTCTTATTTGCCTGTACTACCCCATTCATATTTGGTGATAAGTGGTGGAATTATGATGCTTTATCTTGAACTACTCACAGACTGATTCCATCATTTTATTGTTTAGTTTTAAGGCATTTTCAGAGATAATTATTTTCTGGAAAACCATATCGACAAATGATCTCTTTCTTTAAGAACTTGTAGACTGTCGACTGAGTGACATTGGCCTAAGAAGATGCCTCTACCCATTTAGTGAAGTAGTCTATTGCCACCAAGATGAAATGATGACCATTTGAAGCCTTCAGTGTAATTTATCCAATGACATCTATGCCCATATAGAGAAAGGCCATAGAGCTGTCATTACATGCAATGGGCAAGGAGGGGTATGGATTTTGTCTCCATAAATTTGGCACTTATGACATTTTCTGGTATAATTGATGTAATTAGTTTCAATTGTTGACCAATAATACCCAAACCTCATCATTTGTCTAGCCATTGCATGTCCATTGGCATGGGTGCCACATGCTCCTTCATGCACCTCCTCGATGATTGTTTTAGCTTCCTTGGTATCCAAAAAACTCAATCGAACCTAATCTGGACTTTTCTTGTACAAGATCTCACCATCAAGAACAAACCCTATGACCATCCTTCTAATAGTTCTTTTTTCATTATCAATTGCCTGCTAGGGCAACTTTGATATCTAATGTATTGCAAGATATCATAATACTAGGGATTTCCATCTTCTTCTTTGATGCTATAATAATGCGCTAGATACTTGTAAGACTGCATCTCAATGGGCATCATATTTGAGTGCTCATTTATTTTGAATGTTGCTACCAAAGTGTCCAGGGCATCTGCCGTTTGATTCTCTTCTATGGGGAGGTAATGAATGTCACTTCTTCAAATTCTTCAATAAGTTTCATGACCAGTTTACGATATTCCACCAGTTTGGCATCTTTGTTTCCCACTCACCTCTAAGTTGATAAATTACTAGAGCTGAATCCCCATATACTTCTAGTCTCTTTATTTTGCGCTCAATGGCAGGTCTGAGACCCAAAATACAAGCTTCATATTCAACCATGTTGTTCGTGCAATCAAAATTTAGTCGACTAGTAAAAGGATATTGTTCTTTATTAAGTGAGACAAAAATTTCCCCAATTTCATGCCCCAAAGCATTTGAAGTACCATCAAAGTTTAACTTCCAATGTTCACTTGTGGAAGTAATTGCTTCTTCTATTGAGATAACCATCAAATCTTCATTCGAGAAATCAAAACTCAACGGCTCATATTCTTCAGAAGCTTTGCTTGCAATAAATCTACTATGACACTACCTTTAAGTACTTTTTGACTTAACTTCAACAACAAAATATGCCAACGAGCTAATCTTCTAGATAAAGCCGGTACACCCATATACTTCAAAGGGTCTAACTTGGAGATTAACTAAGTGATGTGATATAATATATATTGCCTGAGTATTCGAGTAGCCCAAATCAAAGCACAACACAATTTTTCGATCGATGAGTACCTTGCCTCGTAATTAGTAAACTTTTTACTGAGGTAGTAGATTGTTCTATATTTCTTCTCAATTTGGTCATGCTTTCCTAATACACACCCCATCAAGTTCTCAAAGATTGAAAAATATATAATTAGTGGATTGCCTGAGATAAGTGGCATTAAGACTGGGGTATTTGACAATCATCACTCTATACTCCTGAGTTACTTTTTCGAAGAAGGCGAAAATGAGATCACATTTCTCACTCAATTACGAGATAAACCGAGCAATGCAATTTAACCTCCCTAGAAATCCTTGAACTTCTTTTTGTGTTTGTGGGGGTGGAAATTTTTTGAATGGCTTTAACTTTATTGGGTCTATTTTAAACCCCTTTTTTCTCACTACAAACCCCAAGAGCTTCCTAGATGTTACCCCACAGGTACACTTATTTGGATTGAGTTTCAATTGACATTTTCTCAACCTATATAATAGTTTCTTCAAATTCTCAACATGTTCTTCCTCTTTCTTAACCTTGAAAATCACATCATATCATCAACATAAACTTTTATTTATTTACGCATCATGTCGTGAAACAATGTTACCATGGCTCTCTGGTATGTTGCCCCTATATTTTCAGCCCAAATGGCATCACCTTACAAACATGGTCTTTTCCATATTTTTAGGATGCATCTTTATCTGATTGTAGCCAGAGAAACAATCCATGAATGAAAACAGTGAATTCCCAGTAGTATTGCCTATTAAGGTGTCTATGTGTGACAAAGGAAAATTATCTTTTGGACTAGCTCCATTGAGATCTATGTAGTCAACGCACATACAAACTTTCCCATCATTCTTTGGTACTGGGATAATATTTTCCACCCACTCAGGGTATTTGTCCACCTTAAGGAATCCAACATCGAATTGCTTCTTCACTTATTCTTTAATTTTTAGTAGCATCTCTGATCTTATTCTTCTAAGCTTTTGTTGCACATGTCTACATTATGGATTTATTGGTAATTTGTGTACCACCAATTCTGTATCCAAACCCGACATGTCCTCATATAACCAAGCAAACACATCTTTGTACTCTTAGAGCAGTTTAATCAAATTATGACGTCCCTTGCCAGATAAAGTAATGCCAATCTTGATTTCTTTTTTCTCTTCATCTGATCCCAAATTCAAAGTTTCATTAGGCTCATTATGGGGGCAGTATCTGCTTATCCTCCATTTTCACCATTTTTAGTAATATAGAAGGCAAGTCACATTCCTCATCATTATCACAATCCTCGATTTCCTCTTGACATATGGGTAGCTAAAAATCAATCTTCGGGTCAGGGTTATAGTCATTCATGCCATTGATATCCATGCTCCTGAAAGAATAGAAAACGAGAAGATATATATACATATACATATACATATACAGGAGAATCTATCCCATATTAAGATAAATAGAATAAAATAATATATATAATAAAGAATAAAAGAATGCATGAGAAATGTTTGCCACTTTGTGAATTAATCGAAATGCATCTTTTATTGAAAATGAAAGACATATAGGTTAACCCTTTACAAAAGATCACATATTGCCATAGGTTTACACAATATGGAAAGTTTTCGTGTATTAGGCTAATTTTTTTTGTAAACCACAAACAATTCTTCAGCAGTCTAGTTATCTAGCACAAATCTTGTTGGAGCAGGATACTCATACAGCTCTTCCTTCCCCAGCTTCATCACCTAGTATGACATTAATGCTCATATCTTATAGGGCATCCTCGATAATTGGTTTCTTTACTTGTTGACTCCCATGGAACATATAACCTTCAGACACAAAGGTATCACATAGTGGTAGGAATTCATCGGCTCCCACTTGAGGTCCTCTTCAACTATCCTTGCTCTTCTCCTTTCTTTACTCTCATGGGTTTCCTTCAATTTTTTTCTCAGGGTTGGCTGATATCCCAATCTATATAGATATCTCTTAGTGGTTGAAAATAAAGGATTAACAAATCCATGTAGATGACTTCCTAGCCTCTTTCAAACCTTTTCTCTCTTTCCCAAAGTTGGCTTGATTTCACTTCGGGTGTAGTTGGACAATCTGGGCTTAGATATATTCATTCCCTTAGCCATGAATGTCGAGTTGATAAACTCTAGAGATCTGAAGGAACATTGAAGGGCTTCTTCATCTACTTCAACATAAGGGAACTAGTGAAAACAAAAGCAATAATGTCTTCTTCAGCATTGATACATATAAACCTCCCCTCAATTACAAATTTGAGCTTTTGGTGTAGCATGGATGGAACTGGCCCTGCATGATGAATCCAATGCCTTCCTAGCAAGAAGTTGTAATTTGGCATGATGTCCATGACAAGGAACTCAACATCATAGGTAGATGGGGTAATAGTTAAAGGAATGCCAATTTTTTCTAACACTTCTCTTTTGGTTCCATTGAATGCTCGAACAATGCTTTAACAATTCCTTATGTGTGTATTATTCACATGTAACTTCTTTATGGTCAAGAATGGTGTTATATACAGAGCCATTGTCAAGTAATATTTGAGGAAAGATGTTTATCTTAAATCTAATGGTGATAAATAGAGCTTTGTGGTTTTTAATCATCCTAGACGGGATCTCATCATCGAAAAAGGAAATGAAGTTATTGGCTTGAATATTTGCAACCAACTTATCTAGTTTATCTAGTGTAAGTATTTTGGCATGAAAGTTTGATTCAAAACCTTCAACAGAGTGTTTCAATGTACCTTAGAACTTAGTAGAAGAGCAATGATCGAGATGTAAGCATGTAGCTTATGCAACTGTTCAATAATGTTATATTTGTTGTGTTTCAAGAATTTCAGAAATTTCTTATCCTCATTTCTATCACTGCTCTTTAATGATTGGCTCATCTCTTTCATCAGTAAGTCAACCTTCTTTCCCTTATTGTTGGCATATATTTTCTCAGTCTCCTTGGGTTGATCTGGAGAGTAACATCTCCCACTCCTTGTAAAATGGCCTACTTTACACTTCTACTTCCCCATTCTCTTAAGCTCTCACATTATCTATCTTGCACTCATATTTCCAAGGGACTTGCTTGTTGTCCATGTAAGGGAACAGAGACAGGGGGTATGATTATCACTTTAGTAGTTACTTTTTATATCACTAGAGCTTTCGGTGTGATGACGAAAGGATAATTGGCATCGTAAACTCCCTTGGAAGAATCCTCGGATGCATAAATTTATGCTTCTTCTTAAGTGACCAATAAAATGAGATCTTAAAGTGTTAAAAAAGAGTATGTTTGTTTCCTCTTTCTCAAATGGCGAATGAACTTATATAGTCACATCCCTCAATCTCTAAGTATATTGTTTGAATATCTCATTAGATCTTTTCTCCATGCTTTGCAGCATGATTTTATTAGGCCTAACATTTTTATATGCTTGTATTGTTCTAGAAAGGCTTTGGCCAAGTCCTTCCATATTTAGATGTAAACTCTGCTCAACTGATTATACCATTGAATGGCTGAACCTGCTAAACTCTCTTGAAAACAATGGATTAACAACTGATCATCCTCTATGTAGCCAGTCATTTTCTTGTAGAATACTATGATGTGAGCAGATGGGCATCTCATGCCATCAAACTTTTTAAAATTAAGAACATTGAACTTGGGATGCAATATTAAATCAGGAACCAGACTCAGAACCTTAGAGTCGATCCCATACACACTAGTGTCTTCTTTCATAGCCCTAATTTCCTCTTCTAGTTGTTTCCATTTCTCTTCTAGCTGTTTGTTTTGCTTCATCATGTTTTCTTCATCAAAATATAGGGCCTGGTTATGATGATGTTCTTCTTGATGTGAGCTCGCTCTAGGATATAAGTTAACAGAAGCTCCAGCTGGATTAATGTGCACCTTTCCTGTATGAACAATCATTTCTTGGAGTGTATGGGAATGAATCAGGGTGAATCCAGGTGGGTAGAGTTGTCCCTCGGTCACAATATCAGGTATCGAGCCTTTTCCATGTTCGGGATTACTCTCTTCAAGTAATCCAAAAACTTATCAAACATATATTTTTGGGATTTCAACATATTATATTGCATCTTCTTCATGTTTTCTTGTATCCCTTGTCGAGTTCTCTCAATCTGGGTAATTTTATCATCAATTTCCTTTTTCCTAGTGTTATACAGGTGCTTGGAAGTTTCCAGTATTTTACCATACAATCTTTTTTATTAATGTTGATGTTTTATTATAAATATGAAAAATATAACTATAGATGAATAAAATGAAATGTGAAAAGTGAAATACAGATGTAAAATGCAAGGTGTTGGTTATGGAGCAATTCCTTATAACAACTTTTTATATTAGAAACAAAGTTCAATCACAAGGCTTAAACTTATCACATATAAAGTTGTACTATCTCTCTAATTATGTATGTGCCCAAATAATTCTAGGATCCTCAGAGCTTTGTCAGTCTCGGGTTCCAGTCCTTTACTTACAGTAGTAACTTCATGTGCCTAGCCGACCAAGTATTGAGCCACTCACTGAGAATGATCCAAGTAGTTGGCAATGAATTATCTCTTTGTTTAACCCTTCACTGAGCATGTTCCCAATGATAGCGCCACTGTATAGCTCCTTCATAAGGGGCTATTAGAAGTTCACTTGCTCTTTTTTGAAAATCTTGAACCATACTCCGAATTTAATTCACACGTTTCCTCAAGCTTTCAACCTGCCCATGACTTGATCTGCCTTCTCGATTCAGTATCATCACAGTGTTGCTTCTAATCCCAAGATCTTGCCCTTTAGTTTCTCATTTTAGGCTCAACTCTCTTGCAGTTATTGCTCTAATGTACTCTTTTCTTTTGAAATAATCTTCGCCTGATGTCTACTCTGCTTAAGGAGGAGCTTCTTTAATTGCACCATTCGTTGGTATGATAACTGGAGATCTTCAAAATCCAATCAAAGTTGCTTTTCCACTTTTTAAATTTGGTTAGCTCAACCCTTTTGGATAACAATTTTCACCCCTTTTTTGGTACACTTCATCTTCCATCATTTGTAACGTTTCCTTCAATTTGTTCATGTTTTGTGAGTACTATAATATTATACGCAAATGATGTGCAACTATATACAATAGAGTAATTATATAATGATGAGTGAGTATCGTCTCCACATGGATTGGTGGAAATTATGAATTTAACCAAAACACTATACTTATTTATCCAAGTATAGAAATGATATATACAATGGTGATGCTTCGAAATGGAAATGCAAGTGAATGGAATTATGGTGAGGGAAAATGTTTGACTGAATAATGTCGTGATAAAAGAACATGGTATAATGATGAAACTGATGAAATGTTGTGGCAATGGAAAATGGTAAAAACAAAATTAAATAATAGTTTGATAATCTCACACAACAAGCTACTATGGGAATGAATGATAGGAGTTACTATGAAATTCAAGTTCTAACTTCTCAGGATGATCGTTCTTCTATGTTTTACTTCTCGATAGAGTTTACAAAGATGCCCTATGCTATCTCTAGTCAAGGGACTCAACAGGTGAAAATGCCATGGCAATACTTTTTGGCGTCAGCAGGTGCAGAGATCCTATCAGTATAATAGAATATGTCACGACAATACCAATTAGTATTAAATCTAGCATCTAACCTCTTCACCGAGCACTACTCCTTTTAGTTTACTGAAATCCTAACATTTTGTTTAAGGGTGGATTAGGCTTAGTTACTATCTAAAACCCATTGTCTATTCTGATAATCCTTAGTTTCTCTTGAACGCTAAAGATGAGCTACTTAGTTTCTCTCGAACCCTAAGTACTTTCCTAAGAAATGGCTACTCTCATAGCTCCTACAACCTTAATTCATTAAGCACTACAAACAAAACAAATAAAATCATAGAAAAATAGTAAACATCTATTAAATAAAAAGTTTAAACATCCATAGTGAACTCCCACCAAATAAAACTAGTTCTTGGTGGGTTCGAATAATCTATGAAAGAATGCATGAAATTCATTCGTTCCTTGTAACAAAAATATAATAATGAGAAGAAACAACAAAGGAAATGAGGAAAAAGCCTTCGACGTGCACAACCAGATCTCTCTTCAAACACCACAAATATCTTTAGCTCGCTAGATCCTCTCAGACGCCTAGCTCGCCACTCCTTAGAGATCGTTAATGGAGGAACACCACTCAAGAAAAAAATGGAGAAAAGAGAATGAAGAATATAAAGATTTCACTACTATAGTCACCTTCCCTCTTCTCTCTCATATGTGGTGTCTTTTAATAATAAAAATATCTAATGGTATTCTTGGGTTTTTACACTCAAAATACCCATCATTCCACTAGGGATTAGGTAGGTTGAAAATATGGGATATACCCTTTTAAATAAAAAATTTAAAAAGACGTGATTTGGCCCGCGATTCAAAGATTATGTGTTAGGGAGTTGATTACGCATTGGGGAAGGATTAGTACCCCCACAACGCCAAAAAATTGGAACCTTCAATTATGAATTTGTCCCTATATTGAAAATTAAAAAATTTGAATATTTATTTAATGATCCTTTTATTCCCTAAAATAAGAATATTTTAGAATTTTAGAGAGACACACAATATTTATATATTTCCAATTAAAAAATAAACTAATCCCCTAATCAGAATTAAGGCGGTTATTCTTATGTTTTAATCGAAATAATGAAATATTGTCATCCTTAAAAGTTATCAAATTAAACAATTTATTAAACCCTAAAAGAAAATGAAGGTGACAAACTAATCAAATTATTATTTAAAAGAATAAGAATGTTCATTGATTTAAATAACGAAGGCAAAGCCTTTGACGTTAATCAAACAACGTGTCCTTAGCAATTTAAATGTATGAACAAACCTCTAACCTTTTATTTTAATTAATAAACCTATTTAATTTTCAAAGTAACCACTGGATAGAATATTTATTTATTTGAAAATGTTGAACAAAAATGTCTAGTTATTTTAAGACCATTCCTTTCAATATTAAGAAATAAATAATTACTCTATTTTAAATCAAATTATGAATTTATTTATTGATTTATAATTATTATAATAAGGAAACTAATCCTAGAAGGTTTATTCTAAATTTAATTGATTTCTATTAAAGAATCTAAACTAAGGCTTTAATTAAAATCTAAAGAACTTAAAATCGAAGGCTTAATTAAAAAACCAAGGTTCAATTTTAATATTAGTGACTAAGATAAAAGATTTAAAAATCTAAAAGGTTTTATTTCAAAATTAAACATGTGATCATTTTAAAAGATTCACAAGTTGGCATTTAAAATTAATAATTGAACATATTTAATAACCATTTAAAACAATTGGAAAGAAATGATGACTAAATTGAACTCATTCAAATTTGAAGAAAAAATTACAAGCATTTGGTGACTAAAAAATTAATGAAAAACCATATCCAAGAGTAATAACACATTAGTTGTATAGTATTTTAGTGAAGTAATTGGCCCGGAAATTATACACCATAAAACCCAAAATTTTAAAGCGTGCTTAATTTTTCACTCTTCCAAAAATTCTCTCATCCCAAATCCTATCTAGCCCAACCGAAAATTACCCCCAAATTCGTCCCATGTTCTTCAAAAGATCATCACATTCATCCATTGTCCATCCAAAAAAAACCAAGCTAGATCCACTACAAACACCTAAATGACACCCAAAACTTTTTTTTTTGAATCAAACACCCACATTTCTCAAGAAAGAAACATCAAGTGTTCATGTCTTAAAAACAAATTTGAATCTTCCTCCAACACAAAACAACAACCCAAACATGTTTTTTTAATTAAACTAACGAAAACGTAAAAAACCCCATCATCATTCTTATCCTACCCCAAAACCTTCAAAGAATAAAACTTAGACTAAACCCATCATTCCAACTTCTCCCAACCTAAACTACCCAAAACCGAGACCACTACCATACTCCGATGGCCAAAACCCAAAATCGACCACCACGCAACACCACTATCCGACACCAACCAACCACCATCTCCGCCGCCATCCACCATGCACCGCACTAACCACTCGAACCCGAAAAAACACGAAAAAACAAAGAGGAACTTACAAAAAAAATGAGTCTCCCAGTGATGACAAACTCCAAGAATGACGATACATCTTATTCTTTTCCTAATATTTTCCTTCGTATTTTTTGGTGGAATACTTTGGTCCTGATGACATCACTTGGCCAATTGTCTAATCTACCTAAAATGGATCATGCCCTTATCAAATTTGAGACCACTACGAGTCACTATATCATTAATAAATGGGTATGACATCAAGGGTATTTAGGGAATTTTCAAGGGAACTAAACCATAGAGATTCCCACTATAAATACCCCATTTAACTCTTCAAAGAAAGGATAAGATACCTTGAAAGGAGGCTTGGAGTAAACGGCTGCAACACATCACTTTTCCACCATCCCACTTGACCGTATTTGGTGACCTCCAGAGTCAGGCTTCACCGGAGTAGCAGTCAGGCCCTCGGAGAGGCTAGCCATTGGAGTAGTCATGTTGGTGGTCAATTATCACGAATAGCTTTGTTTTGGGAGTTTTTATTCCTTTTTTCTTAATTTTATATCATTTAAGGTCTTGTACTTAAAGCTGAATTTCTAGATGATATTTCCCACACCAAAACTGTTTTATTTGGTGATGGATGATGTTTGGATGATATTTATTCCATTGTTGATGAATGATTAAGTTTGATTATGCTAAATGTTGTTTTGTTCACTATTTAATCTTTTTCCTTAACACCGTAAGAGCTTTTGAGAGATTGCTTGGTGCCACGGCAGAATAATACTAGTCTTTATAAGAGCTTTTGAGAATTAACCATTTTTTAGTAGTTGATACCTAATATCGAGAGAGTTAGGTTAGATCTACATGAATAAGTGAACAAATTTGGGATGGTGAGGTTTTAATCGCCTTAGAGATAAGGAGAGGGTTTTATTCTACAAAAAGGTAAATGCTGGAGTAGGGTAGACTAAAAGCTACAGTTTACGCTGAGGGTATTGTCGTAGCAACAATTTGACAAACCAAGGGTTGTAGTTAGTATTACCATAGCAAAAGTTCTAGGAACACTAGTAAATCCTATCGAGCACATAAGGCATAGCATACTAAATCATCATAAACTTAGAATAATTTCCCACCGTAGCAAATTCAACCCAAGTACTCTGTTAAAAGTCTGATTGTGTGAGGTTTTTCAGAATATATTGAACTTAATATTTTTATTTGCTTTGATAACTTTTATTTGTTTACCTTTGCATATTTTTATTGCCTCGACCAACTTTTCTGCTCACTTCACTTTACAATTTTTCTTGCCTCGACCATATTTTTTCCTTCTGTTCATATCATTTGATACTGCTTGCTTTCCTTTCTAGAAAGGAATCTTAGGACTAGTTAATGACACCTTGTACCTGTATCAAACATAAAAAATTCCACCAATCCCTGTGAAGATGACTTTACTTATTACTATATTACTTGCTTCGATTGTGTATACTTACACAAATTTACGTGCCATAACATATATATTTATACGCGATCAGTACACTTCAATCTCTTTGTGCATTATGTCATGAAAAAGAGTAACCATATCCCTTTGATATGTCGCTCCTGCATTTTTCAACCTGAACCTTATAACAAAACATGCCTCACATAGTCACGAGCGTGTTTTCCATATCTTCTGGATTCATCTTTATCTGATTGTACCCGAGAAACCATCCATGAAAGAGAATAATGAATGTCTCACGGTGTTATCCACTAACGTATCGATATAGGGCAGAGGAAAATTATCCTTTGGGCTAGCTTTATTTAGGTCTCTATAGTCTACAAACATATGCACTTTTCCATCTTTGTTTGGTACAGGGACTATATTAATACCCATTCAGGATATTTGGCCACTTGAAGAAAACCTGCATCGATTTTTTTCTCACTTCCTCCTTAATTTTCAATAGCATCTCTGGCCTTATTCTCATGAGCTTTTGTTGTATTGGTTGCATTAGGCCTTTATTGGGAGTTAGTGCAACACTATGTCCGCATTTAACCTGACATATCTTGATAGGACCAGACAAATATATCCTTAAATTCTTGCAGCAATTTATCGAATTCTATCTTGCCTCGAGCGTAAGGTTGTGCTAATCTTCACTTCTCTTTTCTCTTTGTCATATCACAGCTTCATAATCTCGCCTTCATCTTTATAAGGCAAAATTTACTTTTCTTATTTTCCACCAGTCTTAATAATTCGTTAGGAACTTCTTATTCCACATCATTTTGACACTTATTAACATATTCTAAACATAAAAGCCACTCAAGATCAATCTTATGATTAGCAACAGAAATTTCATGCTATTAATATTGGGGCACTTGCGAAGAAAATATGGAATGATATATTTTGGAGAGAGAAAAGCGAAACGAATGAAAAATGCAAAAATGAGTGATATCCACAGGTTGTCCTTACAAAGATCCTTGATGCTCTGGGCACAAGCACAAGGGTGGTTCTGAGTATTACTCTGGTTAAGGCTAGAAACTAAAAGAAGCTCTTCCTTAGTCGAATTATTGAGCTCCTCTCTTGGAAAACATGGGCGTATACCAGCTAGATACCTCCCTGGCCTACTACATTTTCCAATCATATTGATGCTAGACCCTCTATGGCATCACCAAACATTTCTTCATCTTTCATTAGCTCCGCCTCTCTGATTGCACTAATTAACTATTGCTCGGTATCATACATTCCTCCATATCTAAAAATGTACTTCATATATAGGACATATATATGTTCCCAAGAGATATCATCTCCTCTCAATCAAGCCTTCTCGCTTCTACTATTTTTTCATTCTTTTTGGCACTGTTGACTGTTGGGCTTGAATCTTAGCCCGAAACAATCTCTTTCATAACCACAAGTTTAGGATGTAGAATTCCTTGCAAATATTTTCCAAAACCATTTCAATCTTTCCTCCCATTCCCAAAGTTTCTCGTACAATCATCTTCATACAATTGGACAAGTGAGGACGAGGAATTTTACTCCCCTCAGCGATGAAAGTGGCATTTACAAACTCTAAAGCAAGAAAACAACACTCTAAAGCATTCTCGTTTGGATCAATGTAAGGAGCTGATAGTTACTGCAGAGTTATCTCATGCTCAGCTCCGAGACTAATCACATTCCACCAATAATAAACTTTAATTTGGGGTAGGGATGAAGGCACCGCTACACATAATGGGTCTTCCCAACAAACAATTGTAAGTTGGATTAATGTTCATTACCACAAACTTGACATTATAGACAACTCCAACGATATTTCTGATATAATTTCATGTGGGATTCATCTATCGACAACCTCTGAAGAGTATCCGTTGGCATCACATTGAGTGCAGATCCATTGTCGATCAAACATCCAGGCAATACATGGCCATTACAATGGGTAGTATATTAAAGTATTTACGGATCCCCTGCCTCCATTTGGAATATCATCATCAGTTAAGGAATAAATTGTTTGTAGTGATTTACCCCAATATTCAATCTAGCTTGTCCATGGATATATCGTTCAGTACAAGAAAATCAACAAGGTCAGCGTACCACGGGATTGCCGTGACATATAAAATTTTCTCATCATGAAATTCCTCTTGAATATCTACAGTGTCATGGAATTCAAAATTGTTCTCTAGCCTAGATAAGTGATCAACAACTTGATTTTCAGTTCATTTCTATCTACCACCTCTAAGTCGAATTCTTGCAAAAGTAAGATCCACCTAATAAATCTAGGCTTTGCATCCTTTTTATTCATTAAGTATTTATGGCTGCATGATCAGTGTGAATAATAACTTTAGTTCCTATTAGGTAAGGTCTAAATTTATCAAAAGAAATACCACGACAAGTAATTCTTTCTTAGTGGTGGTGTAATTCAATTGTGCTTCATTCAAAGTACGGCTAGAATAATAAATAACATGAAAAGTTTACCTCGACGTTGCCCCAAAACAACTCCTACGGCATAGTCTCTTGCATCTACATCAACTCAAATGGTGATGTCCAATTGGGAGGAACTACAATAGGTGTCGATCAATCGTTATTTCAGCTCAGTGAATGCGCAGAGGCTAATTCGTCAAACACAAAGGGATGGTTTTATTGAAGCAAGTGCACAAGGGCTTAGAAATCTTGGAAGTCTTTGATAAATCTTTTATAGAACCAATATGTCCAAGAAACTCTTATTGGTGGTTGCAACTTTTCAATTACTTCAATCTTCACTTTGTCTACCTCAATACCCTTGTGAGATATTTGTGTGGCCTAACACAATGCCTCCAGTCTCCATGAGTGACATTTTCCCAATTCAAGACCAAGTCAGCCTCCTCGTATCTTTTAAGAACTTTTGCTAATTGTCGAGGCATCGTTCAAAATCGTCTCCAGAAACTGAAAAGTCATCCATGAATATCCAGAAAAATCCTGAACCATGTCTGAAAATATGGCTTGCATATAGCGTTGTTGAAATGTTGTCAAGGCATTATAGAGTCCAAAAGGTATCCTCCTAAAGGCAAAAGCCATAGGGACAAGTAATATAGTCTTTTCTTGGTCCTATGGTTTGATGGTAATTTGATTGTACCCCGAGTACCCATCCAAAAAGTAATAGAATGTTTTTCGGCCAATCGATCCAACATTTGGTCGATCAAGGTCCGGTAATAGTGTGAGTGGGTAATAGCTCATTATCGTCATTAGTAACCACCGTCGTGCCTACTTTCTTCGGAACACATTGTACAGGGCTCACCCATGAGCTATTTGAGATAGGGTAAATCACTCCAGCATTAAGTCATTTTAGAATTTCTTTCATCACCACTTTTTTCATAATACGGTTGAGTCTTCATTGTGGTTCTATTGAACTGCCGTGACAATATTTGAGAAGAATCTTGTGCATGTAGATCGTAGGACTAATTCCTTTCAAATCACCCGTAGTCCAACTAATCGCTTTTTTATGCTGTATCAAAACACTTAACAAACTTTTCTCCTGATTAGCAGTAAGGTTAGCAGAAATAATCACTGGTAAAGTTCTATCGCTACCCAAATAAACATATTTAAGATGATCTGGCAAAGTCTTAAGCTCTAGAGTAGGTGCATTCAATAATAAAGGCTTAGGAGGAATAAATTCATCAAAATTCATACCTGATCTAACTTGTAGTAAGTAGATTGCTCCTCCAAAATTGGAAAGGTGTCGTACTCCACTAAGCTTTCATCATCCACCCAATATTCCTTCTCTGCTAGCTTAATGAAATTGTTCTGGTAAAGCTCTTCTTCAATTACTGAGTTCAATTCAGAAATACCTTGGCATTCTTCAGCGTCATCGACATACATAAGAGTTCGAAACACGTTGACAGTCACACACTAGTCAACCACTCTCATGGTGAGTTCACGTTTTTCACAGTCTATCAAAATACGACCAGTGGCTAGGAAATGTCTTCCCAGAATGATGGGTGCCTTGGCATCCTTCTCTGCTAGCTTAATGAAATTGTTCTGGTAAGCTCTTCTTCATTACTGAGTTCAATTCAGAAATACCTTGGCATTCTTCAGCGTCATCGACATACATAAGAGTTCGAAACACATTGACAGTCTATCAAAATACGACCGGTGGCTAGGAATGTCTTCCCAGAATGATGGGTGCCTTGGCATCAACTTCGCAGTCCAAAACTAAGAAGTCCACTGGAAACACAAACGTATCCACCCTTACTATGACATCCTCGACTATCCCTTCAGGTCTAACATGGGATCTGTCGGAAAGTTGTAAAATAACTGAGGTGGGTCTTGCATCTCTTATACCAAGCTTCAAGAGTATTGATTTCGACATTCAGTTGACACTTGAGCCAAGATCACATAGTGCTTTCTAACGAAATTAGCTCCAATAGAACAAGGAATAATTAAGCTTCCCCTCATTTTGCTTTGGCGGCAACTGGCTCAATGAAGAATAAATTATTGTAGTGGCAACAGTCTATAAGTCTCTACATTCTCTTCTTGGTACATATTTACTTGAGAAATTTGGCATACGTCGGCATCTATTCAATTGCTTCCAAGAGGTACATTGATATGGAGCTGATCAAGAATGTCCCAAACTTCTTGAACCGAACTTCATCATTATACTTCTTCAATCATTGTGGGAATGGTGGTGGGGGTCTAGCTTCCTTAATTGCAGGAATAAGAATTGCTTTTGCCTTGGCATCATAATCTGGTGCCTTAGTAGAATCATTAGTAGAACCCTCCTCCTTGTCATTCTCAGAAATAATATCATCATGTAATTCTATTTCACCAATGCCAACAGTGGGAATATAGTCATCATATGTGGCCCACTAGCCTTTGTTGATTAATTTGTGTTCCACTCCTAAGAGTTAACACATTGCAATGCTCTTTTCTATGCACTTTAGTAACTTCAGTATCACTTGGCAAACATCCTTGTTGATGCTCTTACAATGCCGTAGCAATCTAACCAACTTGACCTTCCAAAGCTCTTAGAGACGAGCTATGGTTTTGAGGTAAGGCACCTTGACTATAAAGTAAAGCTCCTTGATTCTTAATTAAAGTAGAGTGGTCTTGCAATATTGTCTTCGTAGTAGATATGAACTATTGAATTGTAGCTTCTAATGAACTCAAACTCGCTGAAGATAAAGCTCCTTTGTTGGTATTATGTCATGGCATATCATTTTGGTAACCTTGAGGCTCATTGTGATTATGCTGCCGAGTGGGTTGACTAGTATTGTGGGTTCCTTGATTTCCCCATGAGAAATTAGGATGTTGACGCCATCCATCATTATAAGTGTTAGAGTAAGGATTGTTATTGCCTCGATTGAAATTACCTACAAAGTTGATAGAATCATGGTTGGTCGGGTATTCGCTCTCATGATGCTAAAAATGGTGGAAAGAAAGGATAATTATATTTTATCTCATGAAGAGCCTACTGAACTTTGAATTTGGGGTCAGTTGAAGATAAGAAAGAAGTAAAGATTGGCACCATTCTATTTGCTGAAGGAAAAAAAAGTTTGATTGAACTGTTTCGAGAGTACAAAGACATATTTTCTTAGTCATATGAAGATATGTCGGGTTTGGATATAGAATTGGTGGTTCATAAATTATCGATAAAGCTAGAATAGGCCTGTGCAACAAAAGCTTAGGAGGATAAGACCCGAGATACTGCTAAAAATAAAAGAAATGTAAAGAAAAATTCGATGTTGCTTTCCTTAAAGTGGCCAAATATTCTGAGTGGGTGGAAAATATTGTCCCAATACCAATAAGGATGAGAAATTTCATATTTGCGACTACAGATATCAATAAAGCCATCCGAAAGATAATTTTCCTTTAACACATAGACACCGTAGTGGATAATGTGTTGGATATTCTTTGTTCACATTCATGGAAGGTTCTTTGGATACATCACATCAAGATGCACACCAAAGATATAAAAAAAACAACATTTGTCACTATATAGGGAACATTTTGCTACAAAGTGATATCATTTGGGCTGAAGAATATAGGGGCAACGTACTAAAAACCATGGAAACATTGTTTCATGAAATGATACATAAAGAAATAGAAGTTTATGTCAATGATATGATTTTCAAGGCCAAGATAGAGGAAGAGCATGTTGAAAATTTGAGGAAACTCTTCCAAGATTAAGAAAATCCCAACTGAAAACTATATCCAAATAAGTGTACCTTCAGTATGATATAGGAAGATATTGGGGTTTGTAGTGAGCAAAAAAGGGATTGAAAATATCCAGAAAAAATCAAAGCCATTCAAAATTTGCAACCATCACAAACAGAAAAAGAAGTGCTAGGGTTTCTAGGGAGGTTGAATTACATTGCCCGATTTATCTCGCAATTGACAAAGAATGTGATCCCATATTTTGATTTCTTGCAAAAACAACTAAGGAGTATGGAGTGATGATTATCTGGAAGCTTTTGAAGCAGTCAAGCGATATTTGTCAAATAACCTAGTCTTAGTTCCTCCTATCTCAGGCAACTCTTAATTATCTACTGTCAGACTATAAAAACTGAATGGGGTGTGAATTAGGACAACATGACCACACTAAGAAGAAGGAGATAGAATTTACTATCTCACAAAAAGCTCACTGATTGCGAGGCAAGGTACTCACTGATCAAAAAGTTGTGATGCACTTTTGTTTGAGTTACTCGAATGCTCAGACAATATATGTTATATCACACCACTTGGTTGATCTCAAGACTTGATTCTTTTAAGTATCTAATGGGGATACATGCGTTATATGGAAGATTAGCTCGTTGGCAGATTCTATTGTTAGAGTTTGATATCCAATATGTAAGCCAGAAAGTAGTTAAATGAAGCACCATAGCAGATTTCTTTGCAAGTAGGGCTTGTAAAGAATATGAACCGCTGAGCTTTGATTTCCCAGGTAAATATCTAATGGATATTTCAGTGGAAAAAGCAGTTACATCCATATGTGAACACTAGAAGCTAAACATTGATGGTGATTCAAACGCCATAGGGAATACAATTAGGGCAATCTTGGTCTCACCAAATGGTTAACACTATCCTCTCACTAATCGACTGAATTTTGATTGTAAGAACAACATGGCCTAGTACGAGGCTTGTGTTTTGGGTCTTAGAGCTGCCATTGAATGTAAAGTAAGAACACTCAAGGTATATGAGGATTTCACTCTAGTAATATACTAACTCAAGGGAGAATGGGAAACAAAGGATCCCAAACTAGTAGAATACCACAAATTGGTCATGAAGCTTATTGAGGAATTTGAAGAATTAACATTTAATTACCTCCCTAGAGAATAGAATCTAATGGCAGATGCCTTGGCTACTTTGGTAGCAACATTTAAGGTAGACGAGCACTCAAATATTATACCCATTGAATTGAAGGCTTATGAGCATACATCCCATTACTTTAACATTAAAGAAGAAGAAGATGGAAATCCCTGGTACTATGACATCTTGCAATACATCAGTTATCAGAGTTATCTTAAATAGGCAACCGAGAATGGTAAAAGAACTATTGGAAGGATAGTTGTAGGGTATGTTCTTGATGGTAAGATCTTGTATAAGAAAAATCAGATAAGGTTTTATTAAGATGTGTGGATTCAAAGAGGCTTAAATCATCGAGGAAGTGCATGAGGGAGTGTGTGGTACTCATGCCAATGGATAAGCAATGGCTAGAAAAATAATGAGATTTGGATATTATTGTCAACAAAGGAAACTGATTGCATCCGTTATGCTAAAAATGTCACAAGAGCCAAATTTATAAATATAAAATACATACCTCCCCATCCATTGCATTAATGACAACTCTATAGTCGTTCTCTATGGGGCATGGATGTTATTGAACAAATCTCGCCCAAGGCTTCAAATAGTCATAGTTTCATCTTGGTGGCAATAAACTACTTCACTAAATGGGTAGAGGCAACCTCTTATGCAAATGTCACTCGGTCAACAATTTGAAAGTTCTTAAAGAAAGAAATCCTCTGTAGATATCGTTTACTAGAAAGAATTATCTCTAGCAATGCCTTTAACTTAGAGAATAAGATGATGGAATCAGTTTGCAATCAGTTCAAGATAAAACATCATAATTCCACCACTTATCACCCAAAGATGAATGAGGCTGTAGAGGCAGCTAATAAAAAAATTCAGAGGCTTATAGAGAAGACGACTGAGACATATAAAGGCTGGCATGAAAAATTACCATTTGTTCTATTTGCTTATCGAACCTCGGTGCGGACGTAAAATGGGGAAACTTCATTTTCTTTAACATATGAGACGGAACCTGTGTTACCAATTATGGTAGAAATTCCCTCGCTCAGAGTTTTATCAGAGGTGAAACTAGATAAGACAGAGTGGGTACAAGCTAGGTATGACCAACTGAATTTGATCGAAAAAAAAAGATTGAAAGCTATATGTCTTGGCCAGATATACCAAAAGCGTATGATACAAGCACATGATAAGAAAGTCTGCCCACGAGAATTCCATGAGGGAGATCTGGTGCTTAGAAGAATCCTACCTATTCAAAATGAATTTCGAGGAAAATAGATGCCAAACTATGAAGGACCTTATGTTGTGAAGGAAACCTTTTCTCGAGGAGCTATGATTCTTACTGAGATTGATGGGTCAGAATTACCCAACCCAGTAAACTCCGATGCAATTAAGAAATATTTTGCCTGAATATGAAAACAAAAGAAAAGAGAAAAAAGATAAAAAAAATGGAAAAGTAAAAAGAAATGGAATGAAAAAGAAAATGAAAAAGAATAAATAAATAAAAGAGGGTTCAATATGAAAACCCATCATGGGCGTCTTGAAATCAATGGAGGTCTCAAGTTGAAAACCCATAAAGGGCAGCTTGAGTGTCATTTAAGTTCATGATTCGTGCATGGTGAAGATTGTAAAGATTAAAAGGCTCATGGGTTGTGTAACAACGTCATATGGTGATCAGAGTTAGAACTGAAGGTGGAGAAGGTCCTGACTAGAACAACTGAAAATAAATTGCATATAGACAAAGATTCAACATTGATTTGTGGCATCTAAAGTATGGAGATTTGGTAGTCTAGAGGGAACTCACTCCCTTACGCATTGTCACAAATTTGAGATCCCTTTGATAGAAGCTACGCTTGAGTCACTTTGTGGCGTTCCAGTTCAAAAGCATTATTACTACTGATATATGGGGACACCTGCTTCATTTTTTTACTTTTTCCAATTATAAGTTTGTCATGTATTTATCCAAAAACACTTTACATTTATATATATAAAAAGAGGCCATTTCCTTGTTAACATTCTTCTACAAGCATCCTATATTGAAATTAAGTACATGTAGTTTAACTTGAAAAACACAAGATCTCGTGTATTATTATTGAAAAAGTGCAGGAAAAGTGCAGGAGTTTTGAAGCTGAAAATGACTTTAGCATAAGGCTGGCATAGTGATTTGTACTAGGAAATTAAAGCATTGGGATGTATAGAAAATTTTAGCAAGTTTGAGATAACCCAAAATATTTATCACTGATCAAGCAGTTGGTCATGAATAATGTTTGGTTTCGAGAAAGAAGAAATTGAGAATTATGTCCAACCAAGGTGTATATGATCAAGATTGTTAGATGGGGTGAACCGGTCATGGTTTCTATGCCCAAGATTAGACCGAGTCACAAGGCGGTTAACTAGGGAGGGTTCTCCCTTGAAATTGAAAATATACCAAAAATTGCATTATTGCACAAATTTTAGGCATAAACAGGATCACAACATTCATAGAATACATGAAGATAAATGCAACTGAGTACTTACAGGTCTCCCAAAATAAAGCTGAAGGACGAGGATGTTCAAACCTCAAGATAAAAGTACCCAACTCAAAGCAACAAAAAAGGAGAAATTCAAAGGAAACTAGAGTCAAGACAGATTTCCATATCTGATGATTAAGAGACAAATTCCTAAAAGAGAGATTGATTTTTGAAGATTTTCTTGAGTTTAGACCTTTGGGTGTGATGTTTCCAAATTCTCAAGTAAACACTAAAAAGTTGTAAAGTTTAATTTTAAGATTTGATCTTCCTGAAGAACAGTGAAGCAAACCAACCTTGATTCAACCTTCCTTGAAGAGTAGCGAAGTGAATCGAAGTTTCCAGATGTAACCTTCCTGAAAAGTAGTGAAGTAGGTCAAGTTCTTAGATTTGATCTTTTTGAAGAGCAGTAAAGCAAATCAAACTCGATTCAACATTCCCTGAAGAGAAGCGAAGTGAATCAAAGTTTCCAGATCTATCATTCCTGAAGAGCAGTAAAATAGATCCTTTTTCCAGATTTTATCTTCTTGAAGAGCAGTGAAGCAAGTCAACCCTGATTTAGCTTTCACCAAATAATGGTTGGGTGAATCAAAATTTTAGATCTTGTCTTCCTAAAGACTTTAGAAGCAGATCCTTTATTTTTCCAAATCTGATTACCCTAAAGAACGGAGCAAATCAAATCTGACCTACCCTAAAGTTATAATGGAGCATATTTCTCTTTAAAATTTGTATCTATTTATTTTTACCCTATTTTTGCTTACACAACAATGGGTAAAGTGGGGCAGCTGTAGACACTCATTTTATCCAGGCTCTAATTCAAATTTCCTTTTTTAATGTTATGCTATAATTGTTTTCTTTGGATTAGGATATCATGACTTTAATATTAAATACATATGTTATAATAATAAGTTCAATTATTAGTTATAATTAATGGAAAATATGATTATATCTATTAGTATTAAATACATATATTATGCTATCTAAACATGAATAATTACTAATGTTTGTTATTTTGTTTTACAGCCCAATCAAGAATAAAAATTCAAATCCAACGGTCTTGATCTGGTGAAGGTTAGACTCCCTGCGTGAAATGCACGTTATTCTCGATAGCAACCTAATGACATCTTCATCTGCTTTCACGCTCATGCCGGTAACACCAAATATGCCCACGCAGTAGCACCAAATCAGCACCTATCAGTAGTATACACGAAAAAAGACAAAAAAAGATCAGATTTTTTTTATTTTACCTTTGTAACATGGGTAAAAGAGATAAAAACCAGAACAAATACGGGGAAAAAAGAGGAGCCTTCCGTTTTTTCTCTCAGCAGAAAGTGTTGTAATAGAGAGTTCCTCTCCATTCAAAGAAAAATGAAACCGATTCATGTTGATCTCCTCTTTGGAAAGAAATACACAGTGAGCTTCTATTTCTAAGATTTGGTGCATTTTTTTTAGATTTTCAATATCACATTTGAACCGAAAAATAGGGAGAGAGAAAAGAAATACAACACAAAATCAGAGAAAAAATATATTTTAGAGAGATTTTTTAAAAGAAAATAGAGTAAAAGAGAGAGAAGAATACTCATCTTGCTAATTATTCGTCGGGAAAGTCGAAGGTCACCGGAATCTGAGTTGCCAAGAGGTAATTTCCTAGATCTAGGCTCAATCATTTTCTTATAGGCAAAAGGGTTTTAGATTTAGGTTGTAGGAAGAAAGGGTTCATTTTAGTCTATTTGGCTTCAATCCCCGACCATCGTTGGTGGCGGCCTCCCACTCCGGTGAACGGTGGCCATTCATTGGACCAAAGAGAGTGCGACCGTGCAAAGAGGATTTTCCTCTGTTTTTGTTACTAAACCAAGAGAAAGTAAAGCTTTTAAAAAGGGGAGAAGGCTTTCATACTGGTACAATGAAACCCGTGCACATTTAAGGAGAGTGGGCCATTTTCTTTTGTAACCTTTCAAGTTTAATGAAATACATTTAAATCTTGCATGCTTTAGTGTTTTACTTTAATTTCAGTACATATATTATATTAAGTTTACGTTGGGTTCCTTGTTTTTTGCTGCCATGTGTACATTGGTGCCTTTAGTTTACTGTTTTTTTAGTCACACTTTAATAAGCTTATTTACATTATAGCTTTTATGCTTAATCTTATTAAATATTCAGCATCATTAATCTTAGTTCGTTAGATTATTGTTGCTGTATTTTGTTTATCCTTCATTTGTTGTTTCATTTTGTTTTATTTTGCCAATGTAATTCCTGTTATTTTGAATTCCACCTGCCATGCATGTTTCTCTTAAGCATTTAAGTTTAGGTATGTTTAATTATATTCCAATTCCTGCTCCATGCACTCTTTTTTATGGAAATATATATATATATATATATGATGAATGTGTTTTTGAACTGTTTAATGAATTTTACATTCGTGTTCTTATACACGTGCATGCATGTTTTCTTTTGATTTTTTATGTAGGTTAAATTAGTGTCGCATATTGTGAAATTAATATGGTATTAAATATGGCTAAGTTAGGTTTATCCATGCATTTAAATCTTATCTAATTTAATCTAGATAAAATTGTATGTTATTTAGTTCTTTTTTATGTGTTTATGTAAGCATGTTTGCTCGTAGATTTAGGTATTATTTATCTTTTCAAAATTAGCATGTTTGATACCCTCATAAGCATCATTCAATTCGATTCAAATAATTGGATTAAGGGTAATACCATTTTATTTTATGGTTGTCGTGAAGTGACTGTCTTAAAGTATAAGAAAGTCACTTCCGACGTTTTTAAAACGAAATTGTATATTGTCAAGTGAAAACCTAAAAATTTGACTACACCTAAAATTTGGGAACGAGGGAAAAAGAAATATCCGTCTATTTAAATTCGTCGAGAAAAGATCGTTAGAACTTATAAAATATCAGATCTCAATGTCTTTAAATAATCGAACATTTTTCTTCTTTCTAAAAGAATTGATAGTTTCTAATTTAAATTGATTTATTTTATCATCATTCATGCATTTGAATTTATAATGAACTTTAGAATGAAATGGTAATATTTTTTTATTTCGATTAGAGTAAGAATTGACTGCTTTAAGGCATGAGATATTTTTCTTCTCGATATGAAATAATTAAATATTGTCATTTTTCATCCTAAAATTCAAAGGTGTTGGTTAAAGGGATTCTAAATTAAATTAAATTTGAACTTTTAAATTTGTTTGCCAAGACAACTAATTAATCGACTAGGTACAAATTTAGGGCGTTGTGGGGTGCTAACCATTCCCCATACGTAATCGACTCCTGAACTAAATTCTTTGGAACATAGACCTAAAAAAATTGTTTTAATAAAATTAAAATTGTTTTTATTAAAATAATAACCACTTTGGGTGCTCATTCAGACCATAATCAAAGATTGGTGGTAAATGCTCGAACTGTTTTTCCATTTTAAAAGGAAACATCAAATTAATCAAAACAAGACCTTTAAACCACACTTCCTAATTAATAAAATTAAAATTTTAAAGAATTCATTTCGACACATGCTTCATCAACAGAAGACTTTTTTTGGTGTTTAAAGGAAATCATGTGCAAAAGAAAAAGGTTCTTCTCTTTTCTTCAAAAAAAAAAAACAGATCAAAAAAGAAAACAAAATAGAGAAAACAAAAGAAAACAAAAAAGACTTGAGAAAAAGTGGAAAAACAAAAAAACAAAAAAAAAACAAAAAAGTTAAATTCAATTTTAAAGGAAAATTGTTGTTTTATGGTTTGTCTTATTATCTTGTTGTGCTTAATCAATTGATGGTGTTGAACTTGTTATTTGTTAGTTCATTGTCTTGAATTTTAGCCATATTATTAGCCTTTTTCCCACCTTTACCTAAGCCCGTTACAACCAATAAAAGAACATTTGATTTATGCATCTTATTCTTAATAGTAGTGGAGATTTGATTTACTTACAGGACTATGGTAATATCGTGTCTATTTTGACATTGAACGTTTCTATGCCCCAAACGCATTGAGTGATTTGAGTGAATCATGATAAGGTGTTTAGTAAGGTAGAATTGAGATTGATGAATGAATGGATGTTACAATTGTATTTAACTTGTTCCAATTGGTGTCTTAACTAATTTCATTGGTGTCTTGACTTGGATGATTATTGTAGTCTCTACTTACATTACTTCATTGATGTGAGACTTCAAATAGAAATGTAAATAGAGTTTTTGGTTGATTCGATTGAAACATACTTGAGGACAAGCATGAGATAAGTGAGGGGGATTTGATGAGTGTTCTAAATCAATAATATTTTGTTTGTTAATTCTCCGATCTTATGGATTTATTGCTGCTGATTTGGTTATATTATGCTTATTTTTGTGCAGATATTATTTTCTAGAATTAGCAGTAAAAAGGACGCATTATGTAATTTTATTATTATTTGGTAAAGGTTGGATTGAAGGTCCAGTCAGTAGCAGTTTTCTAGAAGATCTAGTAAACACCTTTTGGAAAGTGGACAGTCAAAGATATCATAGGAGATTTATTTTAAATATTAGAGTTTGAATTTGAAAAACATTTGAAATTATCTTTAGGATTATTTTATTCCATGCTTATATCTAGGATTTTAGTTTAAATATTTTAAAACTGGCCTTTTATCTTGTCCATATTTTAGGATTTTATAGTTTAGGAATTATCTTTAGGATATATCTTTTATTTTTTAGGAATTATTGATCGCTTGTAAATGTATATGCTAAGACAAGCAAATATGTGCAAGTGTACACAATCAATGCAAGTAAAATAGTAGTGAATGAGTATCATCTCCACAGGGATTGAAGGGCTTTTAAAAGATTGCTACAACCAGGAATAGGTGTCACTAACTAATCCTAAGTATCTAAGTCTAACGATATAAACAAGGAAAATATGCATTGGCAAATGGTATGAACCGATCGAAAAAAGTATGGTTGAGGCATAAAAAATATGCAAAAGGTAAACAAATAAAAGTTGTCAAGGCTAAAATTGTCAAAACTCTATAAATAAACTGGCAACCTCACACAATCAGACTTCTAACAGAGCACTTAGGTTGACTTTGCTAAGATGAAAATTTATCCTATGTCTAGAATGAATTGGTTAGCTATACTTAAGTTACCCAAAAGGATTACTAGAGTATTAAAGGACGGTTACTACATCAATACTACTCGGCGTGAACTACAACCCATGGTTTGTCAAACTGTTGTTGCGGCAATATCCCTCAATGTAAACTACATTCGTTGACTATCTACTCAAGTAACTACCCCCTTTAGTCGAATAAAACCCGTTCTTATCTTTAAGGCAGATTAGAACCTCACCATCCTGGATCAGTCTCGTTGTTCACGTAGATCTTCCCTATTTCTCTTGAATTTAGGCATGTGTTCTTAGAAGAATGGCAATATCTCGAAAGCACTTACAAAATTTAGGAATGTTTTGTCTAGGCACCAGTCAATCTCTCGAAGATCTTACAGTGTTAAGGCAAAATATTAAAATGATGAACAAAACAATGTTAATCATAAACAAACTTCTTCATAATAAAAGCATAAAACAACGTTTCATCAAAACTATAACCAACACAAAGTAAAACAGTTCATGGTGTTCCAAATATCATCCAAGAATTTAAACTTCAAGTACAAGTCCCTTCAAGTAAATCAGAAATTAAGAATAAAGAAAGAAACACTCCTAAACAGAGCTCTCTTGTGACATAAAACCACCACCATGACTGCTCCAGCGCACCAGCCTCTCTCGAGGGCGTGGTCGTCACCCCGAGGAATGCTGGCTATGAGGGCACCAAGGACAGATAAGTAGGGAACGGTGGAAAAAAGACGCCGCGGTCGCCTTTTTCCAAGCATAGGGTATTTTCTCTGTATGATTCTGAACACCTTATAAAGAGTATTAATGGTCTTTTATAGTAAGAATTTCAAGGTTTTAGTGCCATTTGAAAATCCCTAAATACCCTTGAAGTTAAATCTTTTTGTGATTAACATAGCAGTTTACGATGGTTTCAAATTCCTTGACGAAGGCATGATTGGACAGCTGGCCATCTGACAACGATAATTTTGTCTCATACTGCGTAGACTGGCGAGATAAAACTTGCCTTGGTAAGAAAAGTTATTCCTCACTGTCTTTGTCTTCTGTTCCACTGGCCCTAGCAAATTAATTTGTCTCGGCAAATGAATTCTTCCTCGATCATTTCCTACATCATCACAACCAACAAAGAGCCTTTCTCATCATCATCAGTTTAGTCAAATAAACTATGCCTCAGCAAAACTTATCCACCGCATGAGAATATGTCCTAAATGAAACTATATCAGCTAAAATGCTATTTCAATGGCTTTTAGACACTCAATAACTTAAGTAAAAATACCTAAAATATAGTCTTTTACAAAGTTATCACGCCCCCAAACTTAAGTTATTGCTTGTCCTCAAGCAATGGATAATGATCAATAGAAAAATAAAATGCTATGTCAAAGTCTAAATAAGGACAGTCAAGTGGTTTAAAATTTCAGCCCTCAGCAACAAGTTTGGCCTCAACATGATAGACTAACTGAGAAGTCAAGTACCTTTCCCTAGGTCAAGATCCTTTGTCAGTGTGTGTGCGTGATTGTATCTAGTCTATGCTTAACAAATTTGGAAAACTCCTAAGTAAGTTCTTTTGTTTTGCCAAGAAATAAAATTATTCATTAAGAACATGTTACTCCTGTTTATTCAACATTTAATTTTAGAGATTTTTTTCCTTTTAACAACTGATTCAATGGGAGTCAGGCCATCACACCTACCACACTATAGGTGAAAGGGAGCATACCTTCCACCCCCGAGCTAGTCAGGTAGAGTCATCCTATGATTGCTTTCATTCACTCATATGCCAAGGGTACCATTTATTTAAGGGGGTTTCCAGGTAATATCGATGCACATAGGAGTATCCTCTATAGTTATGCCGAGGCTTTTATTTTCAAATCATAACACTAAGGAGTTCAACTTAATCTTTTCAATAATTTGATGCCACAACACGTAAAAGTTTTATCTTAAAATTTTTCTAAGTACCTTCAGCATAGAAAACATACAGTCGTGTTAAAAGAATCACAAAGAATCAAGTCCTAAGGTTTGTTCTACCCTCTCAACAGTCATGTACAATAATTATGGCCAAGGCAATTTTTTTCATCATCAGGCATCATCAACTTATTTCAAATAACTAGCCTAATCCTAACTAATGCCATAACCAAAAAAAATTTCTACTAAACATTATCAATGAAAATGACTAATTATTAACAATACCTTCCCCAAACTTGAAGTATGCATTGTCATCAATGCATGGATTGCACATATTCCTTAGGTGGAGAAAATCAAATGTGATTGTCTATCCTCTTCAGGTGATGTTTGATCAGAGGTGTTACAATTCACCGTGGCATTTGTGCAGATGGGTGGACATCATCAGCAATGGCATCATTTGTGCCAACACCAATTGAGTATTCTTTCTAAGTGGGTGCAATATCCACAGGGGCTTTACTCTTGTCCATATGCTTGGGAGCTTGTTCTTATAAAAAAAACTAATATTAAAAGTAAATAAAGAAAATAGCAAAGAAAAACAAACCCAAAAAAATAATTTTGTCATGACAAAAATAAAATAAAATAAAATAAAGAGGATTGAAGGGATACAAACTCAAAACATCCTGAATTGATATGACAATTTTGTAGCTTTGACCACCTTCAAAATATTTTGCTTTGGCATTTAATGTCTTGTACATATGAATTATAGGACCTTTGCAGTGGTCCTCTATCCTTTAAAGTGATCTCCGCATGAAGTTAAATTGTATTAGAATAGGATCTCTTCGTTATGCTTCTTCAACCTTTGAGGGAAAGGTAGTGGGGGTTTGACTTTATATACTACAGGTGGGGGTGAAATTTTTGCCATGGCAATAAATTTTCCTCCATCAGTAGGATGACTTATTGAACTCTATCCTTTTCCTTCTCCTTAGACACTCATCTTTTCACCAGTTTCAACTTGACTTTTAGATTCTTCATGTGTAATGTTGTGGTGAGAAATTTCTTGCTTTATCCCCCCAAACTTATCTTCCAGATTTATTTGGGTGTCACTCCTCAGGTAGCTGCACTGTATTGCTCTTTTTCATGAGTCTTAGTGACCTCAGTATCATTAGGGAGGCTTTCTTGCGGGCGAGAATGTAATGCCATGACAATTTGGCCCACTTGGTTTTCCAATGCTCTCAAAGATGAGTTATGACTTTGTAATAAAACTGCTTGACTTTGTAAAAGTGTACCTTGGCTTTTAATTGTTGAAGAGTGTTCGTGCAGCGAAGCCTTAGTTGAAGTCGTGAAATCTTTTGTCAAGGACATAAAATCTTAAAGTGAAGCTTCAAGGGAATTAGAATTTGAGAAAGATGTTGAACCCTTGTTAATATTTTTCTAGGGCATTTGTTGATGCTGAAAATTTGTAGGTTCGGAAATATTTTGTTATGGCATGTTAAGGTTGCATGCATTGTTGTTGTTGGTCCCTTGATTACCCCATGAAAAATTTAGATCTTGTCGCCATCAAGGATTGTATGTATTAGAGTAGGGGTTATTGTTGCTTCTATTAAAATTTCCCACGAAATTGATGGACTCCTTGTTTTCTGGAAAGTAACTTTCATGATGGTTGCTGTGGAAAAAATTGAAAGCTGAGTTGGTTACCTTTACTTCTTTCGCCTCGATAGAACGCTGCAAAATTTTTAACATATTTATTATGGGAGAAAGTTGGGCAGGCACTGAATCCTTGACATCAAGTTCAAATGCCCTAGACACTTTCCTTCGAGTTCCTAGCCTTGTAGACGGGAATTGATAATCGTTGTTGGCTATCCTATCAAGGATATCAAATGCATCCTCGGATAATTTGTCAAGCAAATTACCATTCACCGAGGCATCCAACATCATGCGAGTGGGTGCGTTGACTCTATTGTAGAACATCATAACTTGAGTCCAGTCATGGAATCCATGATTGGTGCACTTACAAAGCAAACTTTTGTATTGGTCCCAATACTCATAAATAGACTCTTCATTGCCTTGGCAAAAAGATGCTATGGCATTCCTAAGATGGCTGTTTATATTGGGTGGATTATGCCATAGCAAAAATTGTTTGCACAAATCTACCCAAGACCTTATCGAGCCGGAAGGTAGTCCATTAAGCCATGCCCTGGCGTGATCTTTCAAAGAATATGGAAATAACTTCAATTTTAGCACATCTTCATACACACCTTGTTGTCGAAAGGAGACACATACCTCCAAAAATGCTCGAATATGTTGCCTTACATCCTCATGAGGAGCACCACCAAACTATCCAATCAAGTCCAACATGTCGAACATAACTGATTTGAGCTTGAAGTGGTCTGCCTTGGGAGCTATAATAGCAGACTTAAGGTCATCCAAGGTGGGAACTAAGTGATCTCTAATAGTTTGTGGTCTTATAACATTCTTCGCATTTTTATTTGTCATGGCATTCAATTCTTCAGGTTCCTCCACTTCATTTTGAAGTTTGTATATAGCTTTTTGAGCTCCTTGAACATATATTCTTTGACAGAAATTTTTTTCGATCTCAGGTTCAAAATGAGATAATGGTTCCTAAGGACTTCTCAAAGTTATGTAACTGCACACATCTGAAAAAGGTAAACAAAAATAGCGAATAAATCATAAAAATAAAATAAAATAATAAAGAAACAAGATAATGCCATAACAAAACTTTTAAAAATGCCAATTGCCAATCTCCGACAACGGGGCCAAAACTTGATTGCTTGTAAATGTATATGCTAAGGCAAGCAAATCTATGCAAGCGTACACAATCGATGTAAGTAATATAGTAGTGAGTGAGTATCGTCTCCACAGTGATTGAAAGGCTTTTAAAAGATTGCTACATCTAGGAATAGGTGTCACTAACTAATCCTAAGTATCTAGGTCTAATGATATAAACAAGGAAAATATGCACTGGAAAATGGTATGAACAGATCGAAACAAGTATGGTTGAGGTAAGAAAAATTGTATAGTGAAGTGAGCAAAAATGTTTTGTCAAGACAAAAAAATATGCAAAAGGTAAACATATAAAAGTTATCAAGGCTAAAGTTGTTAAAACTCTATAAATAAACTGGAAATCTTACACAATCAAACTTCTAATGGAGCACTTAGGTTGGCTTTTCTAAGATGAAAAATTATCCTATGTGTAGAATGAATTGGTGAGTTATACTTAAGTTGCCCGACATGATTACTATAGTATTCAAGGATGATTGCTACAACAATCTACTCGACGTGAACTACAACCCTTGGTTTGTCAAACTGTTGTTGCAACAATACCCCTCAGCATAAATTGCATTCGTTGCCTATCATACTCAAGTAACTACCCCTTTTAGTCAAATAAAACCCTCTCCTTATCTCTAAGTCATATTAGAACCTCACTATCCCGGATCAGTCCCGTTGTTCACGTAGATCTTCCCTAATTCTCTCAAATTTACGCATATTCCTAGAAGAATGGTAATCTCTCAAAAGCTCTTACAAAATCTAGGAATGTTTTGTCTAAGCACCAGACAATCTCTCGAAGCTCTTACATGTTAAGGCAAAATATTAAAACGATGAACAACACAATGTTAAGCATAAACAAACTTTTTTTATAATAAAAGAATAAAAAAATGTTTCATCAAAACCATAACCAACACCAAGTATAACGGTTCATGGTGTGGCAAATATCATGCAAGAATTTATACTGTAAGTATAAACTCGTTCAAGTAAATTAGAAATTAAGAACAAAGGAAGAAACAATCCCAAATAGAGCTCTGTCATGACATCATACCACCACCATGACTGCTCCAGTGCACCAGCCTCTATCGAGGGCCTGGCTTTCACCTCGACGAAGCCTGGCTATGTAGGGAACCAAGGATAGACGAGTGGAGTACGTGGAAAAAAGGACACCGCAATCACCTTTTTCCAAGCTCAAGGTATTTTCTCTGTATGATTCTGAACACCTTATGAAGAGTTATAATGGGGTATTTATAGTGAGAATTTCTAAGGTTTAGTGCCATTGAAAATTCCCTAAATAACCTTGAAGTTAAACCCTTTTTGTGAATAACATAGCAATTTATGGTGGTCTCAAATTCCTTGATGAAGGCATGATTGCACGTAAGGTAGATTAGACAACTTGCCATGTGACGTCAACAACTTTGTCTCGTATTACGTCAGACTGGAGAGATAAAACTCCCCTTCACAAGAAAATTTGTTCCTCACTATCTTCGTTTTCTGTTCCACTGGCCTTAGCAAATTAATTTGTCTCGGCAAATAAATTATTCCTCAGTCATTTCCTGTATCATCACAACCAACAAAGAGCCTTTCTCATCAGCAGAATCAATTTAATCAAATAAACTTTGCCTCGGTAAAACTTATCCACCACATGAGAATATGTCCTAAATACAACTATATGGAGCTAAAATTCTATCAATGGCTTTTAGACACTCAATAACTTAAGTAAAAAGACCTAAAATATAGTATTTTTACGGAGTTATCAATTATATATTTTTTTATTTTTAGGATTTTGAAAGGCTATAAATACCCTCTCGGGGTAAACAAAATTCAAATTTCATTGTTCTTCTTGCTTCTGGTTTTATAAATTTATTATTTTCTTTATTTTTAAAGTTTTTGTTTTTATTTTATTTTATTTTTTATTTTTTAACATGCTAAGTATGACTTTTTTTATGCTTAAGCCGAAAGGCTAAGCGATGACTGAATTCATTATGTGAGAATTGAAAAACAGTTAACATCTTCAGATGTCATTCTCAGTTTTCTGGAAACTTGGATAGGTAATTGACCTATCATTTAAAAATCAAAACACTTTCACTTCTCTTTACTGCGTATTTCTTATATTCTATTAGGAAGAAGGAATTTATTTTGACATCAAAATGACAACAATCATATTCTAATATCTGAAAAAGTCACTCAAGTCACACATCAGTACAACTGGTTAAAAGAATTAGGGGAAATATGAATTTTAAAGAAAATCAACAGGAATAATCTAAAAGAAGAGAAAATTACAAGGAAATTAAAAGGATGAGGAATGAAATAAATGTGAATTTATTGATTTTCTAATGTAAGGACAAAATATAATTGTTTTAATGCCTGATTATCTAAGGAAACCAAGAATTTTGGTCTAGCTCCCCAGTAGAGTCGCTAAGCTGTCATGACAATTTTTTTCTCAAAATGGTGTATTAGGAATAAATTTAGAAATTGGAATTAGAAATTGAATTTTTAGAAAAGATTTGAAACATTTTGAGTCGCCATCAACCTTTTGGATTAGATAGGTTGAAAACCCGAGATACGCTCTTTTAAATAGAAAATTTAAAAAGATGTGATTTGGCCTGTGATTCAGAGATTATGGGTTCAAGAGTCGATTACGCTTGGGGAAGGATTAACACCCCCACAACGCCAAAAACTTGGTACATTCAATTATGAATTTATCCCTATATTGAAAATTAAGAAATTAGAATATTTATTTAATGATCTTTTTATTCCCTAAAATAAGAATATTTTAGAACTTTAGAGAGATGCACAATATTTATCTATTTTCAATTAAAGAAGAAACTAACCCCCTAATCGAAATTAAGGAAATTATTTCTTCTGTTTTAATCGAAATAATGAAATGTTGTCATCCTTACAAATTATCAAATTAAACAATTTATTAAACCCTAAAATAAAATTAAAGGTGACAAACTAATCAAATTTTATTTAAAAGAATAAGGATGTTCCTTGATTTAAAGAACGAAGGCCAAGCCTTTGACGTTAATCAAACGTGTCCTTAGCAATTTAAATTTAGGAACAAACCTCTACCCCTTTATTTTAATTAATGAAACTATTTAATTTTCAACGTGACCACTGAATAGAATATTTATTTATTTGAAAATATTAAATAGAAATGTCTAGTTATTTTAAGACCATTCCTTTCAATATTAAGAAATAAATAATTACTCTATTTTAAATCAAATTATGAATTTATTTATTGATTTCAAATTATTATTATTAAGGAAACTAATCCTAAAAGGATTATTCTAAATTTAATTGATTTCTAATTAAAGAACCTAAACTAAGGCTTTAATTAATAACTAAAGAACTTAAAATCTAATGCTTAATTTAAAAACCAAGGTTCACTTTTAATATTAGTGACTAAGATAAAAGATTTAAAATCTAAAAGGTTTTATTTCAAAATTAAACATGTGATCATTTTTGAAAGATTCACAAATTGACATTTAATATCAATAATAAAACATATTTAATAAAGTATTTAAAACAATTGGAAAGAAAATGATGGCTAAATTGAACTCATTCAAAATTCGAAGAACAAATTATAAGCATTTGGTGACTAAAAAATAAATAAATGAAAAGCCACATCCAAGAGTAAAAACATGCTAGTTGTATAGTGTTTTAATGAAGTAGTTGGCTCGAAAATTATACACCATAAAATCCAAAATTTTAAGGGGAGCTTCATTTTTCACTCTTCCAAAAATTCTCTCAACCCAAATCCTCTTTAGCCCAACCGAAAATTACCCCCTAACTCGTCCCATGTTCTTCAAAAGTTCATCACATTCATCCATTGTTCATCCAAAAAAACCAAGCTAGATCCACTAAAAAACCCAAATGACACCCAAAACTTGTTTTTTTGGATCAAACACCCACATTTCTCAAGAAACATCAAGTGTTCATCTCTTAAAATTTAATCTTCCTCCAACACAAAACAACAACCCAAACTCGTTTTTTCTAATTAATCTAACCAAAACCTAAAAATTCCCATCATTTTTCTTATCCTACCCCAAAACCTTCAAAGAACAAAACTTAGACTAAACTTAACATACCAACTTCTTCCAAACTAAGCTACCCAAAAACTAGACCACCACCATGGTCCGACGACCAAAACCCAAAATCAACCACCACGCAACACCACAATCCAACACCAGTCGACCACTATCTCTGCCACCGGCCATCGTGCACCGCTACCAACCACTGGAACTTGAAAAAAAAGAAAAAACAAAGAGGAACTTACCAAAAAAATGAGCCTCCCCGGTGACGATAAACTTTGCCGGTAAACCTCATTTCCTTTCCTAATAATTTCCTTCATATTTTTTAATGGAATACTTTGGTGCTTGATGATTGATTTAGCTTGTTAACTCCGTGAGATTATTGCTAATGATTGAAGTTCCTATTTATATTGTTGATTTTCGACTCCTAATCTAACTGTTCCCACTTAAAAATGGTTTAAACGAGCTCAGATTCGGAAAGGTTCCTTGCTTTTATTTTTTTTTCTTATTTTTTTACATGCTTTGAAATGATCAGTGAAGGCGTGGTATGACAGTGACGCATCGACGGCTCACCGAGGAGGATTACTGGACTGGAACATGACACGCGCCGATGACGCGCTGTTGAGCCCTCCAACTGGTGATGACGTCGGTGATGCTTTGGAAAAGATGAAGTTTTGGCCATTGGACCCATCCTAGATCCAATGACTTAGATTGCTCTGTGTTTCTTTTGTGTGGCTTGATGGCATGGCTTCATGAGGGACATTGGATCAATCTTTTCATCTATGGGTCTATATGCATTTGTGCTTCTTTCACTTGGATTAAAGTGACAAAAGCATTTGGATCAAGGATCATCAAGGGTGGAGATGTATTTGGTTTTCTTTCACTTGGGTAAGTGACTTCATCACCTAAAAAGATGAACCAAATAAATGTTATCATCTTTGATTTTTCAAAGCAACTTTTCCACTTTTTTTTTTTAAGCAAAACTGACTGTTGGAAAAGCAATTTAGGTTAAGGATTTTTATTTTTTTATTTGTATTTACTTAGTTGTATATATGTACATATGTGTGGGCTTATACTTGGGCCTATGTAAAAACTAGTGTAATGTACTATTATTATCTAATAAAATGGTCTTTTTTGGGGTTTTATTATTTATTTAAAAGGAAATAAAAAATGGGCTATTCTAACATGGACTAACCTATTTTATAATATGCAATGAAACTATATAATACGAAATATGTGACATACTAATTATTTAATATTTAACTATCTAATATATGCAATTATTTAATACCTACTATGGACTATATATTTATATACTAATTATAATATCTAACATAATATGCCACACTATTTATAACATGCAACTATATGATATTAAATATGGACTACATTCAACTATTATTATTTAATATGTACTATCACATGCAATTATTATACATTATATGATATCTAAACTATATACTATATTATAATATGATATGTGTCACCAACAAGATAAAATGGGTGATGACAGAACCATTTTAACAACCAGCAACAAAAACAAAAAAGGAAGCGGAAAAGAAATCAAAAAGGGAGGAGCTTACCTTCGGGTCTTTGACGAAGGCATTTTCGGTGGTCGGACAATAGCTCTAAATGGTGAGGAGAAGCATAATGACGAGGAGATCACCATACTTTGGAATGAGGATGATCTGACGGTCCGACGATGAGATCGGGGGCAAGGAAACCGAGGAGTCTCGGCCTCAATGTCAACGTCAGGGCAATTTTTGGTGGAAGCAAAGTCAGATCCACACTTTCGAGGTTGAGAAGAACGTCCTGATGTGTTTTGGAGTTCAAAGGCCATTGACGATGATGGTCGACACGGTGGTCATGACGATTGATACGTCGGTGGGCAGCAGGGCCTTTTACCGGTGTCTGGAACTGGTTAGAGAAAATGGAGAGAGCTTCTATAAAAGAGAGATATGAAATATGAGATGGAGAAAAATGAAAATAGAGAGCTTTATAGCCCAAACGAAATGTCGCAAATTTTCCCTTGGAGAGCCCGCATTTTTTTGGGAAGTGGGATATTCACGCTTCAGGTCCATATTTCTTGTAAATCCTTCGACTTTGTCATCAATGGAAATTTCTTGATTTCCTGTTTTGAGCTTTGCATTTATTTTACCTTTTATTTTCGCCCTTGAGTGCTTGCTGTTATGCTTCATTGAATGCTTTAAATTTTGACAGTTAATTTTAGAAATACTCAATTTAGTCCCTATACTTTAGTATGTACATGTATTTTGCATCATTAGTGTTATTTCAAGTATTTTTACTACGTATCAAATTTATAATATATCATTATATATACATATTAAATATATTTTATACCTTGTTACTTGTACTTTTCTTGTGCATTAATATACATGTATATATATATATATACATATATATATATATATATATATATAGTTTATACCTCTTTTTTGTATCTTACGTAGATATATATATGTATATATGTATATAATTTAATATATTTTGATACTTATGTACTCCTATATGCATTTTGTTTTTTTTTTGAATTAATTATTATTATCATTATTTGAAAAATTATAAAATGCCCATTGTACTTGCTAATATTTTTAATGTCTCTTGCTCGAATATTTTCAAGAACATTTGTCTAAGAATGGATGTGAGAAGCACAACTTGATAGAAATAATGCGATTCAAGATAACATTCTAACAAAAAGTGAACTTGAAATAAATCAAGTCTATTTTAGTTTTAAAATAATAACAATAAAGTCATTTTTTTATTTTTAGCTTAGATAACGACAATGCATGTTTTTTTAAATAGTATGTTATGGTTGTTTTACGCAATTATTAATATTCAATTTATATTCAATTTTGTGATTTTTTGATAATATTGAGGAGGGGACATTTCTCGTATAGAGAAAGAATAGATGAGATAGACTACCCATTGGAGGATGTGCGAATCCCGTGATTTCTTCTCAAAATAAGAAGTGTCCATCAACAAATAATTTTAAAAAAAAATTCTCAGTGTTCAATAAAAAGGCCATAATTTAAAATGTCTAGGTAGAAATTTTGGGTGTTGTGGCGGTGCTTACCATTCCCCACGCGTAACCGACACTCAAACTCTTTAAAATTAATTTTTAGTAAACGCAGACAAATTTTTGTATTTTATATGTTTTTTCTAAAATTCGCTTAAAACAATTTTTTTAGGTTATTCGATCTACCTAGCTCAAAGGTCAATGACAACTCCAAATCAAATTAAGCGAAAATCCAATTTTCCCAAATAAATCTTAATTTAGGGTTTTCATTTAAAATTGAAAATTTCGTTTAAAAAAACGTTACGACAGTGAGTAAAACTCAAATCAATTCGAAAAATTAATTTTTGTTTGACTCCACTCAATTCGAAAAACTCGACTTTAATTGATTTCGTGTTGTAATTTCATAAACTCGGCTAAAAACAATTTCAAGTTTAAATCGAGTTGTAAAATACAACTCGGATAACTTAAAATTTTTAGTAATTACTTGATTAATTTTTAAGTTTAAGTTGAGTCCCTCGACTATGTATGATATATGTATATCACATATGAAAAAATATGAAAAATATATATGTATTGTATAAGGTTATAAAAACCAATTAAATTGTAATCAAATAATATCATAACATTATAAATATAACAATTAAATTTAAATGAATACTCGAAAATTGAACTTGATTCGAAAAAAAAATCAAGTCAATTTCAAGGTATAAATAGGACTCGTCAACTCAAATAACATTATTTTTTTTACTCAACTTGACTCGACTCGATCGAACGCTGGAGATAATGATATAGTCAGGTATAATAATAGTTTTAGTCCTCAAATTTTTTTCTATCAATTTAATCATAATTCAAAATAATTTAGTAAATTTAGTCCTCGATATTTAAAATCTTTTCGATTTGATCCCTTTCTATCCCAAACTCTAGCCTTGTTGACGATGCTGCCTTCAATCATTGTCCAATGTTGTCTTCGAAACCTTCTCCAATCAAAGAGGCCAGTTAAACCAGTAATTAGTTATTGTCGTAGGTCTTTTATCTTCTAAAGCGCGGTCCTTTTACAGGGAACATGGACATTCTCCCCTTTTTTGCATGCATATTTCTTTCCTTTCCAAATGAAGAACAAAGATAAAGTAATTTCAGGAGAAGAAACTTATTGATGACAAAGGTTCTTTCAAATGATCAATTAGAAGAGCAAATTCAAACTACATCTTCGATGTTATCTTATTTGAAAAGGGAGCTGAGGAGATAAAATATGGAGGAAAAGAGAAAATAACCTCAGTGACCAAAAATACCTTATAATATACGATTTTAACCAACTTTTTTTGGATTTGCCAAAATGACCAACTAAATCGCAATGTGATCGATAATTCGCAACGCGATCTCCGATATCGCAAATCAGTTTCCAGATTCGCAACGCGATTCTGACTATCGCATTGCGATTTCCCAAATTCGCGTTGCGATTTTCCTAATTCGCAATGCGAATACGTAAATCGCAACGCGAATTTGGAAAATCGCAATGCGATTACGTAAATCGCAATGCGAGTACGTAAATCGCATTGCGATTACGTAAATCGCAATGCGAATACGTAAATCGCAATGCGATTACGTAAATCGCAATGCGAATCTGTAAATTGCAACAAGATTCTGACTATCGCAATACTGAATTTCAAATTGCAACTCGATTTCTGAATTCGCAACAGGTTTTAATTTCGCAACACAAATGTTTTGGGTATATAACTATGCAGCAGCAGCAACTCATAACCTAAATCCCTAAATCGCAACTCATTCCATCTCTATCTATCACTCTCTCCAACGATATCCGTTCCTATATCCAACGACATCCTTCCCCATCCGGTAACAGGTTTTAGTTTCGCAGCTCGTTTGTTTAGTAAATTAATTTACAATAATGAAATCATCTAATGTTGATCATGTTTGGATAGATTTGTGTTTTGGAGGGTCATGGGAGAATGTTCATGGTGTTTTACAATATATGCCTTACCATGAATCTTCAACTAAAACTGTCATTAAAAAGTTAACTTATGAAACTCTAATGTTACGTGTTTCAAATAAATTGAATTTGAGCCCCTAAGTGGATTTAGGCTATCTTATCAGAGAAATGGTAAAGTTTATTTGTTAACCGACAATGAAGATGTTGAACGATTCATTGCTTACATTAGTGTTTCAAGTGATGATGTTACATTGTATGTTGTTGAACCTAGAAGTAGTGAAGTTGGGTCAGTAGCGGGTAGTAATCAACTAAGTTTTTCAACCCCAGTTTATGGTGCTCAAAATTTAATGGTTCCACCACAATTCATCACCAAGCAAATATTGTTTCACCACATTTCCAATACCAAACACAATCTCAAAACCCACAACCTTTCCTAATCCAAATCCCAATCAACTTTCAGCACCAAATTCGTTTTCGTATTGACCAGTTAGACGATGATCAGCCAACAGAAAAAATTGTGAGTACTAGTCAGTATTCGAAATTTGATCTTGGTCAATACTCGGACTTTGATCTTGGTCAATACTCGAATTTTGATGATTTTTCAGAAGAAGAAACAGACCCTGCGTGTAATGATTTTGATATTGGTCAATACCCGAATTTTGATGATGAAACAGCCGTTGCCGAGGAAGATGTTGTTGATGATAATGAGGAGGAAGTTATGACTGTAAATGAACAGTTAAACATCCATTCTGTAATTCATATAACACTGAAGAAGAAAAGAAGAAGAAGAAATCCCCAAAGAAAAGTCCCGAAGAAAATGCCATGGGAGTATAACTGGAATATGCCAGAATTACTTCAGATACCGGAAGAAGAGTTGGTAAAGATAGCAGTTGATTGTTACACAAAATTATTCGTATCAAGAAAGATGATTGTTTTGATACAAAGGAAGACTTGAAGATAGCTTTGTATATGAAATGTGTGGAAGATGGCTATCAACTAAAAGTTAACAAATCAAGAAAAGATCGTTTCGAAACAAGGTGTATGATTGACAAAAACTGTATGTGGCGTATGATTGCAAAGAGGATAAAAGATTGCAAATGTTTCAAGTTAGGACTTTTATTGATAAACATACATGTTCAAGAACCCAAGTTTTTCCTCACCATAGACAGGCAAACAAAAAGGTGTTGGGTGGTTTTCTGGCTGAGTTAATGTTTTTGAATGGTAGGGTATATCGGGGACATGAAATTATGACTGACATGAATGCTCGGTTCAAGATTAGTATCTCATATTCTCAAGCTTGGAGAGCCAAATGTTATGCCTTGGAATTGTTGAGGGGGTCGCCAGAAGCATCGTTTGCCCAACTGCCAGATTATTGTCACAATTTAAAGCTGAAAAATCCTGGGTCGATAACTCATATCAAAACAGATAGAGATGGACGCTTTAGTTGCTGTTTATCGCCATTGGTGCTGCGGTTAGTAAATCAATATAATTTTGTTGACTCATTTTTGTTAGTTACATGCATTTCACATTTAAATGATGCGTATATGATTTTGTAGATTCGTTCGTTTATTAATTGCATGCGCCCAGTTATTATAGTTGACGGAGCACATTTAAAAGGTCAATACCTTGGAGTAAACTTATTAGCAGTAGCCATGGATGCTAATAATGGGATACTGCCAATAGCTTACGGGGTTGGCAAATCTGAAACCTCTGATTCATGGACATGGTTTATGGGGCATCTTAGGGATTGCATAGGTCTTATTAGCAATTTGACAATCATATCCGATAGGGCAAACTCAATTGACAACGCTGTTAGAATGTGTTTCCCAGATGCTTTTCATGGACTTTGTGGTGTTCATTTGTATAGAAATCTAAAATCAAGGTCTGCTGGTATAAAAAATCACAAATGGACATACTGGAAGGCTGTAAAAGCTTATCGGGAAGTGGATTTTAATAAGCATATAAATTGTTTAAGACGTGTTTTGCCTCAGTGTGCTCAAACACTAGAAGATGTCGGGTTTGAAAGATGGTCAGAGTACATCAACTTGGAGCAAGATATGGTTTCATGACGTCTAATAGTGCAGAATCAATCAACGCTCTAAGTCGTCATTCCCGAAATTACCCATTACTATGTTAATGGAGTTTTTTCGAGCCTCTATTCAACAGTGGTACTACAAGAAAAGAAACCATGCAGGTATTATTTCTTTAAATTCGTAACTTATCATATATTTTACTAAGTATTATTTATTTAAATTTACAGGAACATTGGAACATCGTATTACACCATGGACAGAAAAAAAGATAACGAAACGTGTTATGAAGTCAACGTCATGGAGAGTTGAACCATGTTCAAACACTTTGTTTGAAGTACTGGATAATAACTTAAATGGCCTTGTCAATCTAAATGCAAAGACGTGTAGTTGTATGAAATGGTAAACATCTGGTTATCCGTGTGGCCATGTTATAAAAGTTTCTCTTCATCTAAACCAAGATGATTCAAGCGCATACGCTATGGATTGCTACACTACAGAAGTATATCGACAGACTTATGGCGAGATTGTCTACCCTATTCCACATCCTTCTGAGTGGGACATACCAGATGACTTACAAACAGTTTTGCCACCAGCCATGGACAGAAGGCTACCTGGCCGACCAAAAAGTCACGATCGTATACCGTCTAAGGGTGAAGAGAAGAAGAGATCGACATGTAGTCGGTGCAAGGAAAGTGGTCATACAAGGTTGACATGTGGATCACCAGTGCCATCACAATCATCTTTTCCTCTACCAAAATATGAATCCTCATCAAAATCCCAATCACAACCGGCTTCACCTTTTGGGACTGTTAACTTAGGTGATTTTTAAATGCAAACATTGTATTATGTGTGAACTTTTAACATTTTCAGTTAGGCATGTATTAGTAACTTGAGTTTGAACATTGCTATGATATGTTCAGTTGTTATCACTTATTAGACATTCATTTGACTATCACAATGCAGAAATTGCAACGGGAATATGACTATCGCAACACGGAAATGACTATCGCAATGCGGAATTGACTATCGCAATGTGGAAATGACTATCGCAACGTGGAAATGACTATCGCAATGCGAAATGAGAATCGCAATGCAAAATGAAAATTGCAATGCGAAATGAAAATCGCAACGAGTGAATTGCAATGCGAAAATAAAAATCGCAACGCGTCACTCGTTGCTATTTTCATTTCGCATTGCGATTCTCTCGTTGCGATAGTCATTTCCGCGTTGCGATAGTCTGTTTTGCATTCAACATAATGTAGATTGAAATCAACAAATCAACTATTACATTTCAATCAATTAAACAAGCACAAATATTATGTACACATCAATTAAACAAATCAACATTTACAAATCATCTTTTACAAATCAATTAAACAATCAAAAAATTATAATGAAATCAACTTTTGCACCCATACATCCATTTCACGCAGCTCACTTCAGGATTAACCTGAAGAAACCAAACATTGAATCAACAACACTTTCTACACATATAAAACCTACAAACAACAAATTATTGAATTCTAGCTACTTAACCAAACATTTTCAAACCAAAAAGAGTAAATATGTTTAACAACACTTGCATTTGACTTACAAATTGTTTATGGACACTTTCATAATGTGGATGCAGGTAGGCAGTGTCTCGCATATATCGCTCTAGCCATAAAATGCCTAAACCACAAGCCTACTGCACCTCTATCTCTATCGGTGGGAAGTAGAAAATGTGTACTTCTTGTCGTCAAACGCTCCAAGCACATGCATACGAGAGGACCACAATCCCCTATGGCTTCCTTCGTTTGTTGTGGCATGGTCTCGTCTCTGATAACTGTAACATTGAACTTCTTTGGCTTCTTGTTTCCAGACTTAGTCCAATAATCAATTGCATCCAAGAATTTAGCCAAATGAGAGCTCAATCCCTTAATCATATCTCTCAAATCAACAATGATATGTAATTTATCATGCTGTCATATACTATTGTCTTTAGGGATGGGAGCTGAAGCTCGATGAGAAGCCAATGAGTACGGTCCAAAACAGGGATAAACACCTGTATCGAAATTTAATAATTCAAATTGTGCACTTATTTATGAACACCTTTAAAATATTTAAACAAATATACTAACCTTATCGACCTCCCACCATGCAGGATAAAATTTAGCGTGTCTATTAGCCAACACATATGATTCCTGTCGTTGATTCTTCAAGTGAACTATGTGAAAAGACGTCGGCATAATTGTATATCGCGTTTTTTTAATATTTTTCTTCAATTTCCTTACAATTAGAAGACGTGTCACCCATGCATCAATATGCTGTTTTACAAAAAAAGACATATATTAGTGAATTACATAAATTTAAAAAAATTAATCAAACTGAAATATAAGAAATATAAGACTTACCCCCCATCGAAATAGCCGTTGTCTTCAACCCCTAATAATACACCCCACCAAGACCGTTCAATCAACAAATGCATATCATCGTTGAGTTTGTATATGTAGCGTAACACCCTTGGCTCCGCTCATGTAGATAAAAATCAACTGCGGTCTTAGCCCAAAGGGTATTATCCAGAATTGTTTCCGGTAGTTGTTTCCTCTCCACTTCATCTGCCGGAATGGTACTGGCCGGTAACTTATACAAAAGCCAACAGTCATCCATCATGTCCAATACGTGAGGGGGTTTCTCAATAATTCGATATATTACGCCGTGTGAATCGGGCTCTAGAATGTTGGGAGGGACCTCTTCAACGATGAAAGTGGCCTCTTGAACGGTGGGAGGGGACTCTTGAGGAATAATACGGGCCTCTTGAACGATAGGGAAGGCCTCTTGAATGATGACAGGTGAGTCGAGCCTTTTCTTACGGATTATTCGCACTATTGGGGTGAACAGAGACGTAATGGCACGTGCACGCCGTCTGATGCGTGAACTCCGTCTTGCAAGAAAAACCCGACGTAGAGCATCCACCTTAGCGGGCCGCTAAAAATAAATTAATACATAAATCAGTAAATAAAAGACATGATATTAAATAGTGAGAACAAAGACAAATATATTTCAAACTTGCACGGTATTCACCCAAGTCATTATTATATCATTGATCACAAAATGCATCAATAACATTCCAGAAGTAAGCACTTATATAACATTTAAAAGGACAACATATAGGTTTAGTGCAGGTTCAATGACAACATAAAGAGTAGTAGTTTATTCTTGAAACTTAAATTTTCAACACTGTGAAGTTAGTATTTGTCTTTTGGTTGAAGTAATGCAATTTATTCAAGTTTCAATTTGCAGAAGAAGAATAGAATCTGAAACTTAAATTCGCAACGCGAAAATGACTATCGCAATGCGAAAATGACTATCGCAATGCGAATTTGACTATCGCAACGAGAGAATCGCAATGCGAAATGAAAATCGCAACAACAAAATCGCAATGCGATTCTTTCGTTGCGATAGTCAAATTCGCATTGCGATAGTCATTTTCGCATTACGATAGTCATTTTCGCATTGCGATTCTCTCATTGCGATAGTCATTTTCGCGTTGCAATAGTCATTTTCGCATTGCGATAGTAAACTATTCTTCTTCTGCAAATTGAAACTTGAATGGATTGCATTACTTCAACCAAAAGACAACCAAAAATAAATACTACTTCACAGGGTTAAAGAATAAACAGTTAAACAGTATTGGTAGCAACCGAATGAATTTACTAAGCAATCTAAGTGAAATTACGAGTAAATTTATCATCAAGTTAAATATGAAAAATATTAAACTTACCTCATTGCGTAGAGTATGAACCTCGTTCTGCAACGATGCTACAATCTCACGTAGAGCTGCTACCTCACCACGTAAAGTAGACACCTCAACACGCCATGCACCATTGTCATCGCGTAAAGTACCGACCTCCTCACGCAAGGCATTGACCTCATTACGTAACTCCCCTAACTCATCCCGTGGAGGTGGAGGTGTAGGTGGAGAACAGGGAGATAAACGTCGTGGCATCTTTTTCGGCCGCCTATCATGAGGTGATGGTGGAGAAGAGGCTCGATGATGTGATAGAATAGGTGATGACTCTCGTTGTGGAGGTGTATATTCGGGTCGATCAGGTGATGGCTCTGGGTGAAGTGATGGTTCTCGAAGTGGTGGCTGCTCATCATCTGTGCCATAAAAAAAAAGCTTACTAGCTTGCCACTAATCAGTGGCAAGCTCAGCTTCCGTGGGTGTCAGCCTCTGTAATGGAGTGTTGGCCTCCTAACAATATAAAGCTCAAACAAAGTTAAACGTGTACTAGTAATAACTTGTTTATAAACATATGGTAGTATTTGTGTTAACTTACATTATTTATTGTAGTATACAGTAGTAAATCTTCCCATTGCTGCAAGGACCGTTTCCTATTCCAGGAAATAGCCCTAGGAATATCATTAGAAGTTTTTAATGCATATGTCTGCATGGCGGGAAAGGCCTCAAATATCCAAATCTACAAACAATATAATAACAAACATTAGTAATTGTTAAAGAATTAATTATAATTTTGGAAACATTATATAAAAATTATTACCTTAAAGGCCCAAATAAAGCCTGACAAAGTGTATTTGGAACCATCCAACGCAAACTTTTCCGATCATTAAAGGCAGACGACAACTTATTCCATGTAGCTCTCCATAGATACGAACCCCACTGAAACAGGTTCCATGCATTTAGGTCCTCTACCAATTTAATTAGATCATTAGTAATAGGTTCGGGCCTCTCTGCTTAAAAACCGGCTTGCAAAAGTATTAGAATGCATACTCGGACAACATCGACGTCATCCATCCGAGTAAAACCATGATAGGCGGGTAATATGTCTAGTGTACCGATCTACATCATCGTGTCCGAAGCGTAGACTAGTTATTAAGCAAAACTCCTCCCGCCCAAAACACGTATACGCCGGTGGAAAATAAACCATATCTCTTCATCACGCCATTGTATAGTCTCTGGTAGATCGCTAGTCATGGTTTGAAGAAACAGATGGGTCAACATAGCATCTCCACCCGGATGTTGTACTTTCAGCCATGGCCCGAAGCAAGTATTCTCAAATATTTTTCTTTGTGCAGGTGAAAGCTTCGACGCAATTGTTTTGGCCAGGATTACTTTATTTCTTAAGGTCAATTGAGCCAAATAAAAGTTCTGCAAAAACAATAAACATACCAATTTAGATATACCAAAAACTACACTGTAAAGATATGAACAATAAAGAGTAGTAGTTTATTCTTCAAACTTAAATTTGTAACACTGTGAATTTAGTATTTGTTTTTTGGTTGAAGTAATGCAATTCATTCAAGTTTCAATTTGCAGAAGAAGAATAGTTTCTGAAACTTTAAATCGCAACACGAAAATGAAAATCGCAACACGAAAATGACTATCGTAACGCAAATTTGACTATCACAACGCAAGAATCGAAACGCGAAATGAAAATCGCATTGCGATTCTCTCGTTGCGATAGTCAAATTCGCATGCGATAGTCATTTTCGCGTTGCGATTCACTCATTGCGATAGTCTCGATTTCAAATACTAAAATTGAAAGAAACTTGAATGGATTGCATTACTTCAACCAAAAGACAAAACAAAGACAAATACTAACTTCACAGGGTTAAAGACTAAACAGTTTAGGAGTATTGGCAGAAATCGAATGAATATAATAAGCAATCTAAGTAAAATGGTTAATCTATTATTGAAAACACCAGTAAACTTATCATCAATTTCAATATGAAAAACCTAATAATAATGCAAAAATTTCAAAAAAAAATAATTAAAAACTAACCCTCGGTGGTTGATTTTCCATTTCTGACCGTGAATGATTTCGCCGGAGATGGAGACTGTTATCGTCGTGGGGACTAAATTCGTCGGAGATGGGGACGGATGTCGCCTTAGAGAGTGAGAGATGGAGATGAGACTGAGTTGTGATTTAGGGTTTTAGGTTATGAGTTACGATTATGGGATATATTGTGGACGGTTCAGTGTTTCAATATATTAATATATTCGTGTTTGGAATTTGAAAAAAAATACGCGTTAATACGAATGGCGCTATGTAAATCGCATTGCGATTTACGTATTTGCATTGCGATTTACGTAATCGCATTGCGATTGACGTATTCGCATTGCGATTTAGGAAAATCGCAACGCGAAATTGGGAAATCGCAATGCGATAGTCAGAATCGCGTTACGAATCTGGAAACTGATTTGCGATACCGGAGATCGCGTTGCGAATTATCGATCGCATTACGATTTAGTTGGTCATTTTGGCAAATCCAAAAAAGTTGGTTAAAATCGTATATTATAAGGTATTTTTGGTCACTGAGGTTATTTTCTCTATGGAAAAACAAAAGAAGTACCCATAAATCCAGATATTGTTACAGGAGAAGAAAAAATTGGTAAGTAGACTCACAAGACTAATAAAATTGGAGGAGATTACGAGTTCTACATTGCTTTCTATGGAGAAGGATGTAATGTAAGCTCGGTTGAGCAGGAAGAAGAAGGAAAATCAAGTGATGTAAAGCTTTTCTTAGGGATGTGCATGGATCGAGTTGGGACGAGTTTTAATCCATACGGATTTGACTTGAATATAATACCCCTTTTATTCGTCACCTGACTCGGTCTGACCTTGATTTAAGGAAGTTTCACCTGATCCAAAACTCGACCTAAAGTTTATGATAAAAACCTGCTTTCACACTGTTGGGACCATCGGCGCACCCACCCCATGGCGCAGCGGAAAAAAAACTCGACAGTCTCACAAGCGATCCAAGTACGAAAAACTGAAATTGGGAGGAAGAGATGCAAATACTTACAGCAGCTTCCTTGAAAAACAACAAGGACAACAGTGAATACTGGTGGTGTAGATCGGTTCGAATCGTAAGCCTCCACGAAATCACGTCTCAGCCTCTACTCAGTTCACCCGATTGAGAGCAATATTTTTCTCCCCCAAAATAGTTTTGAGAAAAACGACTGAAGGTTTTGTGTGTGTGTTCTAAAATGGCTGCTAGACCTAACACACCCTTTTATAGCCAAGTTACCTTAATCATATTAGGGTTTTATTATTTCAAATTAATTAAATCTATATTTAATTAATTGGAATTTAATAATCCTTTTATATCCAAGTTACCCTAATCATATTAGGGATTTTATTATTTTAAATTAATTAAATCTATATTTAATTAATTGAAATTAAATATTCGGGATTATGAAAACATATATAATTAACTCTAGATATATATTTTAGTAACGTACAACAAATTGTACATCTTTGCTCATTTCAATCTTAGGGTGTGACCTTGTAGGTCCTTGTAACGTTAGAAGTAATTATTAGAACAATTCTAATATTACATACAATGAGTGACATCTAGCAATATATCATTGTCACCTAAGTTACAAGAAAATATGATTCGACATATCATCTTGGTGATTAACTCTTTTATGTATTATATCCTTATGTCCTTTATATCTAGAATAGGCACAAGTCTTGAATAGTCACACTTGTATAGCCCATCTATTGTTTCTTGATATCTAGAGTAGACTGTAATTAACGAATAGTTTATGATATCTCATATCAACTTATTCGAGCATGGCCATGTGTTTCTAGTCTTACTCAATCAAGTGGTCTGTGATATATTTCCTATTATGTATGAAGGAAAAATCCTATCTTAATCATACACACCTACTACATATATTGAGATATATTCAATAACAATCTTTATAGAGCAACCAATTACGGAGCTTGTTTAGCTGCATCAAAACATACAACAATATATGTTGGGATAGTATTGATCTTAAGTCTGAGGATCATACATATAGTCATCACCATGAGCAATGTTATGACTGTCACGTAATAATCCAAGACATATAATCATGGTTGGTCAATCCAATACATTGTTCTCTAACAATATAATCATGTATCAATTCTGACATCTCTATGTCAATGACAGCTCGTTCTCATCAATCAATAACATGTTAGTCTTAAGCGTATTATTATTGTCCATGCCCATAATAATACTTGACTATGGATCTTTTAATAATAACAATTATGTCATTATATGGACTTTATTATCTTCCAGTTTATGTTAAACACATATATATAAATGAAAATAATAGCGGAAATGCCTTTATTCAATAAAATCGGTAAATAAAAGTATTATTACAATCATCATATGATTGGTCTTTGGGCATACTCTAACACACACTCGACACAAATATGATTATAAAAAATTCTTACTTTTATTAGATAAAGTAGGGACTTAATTAAAAAAATAAAGAGAGTGGTATTACAACACTTATCTCTCTCTATATATAAAGGACAATTATATTATTATTCTCAGGTTTGATCGAGACATGTGTTTTTTATTAGACAAACTATTAATTTTAAAAATAAAATGAAACAATAATAAGTGAATATTATTATTGAATCAAACAAAAAAACATATAATTAAAATTAATGAACGAAATTGTTTACTCGTATGTAGACATGAAATCGGATGAGCATATTCAGATAAACAAAAGAATAAATTTTTTTGAGACATGTATAAATAGTTACCTTAAGACAGATTCATCCTATCTGCTTTTAGTAATATTGGAAGTTGGTCTCTCAAAATACAACAACAAACGATCACAAACGTAAGCACAACAACAGTGAACAATCAAACACAATCTTGTCTTTTTTTATCATCAAAAAGAACGAATTTGGAAGAAATTTTTCAATTCTTTTTCTTTTTCAAAGTTGTGTCTAAATTGTTTTCAACTAACCTTTATTTAGTGGAGAGAAGTGCATTGAAAGGTTAAGACTATTTGACGAAGAATGACCCGAATAATCTAAATGTCACATTAGACTCCGAAGCGACTCGAACAAAACTGAAATCCTAATCATACATACTAAGCGACAATTTGATAAAATTAAGTAAACACTTAAAAATGCAGTAGACATAACAACATCATACGAATTTCAATTGAATTTAATCATGCATCAAAAATAATTAAATTAATCACTTTAATCATTAAAATAGACCTTTCCCAATTCAGTTAGTTAATCAAATAAAATATCTAAATTTTATTAGTTTATTATAACTTTCAATATTAATTAGTCACAGTTTTATTTCGTAAAATTAGACTCAATTAGACAATCAATCGTATATAAAAGATATTTAAGAACTAATTGTAAATTCCCAAAAATTAAGATTCTAATCGAAAAATACAGAATCAGAAAGGTTCATTATGACATTAATATTATTTAAGACTGATCATTCAAATCTCAAGCAATTCTAACTTAAAACGTACCTTAATTTAATCGTCTTATTTAAGGATCATTTTGAATTCAACGCAAACTTAAGAGATTTAATCCTTAAATTATGAATTATTGCAATTCATTTCAGGCTTCCTAAAATCTAACATATTAGGCATTTATTACCCCTTGTCTCGTTAATCACTCCAATTAATTAGGACATGAATCGCATTCTCACAATTTCATACCAAACATTCACAAACATGCAAAACATGTCATTATTTCCAAACCATGATTCGAACGTACTTAAACTTGAAAATTCATGCTCAATTCAAGTGACCATATATGCCAAAAGTAGAAGCAAGTATCGAATATAAATTCAACCAATCTTCACAATCAAATCTCCACATTTCCCCAATTTCAAAATCTATGTTCAACCAATGTTTTCTAATCACCTTTGTTATGACTACCACCGATTGCAAGTCTCCCAAGCTCTGAGTAAGCTCTAGTTATCTGAAAAATGTTAACAAGTGGAAGCTTATAAAATCTTAAGGAATGGTAACATTCAACAATGATATATAATTTAAAGCTAATTGAATGCATCTTAAATGCTAATCAACCTCACTTGTTTTTATCTCATATGATCATTACTCAAATGTAATATAATTATGCATGCTTGATGAAGATAAATGTACAAAAAATGAGCAACATAAATCATATTAAATCATGCTCATTTTTTTACCCTAATGGTTGCAAAATTTCACAATTATACTTACCATTTGCAATACACAAAAATAATACACATAATGATCAGATATCAAATTTCCATATTCAAGATTCTTTGGCATTTTTTCGAAATGCAACATATTCATTTGATAAATGGACTTCATACAACTCTCATTTTATTACGGACACACATAGATCCCAAAACCACATAATTGGGGGAGTACATTCAACACCCCAACCTTATCTTGTATACTTCTCTGAGCAAGCTCAACGTATCAACCTTATCCTCTATCCCGATTAGGGATGGCAACGGGTCGGTTGGGTCGAGTTTCTGTTCAACCGAATCTCAAAATATATACTCTTCACTTGACCTGACCTGATATATATCCTCTTTCGACACAGTTTTTCGCCCGGGCGGGGAAAATATTGATACCGACTAGGGTTTTCTCTTTGAAAAGTGTTTCGAAATGTGATGAGTGACCACCAATCATTTAAGGTGTGATTGAGACACCATAAAAACCGGTGATTTTAATAAAACATATTATTTTTATCCAAATACCAAGAAGGTCTGCGAAAATCAAGAAATCAGGTTCGGGAGTCAGTTACGCGTTGGGAAGAATTAGCACCCCCACAAGCGCCCAAAAATTGGTACCTAGGTGATTACCCTATATTTAAAATCGAAACTTTTGAGTTCAATCTTTATTTAATTTGAAAATCATTACAGATGCAAAGTTGAAAAGGGTATTCATTTATCGAGACCAATAGCATTCGCTCCCAAGAGTAAATGCGGGAGATCAACTATTGTGCCTAATAACTAAATATTGCCTCATTTTTAGAAAATCATGATGTGGTCTTTGAAAAGGATGTCGATCTATTTTGGGAAACACCAGTAGTTACCCCCTGAGCATACTTGCGGGAGATATACCATTAATTTCCTAATAAGTGAACATTGCCTTAGGTTTAAAAAACAATGCAATCAAACAAAATTTTATTTAATACTAATTAAGCTAAGGTAAATTAAAGGCTTTTTCTAGCTTAAGGTGTCAAATTATGAAATTAAAGGAACCTAGAAGCTCAAACCTAAAAACGTAGGCTTTAATATTAATCATATTTGATTTTAACCAATTATCAAATCAAATAATTGAGATGGTCCCTTGAGCATTTAGGTGACGACCAAATCTAATTATTCCTAAATTCAAAGACTAGTTTGAAGTCTAACCTAAAGTGGAGGTTCTAACATTAACTTAAATTAATTTTAATAAATATTGTTTCGAATAATTAAATTGGAACCTCGAGCAAAAGCGATAACCAAATTAAGAATTCACCTAATTAAAGGACTAATTGTGAAATCAAGCCTAAGATGGAGGCTCTATTTAACCTAATTAATTATGCAAAAATTAAAACAGTAATCGAAGTTCGGGACTAAAACGGTCAAATCAAAAAAATACCGATTTCTAAAAGATCTAAAAGTTTAGCATCTAAATTTATAATTTCTAAAGTTGGGGGGCTAATTAACATCCTAATTTTTCTAAACTATTAAACTCAAAGTTTTTTTAGAAAATATTAATTATTAACAAATTTTAAAAAGTCGAGCAATCGATTCGAGTAATCTGGCATTTTATGCGAAAACTCGACTCGAATTGCTCCCTAATTAAACTAGTGTGAAATCCTAACTTCTAAGTTCGATTGGGGTGTTAATCTAATTTAAAACTAAATTTAAGAATTTAAACAGTGAAATGATCAAAATAATTAATAAACTTAATTAAAATAATTAAAACAAAAACATAATAAAAAGATAATAATAAAATAAAATAAAATAAACATAAATATAACGACTACATTGCATAAATTTGAAATTGCGAAACTAAAAGAGAATAAATTAACCAAGAAATAGGGGCTAAATTAAAATAAATCAAAATTCGAATTAGGGACTAAAATACAAAACATGCAAAAATGAAAGGGGCCTAAGACCAATTTTTCATAAAATTTAAGCCTAAAAAGTAATATGTTAAATAAAAAGGGGAAATTACATAAATGAAACACATAAATTTAAAAAATAAATAAATAGTCACTACACATGACTAGAATGCATAAACATGGCAAACTTGAAGGGACTAAAATGAAATTTCACCAAGATAAATAAAAATAGGCAAATAAAAGGGAAAATTATAGATTTGGACCCTATTGGACTAAAATGTAAAAAATGCTAAAATATGGGGACTAAAACATGAATAAACCAAAAAAAGCATGTACAAGCAAAAGGTAAACTAGAAGTTTTGGTCCCTGAAGGGACCAAACTACAAAATCACGACAAAACTCTGGGGTAAAATGTGATTTTCCCCTAAATTCCTTATATATATATACCAACCTTTGGGTTATTTCATTCATTTCAAGAAAAAAAAAACAAAGAAATAATATTCCCTTCCCTCGCCCGGTCTACTGCTAGCTAACCCCGAACCAACTCCGACCCCCGCTCAGCCCTACACATGACAGTTGAAAAACCCAAAATGCTCAAAAAACCTCAACAAACCCATATCTAAACCCTAGAACATAGTTTAAGGCTAAAACCGTCGAAAAACACTCCCAATCTACCCAAAGATCGTTGAACTCTTCGACTCCCACCGAACTCCGACGACACTTCAACTCAGGTACGACTGCTCCACTATTTTTATTTTTTTAGTTTATTTTCTGTAAATATGCTGGGATTATTTAGGTTCGAAATAAATAAAAAAAATTGAGTTGTTTATGAATCGATATATATGTGTTTAGAACGAAAACTAAAAAATGGGATAAGGCTGCTTTGAAAATAAAAAAAAAGAAAGAAACTTTCCCTCTGTCGATTCAAACCCGAAATCTTATAAAAAATGGGAAAAACTAGAAATAAAAAAGAGGAAAAAACCAAAAATAGAAGTTATACGAATATTTAAAAAACGAGATAGATAACCCTTATAAAACATTGTTGTTTATTTCCTCTGGAAATTGTTTTACATAATTTTTTTGGAGGATTTTTTCGAATGGGATGGAACCCTGATACATGTTTTGTTCAGGGCTTTATAAGCCCCAATATATAGCTATTTTCTCTTTCTTTTTGCTTTGAAATTAAATAATTACATAGGGAATCATTGTGATTTAGCTTTGCTTGCTGTGGTTGTCTGACAATGGTATGCTGAGTGTGCGGGTGGCTTTGCTATACATAGGTATGGTAGGCTCGGTTGGTGAGCTAGTTGTGGCTGTGGACCAGCAGGGCATGGCCTTGTTCGACTTATCTTTCATTTTTATTAATATATTTGGGTACAAAAATTGGTGAATACAGTTGTCCCTCTTTGCTCATTGCTGTGAAACAGGAATAGAGCAAAGATATAAAACACCAATTTTTGGACTTGGTCATTTGATATATCTGAGCTCCAAGTTCTTCTAATCATGATCTTTCCATTAGAAATGTTGATCCCTCGAGTGATACGTTGCTGATTTAAAGTGTTGTGAATCGAACAAAGGAAAAGTTAACCCTTATGGTGGGGAATTGCTGATTAAAAATACCATGAACCGAGCAAACAAATGTTGAAAACACCCTACCCAAAGATCTTATGGATGGCCTGAATGACTTATCATTTTGCTCAAAAGACTTACGCATCATGCTCTAAAGACTTACTGATGGCCCTAATGACTTACTCATCAAGATACCCTTGAAAATCAAGCTTAGTTTCTTAAAATCTTTCGGTTTCAGTTGTCATCAAGGAACCCTTAAAAAATAGGCTTAGCTTCCTTTAAAAATTCTTTGGAGATAACCATCAAAACCCCTGAAAATCAGACTTAATTTCTAAAAACTCATTTGAAAACATCCTGCCCAAAGGTCTTATGGATGGCTCGAAAACTTATCATCTTGCTCGAAAGGCTTATAGATGACCGAAGAATTTAAGCATCATTCTCAAAAGACTTACTGATGGCCCGAAGGACTTACTCATCAAGAAACCCTTGAAAATTAAGCTTAGTTTCTTAGTTGTCATCAAGGAACACCTAAAAATTAGGCTAGCTTCATATAAAAATTATTTGGAGATAATCATCAAGAATCTCCTGAAAATCTGACTTAGTTTCTAAAAACTCATTTGAGAACATGTTGTTCAAAGGTCTTATGGATTGCCCAAAGGACTTATCATCTTGCTCAAATGACTTATAGATGACATGAAGGATTTAAGCATCATGCTCGAAAGACTTACTGATGGCCGAAGGACTTACTCATCAAGAAACCCTTGAAAATCAAGCTTTGTTTTTTAGTTGTCATCAAGGAATCCCTAAAATAGGCTTAGCTTCCTTTAAAAAATATTTGGAGATAATCATCAAGAAATACCTGAAAACCAGGCTTAGTTTCTAAAAACTCATTTGAGAACATCCTGTCTGAAGGTCTTATGGATGGCCCGAAGGACTTATCATCTTGCTCGAAAAACTAATAGATGAACCGAAGGATTTAAGCATCATGCTCGAAATATTTATTGATTTCCCGAAGTACTTACTCATCAAGAAACCCTTGAAAATCAAGCTTAGTTTCTTAGTTATCATCAAGGAACCCCTAAAAATCTTCCTTTTAAAAACTCTTTGGAAATTATTTATCAAGAAACCCTTGAAAATCAGGCTTAGTTTCTTTAAAAATTCTTTTGAAAACATCTCATTGTTTGGGCAGCGTGCCCCCACATCAAAGTAATGATTATTCTTGGACTGAGTTCCTCAATTCTTCTCCCATTTAGGATATATTTCCCTTCATTCAAATCTTGAGTTCTGACTTTTCCTTTTCTTCATTTTTTTTGAAAATTCTATAAAGATATGCTTTGATGCATGAAATGTGAATGCAATATGTATCTATATGTAATGCATGACTCTCTTATATGTAGAAATGTTCATCAATAACCCTCTTTTAACTTCCAAATAGAGATCTCAATGTTCTTTCACTTGATCACTCTTGTATGGTGGCTGCCCCCAATATCAGCATGATCAAACTAATCACCCCGAACAATCATGCCCCTCTCATCTTCTATTTTTTTTTCCTGCTTCCTCAACATGATTCTAGAAGAAGGGCTTCATCCCTTGAATTCTTGTTACGATCAGGTAGATGACTGGGCACCTTATACATCCTTGACTCGACCTTTCAATTAGAATTATTTCTTGATAGTCCTTTGCCAACTGCAGCTTGAATGGTTTGATTCTCAAGGTAAGATCCTTTTGTTTTCGTTTTCTACCCTAGACACTTCAAATGGTGAGGCTCATCCACCACATCTGCTTGATTTAAATCTCGTGATCTTAATAACATATAGTTTTGGTAATGCCCCAATGTGGGTACTCATGGCTCTATTTGTGACAAGACCTTAATCTCGAATGGTCCCACTATTGTGTTGCTAATCAGCTATGTTAACGAATAGCTTGAAGGCTTCTCTTCATGATGCCACAACTAGGTGGATAAATGTCTTTCATTTTTGCCGTGAGCTGGGATATGTGCCATCTTCAACTGAGGCGACCATCTGCTTCTTACAATGTCACAATGAAGTATTAGAAGTTCTATCCTCTAGTCCTTATGATCTCTCAGACTATTTGTTTTTAAGAAATGCTTTAATATTTTGGCATCGTTTGTTCTTTTTCTACGATAGAGGCAGACTGAGACTCACCAGCCTCAAGGACCTTTTTCACTTGAGATTGTCATGTTTGAAAATGTTTTTTCTTTTTTTTAGAAATGTGAAAAAATGTTGAATAAAATTCAAAAGTGCTGTCATTTTCTTTCGGCTCAAAATCGAAATAAATTGTAAAACAAGAGTTCACTGAATATCAAATGAGTCAAATTTTCTTTTAATCCTTCAAAAATTATATACATTTGAAAAGTGTAAAGATTAATGTTGACATAAGGCTTAGGCTGACTTGGGAATATAATATGTTTCAGGTTAATTTTGGGAGGTAATGTGTTTTAGGTTGGATTCTTGTGTCCTCGATTTTGGTATTCATTGACCTGATGAAGCAGCTGTCATGTTTCTCTTCTGGAAATGTTTACTGGTTCTCAGCCCTCGCAAACGTCTTTGGGTTGTGTAGTACTGTATCAAAATGTACAAGATCGTCTTCTATGCAGTGATTAACAATCTTCGTGCTCGAGCTGTCTTTTTAGGTTTTCAACTCGAGTTCTCCTTTGTTTTCAAGATGTCATCTAAAATTTTACATCTTGAACTCTCCTTTTATTACTTTTTTCCTATCACGCATTAAGGATTTTAGAAACCATTTTTGCAAATAAAATTAACCCTGAGGGGCGGAATGAAATATAAGATAGTCTCTCCACTTAGAAATTCATGGATGATTAGAAGGGACTTTTTAGGCACGTAATGCAGGATGAGGTTCATGATTATGAAAGAAAGGGATAATAGGCCCAAACAAGTGTTTAAGGTTTATTGAACAAGGATCGATTCGTTCTGCTGTCTTCAATCTTGTCTTGCTCGATTTGAATATGCTCGTGTGTCTTTTATTTTATTTTCTTTTGTTGTTCTCTGATCTTCTGGCGAATTGATTTGATATATTTGAACCAACCGTCTTGAAGTATTTGATCATTTTTCTTTCTTTCTTTTCTTTTTTTCTTCTTTTTTTCCTTTTTTCTTTTTTTTTCTATTTTTTCCTTCCTTTTTCTTTATTTTGTTTCTTTTTCTTTTTGTTTTCTTTTTGTGTGTGTTTTTTTGTATATCTCTTCTTTTTCTCTCTGTGTTTTCAACTCGATTTGATCTTTGAGTGCTTCGTATTTATTCCACCTTACGGTATATTATTACTTCTCACTTTATTTTATCATGACTTGCTTCTGTAGTGAAATCTGGATTGATGATCTTCACTCATGCGAGAAAATGTCATTCACCTTTTCCCCCCAATGTGGAGGTTGATCATTGGTTATGGTTAAATCAGAAGAAACAATATTATAGGCTTAAAAGGGGACAACAAGGGATATATATATATTTGAAAGGATAAATGAAACAAAACCGTTCATCATCTCATACATGGAAGTCTTGGTAAAAGTGGTATCCCCTGGGGGACGAGTATTCATGATTAACCTTATTTACATTAAAACAATATAATTAATGCATGATAGAATAATTTTAATGATTCCCTTTATTTCTTCTTCTTCCATTCGCTCCTAGTATGCCCCAATTATTCAAATTCTCAAAAACGTGATCCACAATACTCCATCTTATCTTTCTTGCAGGAATGGTCCTCGTCATGCCCTTAGGGTTTACTGAGGTCTGGAAATGAATGTTTGTTCCATGTCCAAGAAGGGAAATATGTGACTTTAAAATCATAATTCTGAAAAAGGTAATGTTATGGAAAGGTTATTTCTATCTAAGAAGTAAAAGTACATGTTTTGGTGCCTCGGGGAGATAAGGGCGTGGCTTTATGGTTTCAGAGGGAAGTGATGTCCAGGTTCGGTCTTTTGGGAGTAAATGTGTGTTATTTCGGGTAAGGAACCTAGCAATGGTTCTTTCAGCTTTGGATGGGGTATGGAAGGTCTAATCTTACCACTTGTCAAATATCCATAATTAATGAAATAGTAAAAAAACATTTAATTCCTTTGATATTCAAAAAATTACAAGATTAAAACTTAATTTATTTCTCATAACCTTAGAAAACAACATAAGTTCATTTAAAAATCCTTACAAAAAATGAGAAAAATGAAAAAAACAAGTTCAAACAAGATGCTTCAAATGACATAAAGTTCCATGATGGATGAAATGATTTCTGTATAATTATGATACCCCATTACTCATCTGATATAGTGGCGCTCGACTCGATCAGATGTTACATATTGTGCTCTGATGCCCATTCAAGTTCGTCATCCATTGTTTAACCAACTCTTGAGTTAATGTTCCATTACTGACGAGCATCTCTATTTCTTTCATCAATGGACTGTAGCTCCCTGTATAATGCCCAGGTGTCCCCATGTGGAAATCACAGACGTTGTCTTCGTCATATCTATGACCAAAAGGGTTTGGTCTTACTTTTATCAGTCTTGAAGTGACATGTTGACCTTTAAAAATATGCATGAATAATTCTAATATGGGTCTTTGAAACACCTCCAAAGCTTTTCTAACTCAAGAAAACTTTTATGGTCTATCTGAGTGACTAGCTGGCCTCCTTCTTTTGCGGTTACGAGGGTTTTGAATGTGACAATCATTTACCTCACTATCTTTTTGTTTTTAAATGTCTGATCTCTCGGAGGCAGTTTTTAAATTCTCCTTGGTGATTACATAGTCTACTTGCTCCCCACTTGACACAAGATCTTCAAAATCATTTGTTGAATCTCCAAGCAGTAATTCAAAAAAAGGGTCTGAGAGGGTCTATGAAACACGCACGACATTTCCTTTTTTAGCATCAGAGGCTGAATTTGAGCTGCCATGTTTCTCCATTTCAAAGCATATTCTTTAAAGCTTTCAGTAGCTTTCATCTTTAATTTTTGGAGATCTTGATGATTTAGAGCCATGTCTTTGACATATTTGTATTTTTCTAGGAAGGCATTGGCCAAATCGATCCATGACTTAATTTGCTCTCTACTCAAACGATTGTACCACACCATAGCCGGTCCAGTAAGACTGTCGTGGAAGTAATGAATCAATAAATCATCGTTATTCAAGTACCCCTCTATATTTCTTCAGAACATCTTCAAATGGATTAAAGGGCAACTGGTACCATTATACTTTTCAAACTCAGGTACCCTAAACTCATGGGGAATGACCAAGATGGGGGCTAAACTTATCTCTCTTGCGTCTACGTTTTCATTGGATGCCTCACCAACTTTTATTGCCTCAATCTACCTTTCTATCTGCTTAATTTTTCCTTTGAGATGCTCGGTGACCGCGAGTCTTTCCCCTTATCCAAATAGGATTCCCCAGAGTGGTCAACCTTGATGTGCTAATTTTTTTACGTCTTTCAGTAGACTCCTTATCTTTAATTTTATAAATATAGGGCAATGTTTTTTAAACCATAATTATTTTACCTTATCTTAATTAGGATTAAGTAGTCGCCCCCTTAGCATACTTGCAAGAGATATACCATTAACTCCCTAATAAGTGAACATTGCCTTAGGTTTAAAAAACAATGCAATCAAACAAAATTTTATTTAATCCTAATTAAGATAAGGTAAATTAAACATTTTTTCTAGCTTAAGGTATTAAATTAAGAAATTAAAGGAACCTAGAAGCTCAAACCTAAAAATGTAGTCTCTAATATTAATCCTATTTGATTTTAACCAATTATCGAATCAAATAATTGAGATGGTCCCTCGAGCATTTAGGCGAGGGCCAACTCTAATTATTCCCTAAATTAAAAGACTAGTTTAAAGTCTAATCTAAAGTGGAGGTTCTAACATTAACTTAAATTAATTTTAATAAATATTGCTTCGAATAATTAAATTGGAACCTCTAGCAAAAGTGAGGACAAAATTAAGAATTCACCTAATTAAATGACTGAATGTGAAATCAAGCCTAAGATGGAGGGTCTATTTAACCTATTTAATTATGCAAAAATTAAAATACTAATTGAAGTTTGGGGACTAAAAAGGTCAAGATCGAAAAAATACCGATTTCTAAAAGATCTAAAAGTTTAAGGTCTAAATTTATAATTTCTAAAGTTAGGGGGCTAATTAACAACCTAATTTTTGTAAACTATTAAACTTAAAGTTTTTTAGAAAATATTAATTATTAATAAATTTTAAAAATCAGAGTAATCGATTCGAGTAATCTGACATTTTATGAGAAAACTCGACTGTAATTGCTCCCTAATTAAACTACTGTGAAATCCTAACTTATAAGTTCGATTGAAGTGTTAATCTAATTTAAAAGTAATTTTAAGTATTTAGACTACGAAATGATCAAAACAATTAATATAATTAAAACAAAAAAATAAAAAAAATAAAAAAAACAAAAAAAAAACATAAATATAAGGACTAGATTGCATAAATTTGAAATTACTAAACTAAAAGAGAATAAATTAAACATGCAATAGGGGCTAAATTAAAATAAATCAAAATTTGAAGGCTAAATTGAAATAAAATAAAAAATAGATTAGGACTAAAATACAAAACATGTTGGAATTAAAGGGGCCTAAGAGTAATTTTTCATTTTATTTAAGCCTAAAAGTAATCTATTAAATATAAAGGGAAATTATAGAATCGAACCACATACATTTTAAAATAATTAAATAGTGACTACACATAACTAGAATGCAAAAACACAACAAACTTGAAGCGACTAAAAAGAAATTTCACCAATAAAAATAGGCAAATAAAAGGGAAAATTATAGATTTGGACCCTACTGGACTAAAATGTAAAAAATGCTAAAATATGGGGAATAAAACATGAATAAACCAAAATATAAAGCATGCACAATTAAAAGGTAAACTAGTAGTTTTGGTCCCTGAAGGGACCAAACTGCAAAAACACGACAAAACTTTAGGTGTAAAATGTAATTTTTCCCTAAATTCCTTATATATATACAAACCTTTGGGTTATTTTATTCATTTCAAGGAAAAAAATGTAAAAGAAAAAACAGAGAAACACTCTCCCCTTCCCTCGGTCGGCCCACTGTCGGCTGACTCTGAACCAGCTTCGGCCGCCACCCAGCCACCGCACAAGGAGGCCGAAAAACCCAAAATTCTCTAAAAAACTCACAGAACCCGAATCTAACCCCCTATAACCTAGTTTTGGGCTAAAACCATCGAAAACACTCCCAATATACCCAAATATCGGTCGAACTCTTCAGCTCCTACCAAACTCCAGTGACACTCTAACTCAGGTACGACAACTCCACTTTCTTAGTTTTTTTTAGTTTAATTACTTTAATTATGCTGGGATCGGTTAGGTTCAAAATTAAAAAAATGAGTTGTTTATGGTTCGATATATATATGTGTTTAGAACGAAAACTAAAAAATGGGATAAGGCTGCTTCGAAAATTAAAAAAAAATAAACTTTCCCTCTGTCGATTCGAATCCAGAAGCTTATAAAAAATGAAAAAAGAAATAAAAAAATGAAAACATAAGTTATATGAATATTTAAAAAATGAGATAGATAACATTTGTAAAATAATTACATAGGGAATCATTTTGATTTTTGCATGTGATTTGGCTTTGCTTGTTGTGGTTGTCTGACAGTGGCATGATGGAGTGTGCGGGTGGCTTTGCTGCAGCAGTAGATATGGTAGGCTCGGTTGGTGAGCTGGTTATGGCAGTGGACCAACAGGGCATGACCTTGTTGACTTCTCTTTCATTTTTATTAATATATTTGGGGTACAAAAATTGGGATTACATCCCTCATCCGACTCTGATCCGACCTGAATTTTTAATGTATAAATCTGACCCGACCCGTTATAAAATAAGAATTTAATTAAAAATAATAGATAAGAGGTATTATAGAAATTATCCATAAATTTATCTGTAGAAATTGCACTATTACCCTCAGGTCAGGTCAGAGTTTTTTCACCATCCACCCGAACTCGACCCGACCTCACACTTTTATAAAATTCAACATGACCTGACCCGAACCCAAATTATTTTAAAAAAAATGACACTATCGGATCGGGTCGGGTCGAAATCTGTCAATTTTGAGTTAAATTATCATCCCTAATCTCGATATCACTTACACATATTCAAAAACATATAATACTCTTTCTTAGGCATGCCTTTCATATTCAAAAGTCTCATCATGAACAATTTATCAGTTAATCTATGTTTATCATAAGTTGTTGTTTGATGCATAATATATATCATATATATTTTAAATCATAGTTTCAAAACACATTTAAATTGGTTGCCATGGCCAACCTCTTTCGGATAGTGACTTACTCATTAATCCACGGATAGTAGAGATGTTTTACTAACCCTTATCATATCTAATATCACATAATTTTTTAAAATAACTTCTCAAATTATTTATTCATCAAATTAGTATCATCAATGTACATAACATATCATAACGTGTCATTCATGCATGCACAATATATATATATATATGTGTGTGTGTGTCCATCATGTTATCAGTTTTATCCAATTATAAAGTTCCATAATTAAGATGCTCAGTCGAAATTAATTGATAATAGAACACTTACCCTAGGGACTTAGTATAAGGTACCAACCTATTAAAAAGTCCTCAATTAATATTAATAATACACATCAAACGAGAATGGACGATCACTCATTGACGCCCAAAACAACTCCCAATTTGCAAGAAAAACGCACCAAAAATGCAGGTAAATGCTCATACAATGCAATCCAATTATTAACCAATATATACAATTTAAATAATGAATTTCTGATACATGCACTACATGCTCAAAAGCAAAGGATGATGGGCTCACAATGCTACTAGTCCCAATTACAAGAGGACGGGCCAAACTACTCAAAAAACAAACTCCATAATACACTCCAAGTCGTCACTAGTAAAGGCCTACAATCCCACATCGAAATAGAAGAATTCAAGGAAGGAAACTCACTTATCCTTCCTCATACATCAACTTGGTTTATCACAACTCAAGTTACTTCCGAGCTCAATTGTGACTGTAGACTTCCGAATGTTTTTTTGAATAGGATCATAATCTTATTCGGTCAACATATCTTCTGAATTTATGATCGTCTATCTCTTATCTTTCTAAAGGTTTTTGAATCGCATTAATGTAATACCGGTAACTCAAGATATGTTCATTTTACTGAAGACAACGCATGCATAAATTCCTATACGGGATTAATACGATATTACGAATTTTTAATATTTTATTGATTATTTGTAATATAATTTAATATAGGATAATGAATTATCTTTTAGGATTAGATTTATTATTTTATTAGGAATTAAGATAAAGTTAAAACATTATTCTAAGTTTATTATTATTTCATAAGAAATTAGGATAGAATCAAAACATTATCTTTATTCGTTAGTCATGTTATAACAAGGATTCTTTTTTCCTATTAAAGGATTCTCCTCCCACCATTGTAATAATCAAGTATACACATACGCTCAAGTAATATAATGACGAGTGAGTATCGTCTCCACAGGGATTGGTGGAAATTTATGAGTTTACCCGAAGCAAAGAACTACTAAATCTAAGCATAGTTAGAATGATGATATGTACCAATGAAGAATGTCAAGGCAAAATAAAGTGTGTATAATGAAATACAATGAGAATGTAAAGATAAAACAAAATATAAAAAAGCAGATAGATTAAAATGACTTGATAATCCTCACACAACAAGATATTACGGAATGAATGATAGGAGCCACTAGGAAACTTAAGTCTAAATTCTCAAGATGATCTCACTTCTATGTTTTACTTGCCTGATAGAGTTTACTAAAAGTGCCCTACGCTATCTATAGTCAAGGGACTCGACAAGTTGAGAATGTATGGCAATACTTCCTGGCGTTAGCAGGTGCAGTGATTCCATCAGTGTAACAGAATATGTCACGACAATATCATTCAGTATTTACACTAACATCTACCCTCTCGACCGAGCACCACTCCTTTTAGTCGATTGAAATCCTAGCCTTGTTTAAATGTGGATTAGGCTTAGTTACTATCTAGAACCCATTTTTATGCTCATGCTCTTTAGTTTCGCTCGAATACTAAAGATAAGCTATTTAGTTTCTCTTGAAAACTAAATATTTTCCTAAGAAATTGTTACTCTCATAGCTCCTACAACCTTAAGACGTTAAGAATAATAAATAAAACAAATAAAATCATATAAAAAGAACAATCATCCATTAAAATGAAAACTTAAACTTCTATTGTGAACTCCCACCCAGTAAAGCTAGTTCATAGTGGGGTTACATTCATCCATGAAATAATTCATAAAAATAATCCGTTCCTTTCAACCCAAATCAAATGGAAAATAACAAAAAAGGGGAAGGAGAAAGAAGCCTTCGACACGAGATGCCGGAGCTCTCCTCAATAACCATAAATTGCCTTAGCTCTCCTCAACAACCATAAATTTCCTTAGCTCGCTAGCTCCTCTAGGAGGCCTAGCTCGGCACTTCTTAGAGCTCATTAATGGAGGAACACCACTAGAAAAATGGAAGGAAGGAAACTGTGAAGAAGATGAAGAAAATTAAGAATTTTCAACTGGAGTTTGTAACCACCTTCTCTCTTGTGAGGTGTCCTTTAATAATAAAAATATCTAAGGGTATTCATGGGATTTTACTCAAAATACCCATCATACCCTTATAGTTACTCCTTAGGCGTGATGTCTATCCTCACAGGTAGAAGTGGTCCCAGTATGTGGTTATAACCATCAGACACAAACCTTGCCTGCTGTCATTGTCAGCTGTCATTTTGTAATACTATCTTTTTATCCTTTTTTGCGCTATAAATGCCTAAGCATTTCAATCTTCTTAAGTAATGTGTGATACCATGGCATTCTTTCCCAGCTCACCCTTTTTCTTATTTTTTCCTGCACATCACTAAAAACCACACCTTCCTCCTCATACAATAGCTTAACAAATTAAATTAACACAGCCACCACAAATGTAACTATATGCAGCTACATGCATATAAAATGACCAAAATGAACCTTAAACAAACAATAAATTAAATGAAAAATGCCTTAAAATAGTCTTTTTAAGGAGTTATCACACCCCTAAACTTAAGTTATTACTTGTCATCAAGTAATGGATAGCAATTAACACAAACAAAATGTCATCGCAATTTTCAACAGTAAGATAATAAAGACAAAATAGAATTCAACCCTCAGAAAAATTTGGGTTCAACATGCTAGACATATCAAGAAATCAAGTACTTTTTACCTAGGTAAAGATTCTTTGTTGTTGTTGTTGTGTGTGCGTAACTATATCCAATCTATACTTAACAAGTCTAAGCAATTTCTACTTGAGTCCCCTAGTTTTCCCCAACATTTACTCATCATTATGTACAATTATACTCCCTTTTACTTAATACTTGTTTTCAAATACTGCTACGAGGAGAGTTAGCCCATCACACCTACAATCCCACACTCTAGGTGAAAGGGAAAATACCTTTCACCCCCAAGCTAGTTAGGTAGAGTCATCCCGTGACTGCTTTCATTCACTTTATGCACTTAGCTGCCATTTATTCAAGAAGGTTCCAGGCTATACCATGGCATAGAGGAGTGATGCTCTACAGCTATGCCGAAGCATTTATTCATAATTTTAGGTATAAGAGAGTTCTTATTAATTTATCATTTCACCATAATTCCAAATTTTAATGCCAAGACTAACCAGAGTTCTTTCATAAAAATTTCCTAAATTTATTAAGTATAGAGAACATACAAGTTGTGTAAAATAATTCACAAAGCATTAAGCCCCAGAGCCAGTTTACATTCTCAATATTCATTTACATTCAATTTTTAACTTAAAAATTCATCATCATTGGGCATCACCAAAATATTTCATCCAACTGTCCTACCACTTACTGATGCCATGGCATATATTATGTTAATACTATCATGCATGTGTTCTACAAAGAACACTACCTCCCCAAACTTAAGAGAAGAGTTTTCCTTAATGCTTAAGACAACTAATTACTTACATAAACTGAATGTAATGTTATGAAATACAAAATGAATACAAAGGGAGGTACCTCAATTTTTAATGGTAGTGGTGGTGTTTGTGTGTAAGTTCTGGTATATCCTTATATTTTTCTATTTCAGAGGGATACAAGATTGGAATCAGAAGAAGGTGCATAATAATGAGCAATATTAACACACCCTACCATGGTCTTAGTGTGACGGCTGGTCCAACGGGTAGATAGAGGTACATGTATAGAATGGGACTCGGGTTGGGTCGACTAGTGCGATAGGAGACTCCAGATTAGGGGACAGATGAGGAGGGTCTAGAATTGGCTCAACAACATGAGGGTCAGAATCATCATGATCAGGAGATGCCTCGGCATCAAATGCTGTAGAATTTCATCTGGGAAACCTGGGATATTCCATTCGATGTGGGGAATCATCTCTTGAAACATAGATTCCACCACAACATCCATGTACTTAACATAACCATAGAAATTTCTTATATCATCGTGTATAACATGAAAATGAGTATGTGTCTGCTAGATAGTCTCTTCGAGATCAAGCAGTCTTGCCTTGACATTGGATGGTTTGTCATCTTCAGACTCTTCATTAGCAATTGTCTTAGACTTAGGGTTATCCAAACCCAACAATAATGGCAACCGAGCTCTTGTTATGCCCAAGAAACCAGACAAAAGTTCATCAAAAGTACTCTCAAAAACCTTTTTCTTACGACATAGTGTTGTGATAAGATTTGGGAAGACCAACACATTAGCTTTCTTACTTAAGTAATCATGCACTTGTTCAAAATTATTTTACCCACATCAATAGAATGCATAACCATAATAGAGTGTAAAATCATTAATCGTGGGAGGGTTACCGTTGTGTTATGGGCGGTTGGCATGAGCTTATGCTTCATGAAATGGTTCCATAATTTTGCTCGTGATTGAAGATGTTCCCTAATAACAGAGTAATGGTTGTTTTATCTTCCGTACCAAGAGGTATTCAAAAAACACAAATCCTCCAGGACTCCATCGTAAGTAACATTATTAGCATCTCTTTCAAAGTTTGCATGTTGATCTTCCACACCGTGTAAATGAAAATAACGATTAATGGCAGATGATGTGAAACGAATATATTTACCTCTGACAAAAATGGCATGTTGATTTGGTTTGGAAATATTTGCATAAAATTCCTTCACTACATAAGTATTAACGGGGCTAGGGTGTCTTGCAAACATATGCCATTTTAATGGCTCAATAATGTCTATCACGTCTGGTCCAAAGCCGCCATCTTGCTCTCTGATGAAGATGAACCCCAACTCAAAGAAAAGCTTATGGTTTTTGAAATTTTGAAATCGTTTCTTTGTCGCATCATCGATAAACTGTTGAGGCATAGGAGCTTCAACCTCCGAGGGTCTTGTACGTACCATTGTATACCAGTATGAGAGTGAAAAGAAGAAAATGTGAGAGCTTGGCTTCATGAAAGTTTTCTATTATGGAGGAAAATGAGAGAAGAATATGATGAAAATGAAAAGTTAAAAGAAATAATGGGAGAGATACAGTGAATGAAGATTAAAAGAAAATAAGTGGATGGGGTAAATAGTTAGGTGGAAAAAGAAAAAGTAAACTAAATGTGATGGGAAAAGATAACGGAGAGAGAGAAATAAAAATAAGGAAATAAATTAAATAAAGGAATAAATTAAAGCATAATATTTTTCCTTGAATTTTTTCTCCCTTGATAACCGCTCCTACGTACAACCTCAGTAATGGTGGGTCCCTATAGTACAAAACAAATTATAATTATTTAGAAAAAAATGACAATTAAAAAATAAATTCATTATTTATGCACAATCAATAGAATTCAATGTCATGGGATTGAAATTTGGTTTTTCGGGAAGATACATTTAAGCGTCGTATAGGTAAAGCACCGACTTTTCGAACAATATTGGAGTTCCATTGTAAGCTTTGATACGTTGACCATTGACCTTAAAGATTGTCCCTTCATCTATATTTTTGATACCAACTACTCTATGGGGATAAACACGATGCACCTCAAAATATCATAGCCATCAAGATTTGAGGTTCCCAGGAAAAAGCTTAAGTATGGAATTGTAAAGTAACACTTGTTGGCAAATATGAAAATGTCGTGGAATCAATTTTTGGTCGTGCCACTTCTTAGCCTTTTCCTTGTATATCCTTTCATGCTCATATGCTTTGCCCTAAACTTTTCCAACTCATTGAGTTCTAGTAATCTCTGCTCTCAAACTAACTGAACATCAAAATTTAGCCGCTTAAAATCCCAGTACGCTTTATGTTCGAGCTCGACAGGAAGATGACATGATTTCTCAAACACCAAATTAAGGGTGACATGGCTAGAGGAGTCTTAAACGTTGTTCTATAAGCCCAAAGTGCCTCATCGAATTTTGGTGGCTTATCCTTCCACCTTAGATTCACCATTTTCTCTAAAATTTGCTTTATCTTGCGGTTGGATATTTCAACTTGTCCATTCTTCTGTGGATGATATGCCATGGCAACTTTTGATGAACTTTATATCTCCTAAATGCCTTGGAAATCAACATGCTATCAAAGTGGGTTCCTTTATCACTAATGATGGCTTGAGGTGCTTCAAACCGAGTGAAGATATATTTGTGTGAAAACCTAAGCACAGTTTTGGAATCATTCTTTGATGTTGTAATTGCCTCCACCTACTTAGATACATAATCCATAATAAGGAAAATGTATAGATCACCGCCAGAATATGGGAATGGTCCCATGAAATCAATACCCCAAACGTCAAATAACTTAATTTCCAAAATGCTTTGCAGCTGCATTTCATGTTGCCTGTATATGTTCCTAGTGCGCTGGCATTGATCACATGACTTGTAAAATGCCTGAGCATCTTTGAATAGAGTTGGCCAATGTAGAACCTTGACAGCGGTTCTTGCTCCTCCAAAATGGCCTCCACTTGGGTCTATGTGACACTGGAATAGAATGTCTCGTTGTTATTCTTCATGTGCACATTGTCTAATGAGTTGATTAACACAATGCTTGAATAAATGTGGCTCATTTAATCACCCATTTTATCCCGATGGTGACAGACATATGACATTTTATTTTATAATATATAATATATAGTGTAATAAATATGTGGCCATAGTACATTGTATATAGTTTAGGTATTAAGTGCATTAAATAATGTGGTTACATTTTTGCATATTAGTATAGTTATATATATTAGATATTACAGTATTAAATAATTGCATGGCATATTTTAGTATTGCATATTCATGTTATTAATTCATGGCATTGCATGGTACTACTTCATGTAGCAATGCACATTAATTCATGTTGCATTGCATGTTAAATAATTAGTGTATGTTATATTGCATATTATATAGTTTGTATATACTATATAATTTATAAATATAATTGCATGTTAGGTTAGTCCCATTAGTGTAGCCCATTTTATATTTCCTTTTTAAGATAAATGAAAAACCCAAAAAGAGTCCATTTACATATTTTACATAGGCCCAAAAATAGCCCACTTTTTGTTTAAATATGCATATAATAAATAAACAGAAAAACAAAAAACCCCTAAATCTACAACATTATTGTCAGTTTTTGGTGCTAAGGGAGGGAAAGTTGTTTTGGTTTTCAAAAGTCAAACAATGCATTAAATGGCCCCATTTTTCAAGGTTACTTAATCATCAATCAATGGCAACAAAATCAAGCAAATCCCAACCCTTGATGAAGGTTTAATCATATGGCTCTCATTGTACCACATCATCGATCCATGCTTCATATTCTCCAAAAAGCTAGGGCATCAACAACTCCATGGTCGACCGGGGAGCTTACTGTCGCATCATCGGAACGTGTGGCTCACACGTCGGTCTGGTCATATTCCCCGGTAAGCCACTACTGTCTGCTGTCGTTCACCGTCGTCAAAAATGTTTGAATCATGGTAAAAATCACAAAAAATTATAAAAAAATCAAAAGCTTCTAATATACTAGATCTGAGGCGTTACAACCATTTCCTAATGGTTTTGGCGGGAATGGTTTAATATGAGCTAAAAATCCATATATAAATAACTTTACCATTATCACCAATAATCGCACATAAATATTTGGCAAGCTTAGCATTTTTTAAGCAAAGGAATCAAGAAGGGAGGAGTTTTTTTATAAACTTCGAAGTTGCTCACCGTTGTCGTCTCGGGTTCAAGGTGAGCCTCTAATTTTTATTTTATTTTTTGGGGTTTGATTAAAGTCCCGATTCGGGTAGGTGGCCAGCGGAGGAGTTGGGTGGCCGGTGACCGGCCGACGATTGAGTATTGGCCAGAGGGAGGTCTTAGTCGTCGGTTTGGTTTTGGTTTAGGGTGTTTGGATGAATGATTTTCGATTTTGGAAGGTTGAAGAAGTTGGGTGGGTGTTTGAATGTTCTTGAGTGTTCTTAGAATTTAAAAGGAAAAGTTTTTGATCCTAAAGAAACAAGTTTTGATGGCTTTTGGATGTTATTGATGAATTAAAATTTGTTTATTGGATGAACACTTGATATTTCATGAAGAATATGGGTGTTTGATCTGGAAAAACAAGTTTTGGTTGAATTTTAGTGTTTGTTTTGGTCCAAACTTGGTTTTTTGCTTGAATAATTGAAGAGCATCAAGAACAATGGATGAATATGCTTGGTATATGTGATTTTCGGTTGGAGAGGTTAGGAGGTTTTTTGGATGAGTGAAATTTTTGAAGTGTAAAATGAGGCTTATATTTAAAATTTTGGGTTTTATAGTGTCAAACTTTCAGGTTATTCATTTCATTAAAACATCCACCTATATGCGTGTTTTGGTTATGTTCCTTCGCTTTTCATTTATTTTGATTTAGTTACCAATTGTTTGTAATTTGTATTCCGAATTTTAATTGAATTTAATTTAGTCATTAATTTTTTTTCAATTGTCTTGAATGTTTTATTAATGTGCTTAATTATTAATATTAAATGTTAATGTGTGCTTCTTTTAAATTGGTCACTTGTTTAATTGTTAAATAAAATATTTAGTTTTTGCCTAATCTTTTAATTTGATCAATAATATTAATTAATCTTTAAGTCTTTTAATTGAGTCTTAGATTTTTAAGTGCTTTAGTTATTAATTAAAGCCTTAGTTTAGGTTCCTTAATTAGAAATTAAATAATCTTAAAATGCCTTTTAGGTTTAGTTTCTTTAACAAAATTAGTTAGAAACACATAAGCATAAATTCATAAGTAATTTAAGATATATTCTTTTTCAATGTTTTTCGAATAAACAAATATTCTATCAAGTGGTCACTGTAAAATTAAATAGGTTTAATAATTTTGAACAAAAGAGTAGAGGTTTTTCTTATTTTTAAATTGCTAAGGACGAGTTGTTTGATTAACGTCAAAGGCTTGGTCGTCGTTCTTTAAATCAAGGAACAACCTTATCCCTTTACTTGATTGATTTGGGTTAATTGTCGTTTTAATTTTCTTTTTAGGGTTTAATAATTTATTATTTCGTAAATTTTTAAGGATGACACTGTTTTATTATTTCAATTAAAAAAAAAGAAATAACCATCTTAATTATGATTAGGGGGTTAGTTTATTCTTTAATTGGAAATATACCAATATTGTGCGTCTTTCTAATTTTTTAAAATATTTTAGAGAATAAAAGATCATTAATTAAATAAATATTTGAATTTCTTAATTTTTAATGTAGGGATAATTTAATAATTGAAGGTACCAATATTGGACGTTGTGGGGGTGCTAATCCTTCCCCAATCATAATTGACTCCTGAACTCAGAATCTCTAAACCGTAGACCAAATCACGTCCTTTTAAATATTTTTATTTAAAAACACATATCTCGGGTTTTCAGCCTACCTAATCTCAAAGGTTGATGGGGACTCCAAGCGTTTTGAATCTTTTTTTAAATTCTGATTTTTAATTCCATTTTTTTATTTAAAAGAAAAAGTCGTCATGACACTTGTCCCAAAAGTAGAACATGGCAACGTGCTTGAATTTCTTCTTGCCCTGGCTGTTCAAATCAAAAGGCAGTATTCCACTAACAAGAAAGTTAACAAGGTCAGCGTACCACAGGATTGTCGTGGCATATAAAATTTTCTCATCAGGGAATTCCTCTTGAATATCTACAGTGGCATTTTGAATTGTTCTCTAGCCTAGATAAATTATCAACAACTTGGTTCTCAGAACCTTTTCTATCTACAACCTCCAAGTTGAATTATTGCAAAAGTAAGATCCACCTAATAAGTCTAGGCTTGGCATCCTTTTTGTTCACAAAATATTTTATAGTTGAGTGATCAATATGAACATAACTTTAGTTCCAATTTGGTATGGTCTAAATTTATGAAAAGCAAATACAACGAAAAGTAATTCTTTCTCAATGGTTGTATAATTCATCTATGCTTCGTTTAAGGTACAACTAGCATAATATATAACATGAAAAAGTTTACCTTGGGGTTGCCCCAAAATAGTTCTTGTAGTATATTCACTTGCATCACATATCAACTTAAATGGTGATGTCCAGTAGGGATAAACTACAATGGGCTAAGATTCAACATTTCTTCATTCCACTGAAGGTGTTGAGGCATAAATCGTCAAACACAAAGGGTTGGTTTTGCTGAAGCAAGGTGCATAAGGGCTCAGAGATTTTGAAGAAGTCCTTGATAAATCTTCTATAAAAGCCAGCGTGTCCAAGAAAACTCTTTATGCACTTAACAAAGGTAGGTGGTGACAATTTTTCAATCACTTTAATTTTCACTTTATCCACCTCAATGCCCTTGTGAGATATCTTGTTCCCTAATACAATGCCTTCAGTCACCACAAAGTGACATTTATCCCAGTTCAAAACTAGATCAGCCTCCTACATCTTTTGAGAACTTTTGCCAAATTGCCAAGGCATCATGAAGTCATATTCAGAAACGAAGATAGGTTGTATACAACGCTGAAAAGTTGTCGCGACATTATAGAGTCCAAAAGTGCCATAGAAACAAGTGAATATAGTCTTCTTCTGGTCCTCTGGTGCGATGTAATTTGATTGTACCTAGAATATCCATATAAGAAGTAGTAGAATGCTTTGCCTACCAATCGATGAATGGAAGAGGAAAATGATCCTTATTTGTAGCTTTGTTGAGCTGACGATAATCCATACATATCATCCATCCAGTGACAGTGCGAGTGGGCAATAACTCATTGTACTCGTTTGTAACCACAATCGTGCTATCTTTCTTCGGTACACATTGGATAGGGCTCACCCATGAGCTATTATATATAGGGTAAATCACTCCAGCATCAAGCCACTTAAGTATTTCTTTCATTACCACTTTCTTCATAACGATGTTGATTCTTCGTTGTGATTCTATTGAATTGTCGTGGAATTCTTCAAGAAGAATCTTGTGCATGCAAATCGTGGGATTAATCCTCTTTAAATCGGCCATAGTCCAACCAAGCGCTTTCTTATGCTGTATCAAAACACTTAACAAACTTTACTCTTGGTTAGTAGGAAGGCTAGAGGAAATAATCACAGGTAAAGTATTATCACTACCCAAGTAAACATTTTTAAGATGCCTTGGCAAAGGCTTAAAGTCTAGGGTAGTGCATGCAATAATGATGGCTTAGGAGGAAAAAATTCATAAAAATTCAGGGGTTTAAAGTTCAAACTTGATCTAGCTAGTAGTAAACTAGATTGCTCCACCCCAATTGGTAATTTATCATAGTCATATAAACATGCATCATCAGTCAATATTCATTGTCTGCTAGCTGAATGAAATTGTTCTGGCAAAGTTGTTCAGTTTCTTCTTCAATTAGTGAGTTCAGTTCAGAAATGCCTTGGCATTTTTCAGTCATCAAAATACTTGAGGGTATGAAAAACATTGACAGTCACACACTGATTGACCACTCTCATGGTAAGTTCACCTTTTCACAATCTATCAGAATATGACCAGTGGCTAAGAAAAGCCTACCCAAAATGATGGGTACTTTGGCATCGACTTCACAAAGATAAGGAAATCGATTGGAAACACAATTTTATCCACCCTCAGTCTAACATGGGATATATCGCGAGGTTCTAAAATTACAAAGGTAGGTCTCACATCTCCTATGCCAAGCTTTAAGAATTTAGATTTTGTCATTAAGTTCACACTTGAACCAAGATCGCATAATGTTTTCTAATGAAATGAGCTCTTATGGAAAATGGAATAATGAAGCTGCCCGGATCAGTTTGCTTTGGTGGCAACTTGCTTAATGAAGAGTAATATTCTATTGTCATCGCAACTGTCTCATACTTCTCCACTTTCCTATTCTTGGTACAAATTTCCTTAAGAAATTTGGCATAGGTCGACATCTGTTCAATAGCTCCAAGAAAGGTACATTGATATGAAGTTGATCAAGAATTTCCACAAACTTCTTGAACTGAACTTCGTCATTATACTTCTTCAGTCTTTACGGGAAGGGTGGTGGGGGTCTAGCCTCCTTAACTGCGGGAGTAGGAATAGTTTTTGCCTTGGCATCATAATTTTGTGCTTCAGCAGACTCACTAGTAGAATTATCCTCCTTGTCCTTCTCGGTAATGATATTATCGTGTAATTCATGTTTAACTTCTTCAGTAGTGGGGGTAGGATCATCATGTTGTTTCCCCCAACACATTGCATTACTTTTTTCATGTAATTTAATGACTTCAGTGTCACTTGGTAAATACCCTTGCTGATGCTCTAGCAATGCCACAACAATCTGACCAACTTGACTTTCCAAAGATATCAAAACGAGCTATGTCTTAGAAGCAAGGCGCCTTGATTATAAAGCAAAGCTCCTTGATTTTTAATTGAAGTAGAATGGTCTTGCAGCATTGTCTTCGTGGTAGATATGAAATCTTGAATTGTAGCTTCCAAAAAACTAAATTTACGGAAACGAGGCTCCCTTGTTAGTATTATGGCATGGCATAGAATTTTGAAAGCCTGAGATTCAGTATAACTTTGCTGGCGAGTAGGTTGACTAGCATTATGGTTTCCTTGATTTCCCATGAGAAATTAGGGATTTTACGCCATCGTGCATTATAAGTATTAGAATAACATTATTATTACATCGATTGAAATACCTACAAATTTGATGGAATCATGATTGGTTTGATATTCACCTCGTGATGATTGCCTTGTCATAAAGATATGCCGAGCTAGCTGCTTTCACTTGTTTTACCTCAGTGGAGCATTGTAAAATTTTTAGCATATTAGTGATAGCTAAGAGTTGAGCGGACATCGTGTTTTTGGTATCTAACTCTAATGCTCCAGGTGCCTTTCTCCAATCCCAAGCCTTGAAGAAGGAAATTGATAGTCATTGTTGGCAATTTTATCCAAAATAGCAAACACCTCAATAGGTGATTTATCCAGCAATGTCTATTTGCCGAGGCAACAAGCATCATCTTCGTGGGTGCATTGACTCCATAATAAAACATAACTACTTGAGTCCAATCTTGAAAACCATGATTAGAGAACTTTGAAAGAAAACTCTTGTAACGATCCCAACATTCATGCATAGATTTATCGTCATCTTGGAGAAAGGATGCTTTGTCATTCCTTAGTTGAGTGTTCATATTTGGCACGTTAATCGCAATAAAAAGCTTTTACAAATATCAATCCATGATTCCATCGAACTAGATAGAACACCACTCAACCAAGCCCTCGCTCAGCCATGCAAATAGTATGGAAATAACTTTAACTTCAGCACATCTTCATGCACTCCTTGTTAGCAGAAAGAATCATAAACTCTAAAAAGTTGCGAATATGTTGCCTAGCATCTTCAGTTAGCATGCCCCCAGACTGCCCTATGGAATTAAACATATTAAACATAACTGGTTTGAGCTCAAAATGTGCAACTTGAATTTCAGGTGCTACATTTCCAAGATTTAGATCATCCAGCATCGGATTCAGATGATCACGAATAGCGCAAGGCCTATCAGTAGGTCCAACATTTTGAAATGACTTGGCATTCTAAGTGCCTTCATCTTAACCAATGCCTTGGTTCCCAATTTGATATATGTTTTCTCGAGCATGTTAAGCATGTCTCTTTTCCCTAAAGAGTCTTTCAATCTCATGTTCAATCGGTTCTAATGGCTCGTCAGAATGTCTTCTAGGCATACACCAAATAATCCTAAAAATAATGAAGAAAAACATCAAGTAAAATATAAAAAAATAAAGAAGAAAAAAAAATTCTGTAGAAAAACTAATTAACTTCAAGTTGCCAACCCTAGACAACGGTGCCAAATACTTGTTCGCGTTTTGTGAGTACTATAAAATTATACGCAAATAATCTGCAAGTATACACAATCGCTCAAGTAATATAATGATGAGTGAGTATCGTCTCCACAGAGATTGGTGGAAATTTATGAGTTTAGCCCAAGCAAAGAACTACTAAATCTAAGTATAGTTAGAGTGATGATATGTACCAATGAAGAATGTCAAGGCAATATATATTGGTGGGAATGGAATGATAGTGTGATGTGGTAGCAGATGGTGATGTGTGGAAAAAAAATTGTGTATAATGAAATTAAATGATAATGTAAAGATAAAATAAATTATAAAAAAGCAGATAGAATGAAAGGACTTGATAATCCTCACACAATAAGTTACTACGGGAATGAATGATATGAGTCACTAGGAAACTTAAGTCTAACTTCTCAAGATGATCTCACTTCTATGTTTTGCCTGACAGAGTTTAGTAAAAGTGCACTATGCTATCTCTAGTCAAGGGACTCAACAGGTTAAGAATACCATGGCAATACTTCCTGGCGTTACCATGTGCAGTGATTCCATCAGTGGAACATAATATGTCACGACAATACCATTCAGTATTTACACTAACATCTACCCTCTTGACCGAGTACTACACCTTTTAGTCGATTAAAATCCTAGCCTTGTTTAAATGTGGATTAAGCTTAGTTACTATCTAAACCCTATTGTTTATATTGATTTTCTTTTGTTTCTCTCGAATACTAATGATGAGCTATTTAGTTTCGCTCGAACACTAAATATTTTCCTAAGAAATGGGTACTCTAATAGCTCTTACAACCTTAAGACATTTAACACATAAAAAACAAATAAAATCATAGAAAAAGAACAATCATCATTGAAATAAAAACTTAAACTTCCATCGTGAACTCCCACCAAATAAAGCTAGTGTATAGTGGGGTTCGAATCATTCATGAAATAATTTATAAAAATCATTTGTTCCTTTCAATCCAAATCAAATGAAAAATAACAGCGAAGGGGAAAGAGGAAGAAGCCTTCGACACGCACTTCCGGAGCTCTCCTTAACCACCACAAACTACCTTAGCTCGTTAGTTCCTCTCAGACTCCTATCTCACCACTCTTTAGAGCTCGTTAATGAATGTACACCACTATAAAAATGGAGGAAGGAAACGATGAAGAAGATGAAGAAAATGGAGAACTTTCAGTTGGAGTGTGTAACCTCCTCCTCTCTCTTATGAGGTGTCCTTTAATAATAAAAATATCTAAGGGTATTAATGGAATTTTGCACTCAAAATACCCATTATACCCCTAGAGTCACTCCTTAGGCGTGATGTTTATCCTCAAAGATGGTGGTGGTCCCCAGCAGGTGGTTATAACCATCAGACACACGCCTTGTCAGCTGTCATTTTGTAATAATATCTTTTTGTCCTTTTCTACTCCAGAAATGCCAAAGAATTCCAATATGCTTTAGTAACGTATGATGCCACGACATTCCTTCCCAGCTCGCCCTTTTGCTTTTTATTTCCTGCACATCAATAAAAACCACACCTTCCTCCTAATACAACACCTTAATAAATTAAATTAACACAACCACCAAAAATACAACTACATACAACTACATGCATCTAAAATGACCTAAATGAACCTTTAAATAAACAATAACTTAAAGTGAAAAGGCCTTAAAAGTAGCCTTTTATGAAGTTATCAAAGCTTCTTTTTTTTAAGTTCTTGAGAGTGAGATCTTCACAATCGGTTTGCCTTTTCATTACGACTAGCAGGGCTGGTTAGAGCTAATCATCGAGTTTTCCTAATCAATTGTGATTAGGAGGGTTCGTATGACAATTATCCTTCTATTTCCAAAAATCCATCCTCACCATCATCATCTTTACCATCCATCTTAATAAGGGAGATCATATTGATTTCTTTATTTATCTTTAGTTCTCAGTATTTTATTATCATTATTTATATTGTTCTAACATTATGCCTTGTTTTGATTCCAACACCTAAACAAATCCTAAAACAAATCCTAGTCCATATTTCATCTTGTTCTTGATCGATTATAGAGCTTTCAAGGTTTGATTCTTCAACAAGAGCAATATTAATCAATCCGCTATCATTTCTTATCAATTGGTATCAGGTTTGGGGTTTTTTTTTCTTTGACTCCTAGTGCTATAGGTTCTTTTGTTTTTCCTTTTTTGTTCTTTTACATTATCTAACACATTATCTTCCTTATGTTAGTAGAACCAAAAGAGCTTGCATATTCGTTCACTCGTTGCATTCTCTTTCACTTGGATTCTGACCTTTGTTTGACCTCTTAGAACTTTAAGATTGCTTGTCCATTTTTTGTTAGTGATCAAACTCCGATACGGATCTTGAAATACTTTTGGACAATCAGTGTTCTTGCCTCACGTTGTGTTACTTTCCTTAGAGTGACTTGAGAGGTTTCTTGTTTTGTTGAAATTATTTTACTTTACACTCTTTTTCTTTGAGTGTTGTGAATTTCAGGATGGTGAAAAACGATTTGGATACCCAACCAGTTACAATGGATGACGTAGTCAAGTCCATATAATCCTTGACAGAGTCAATACAAGATAATCGACGCACATTTGATAGCATTTTTGAAAGACTGTATCGAATGAAAGAATCAATTAGAAAAAATCATGACCTTCCCGACCAGCTATATGAGACAACAGGATCGATGAGCAACAACAAGAAAGAGAATTCTTCTCCAAACCTAAACTCACCATCCCTCCATTCTAAGGCGACTGCAATCCAGATGAATATTGTGATTGGGGGAATAAAGTCGATATCATGTTCGATTACTACACTTACCCGCCGGAAGAACAAGTAACTCTTGTCACTTTGAGTTCACTCATTATGCACTAACTCGGTGGACTCAATTAAGGAGATCTTAAATGGAAAAAATACTAGACCCACTCAAATCATGGACCGAATTGAAGTATGTTATGTGAGAACGATTTGTATCGTTCTTCTATACCCTCGAAGTCAAGCAACGACTACAAAGGATATGAATAGGTCAACGATCCATGGAAGACTACTACAAACAAATGGAATCATTATTGCAAAGAGAATTTATAGTGAAGATCAAGATGAAACCATGAATAGATTCATGGAAGGACTCGACGAAAGCATTATATAGAGATGCAGGGATAGATCAACTAGAGATGCAGGGATACATCAACCTAGAGGATGCACTAAACAAAGTAATTGCAATTGAAAATCAAATCTAGAGAAAGTTTTGATTTTGAGAAATTATCAATGTACATAATCTACTCTACCTTCTATTCAGATTCAGAAGATAAGAAATGAAAAACTAGAGAAAGAGAAGACTAAAAAAACAAAGAAAGATGCACCTTCAAATCCTACTGACAACATCAGAACAAGAGATATCACGTGCTTTAGTTGCAAAGAAAGAGGTCATGTCAAACACAACTGCCCAAACACAAGGACCTTAACTATACAAACTGATGGTTCTTACACATCAAAGGACAATTGTGTCGACACAGAGAAACATGATACAAACAATGAAGAAAATGACGACTACAAAAGTGATGACTACACCGGAGATTGTTTGGTAATTTGACAAACCTTGAATATTCAAGTCGCCTATGATTCAAACGTACATCGTACAAACATATTCCACACAAGGTACCAAATTCAAGACAAACCATTTTCCATCATCATTCTGTCGACAGTCGTTTTTGTCTGAAGTTTTGTTTTGTTTCGTTATAGTTATATTATTATATTATATTATTTTAATTAATAATTATAATTTTTGTTACAGGCACAAATGCAAAACAGATCTGACCTTAGGCCTAATTACAACCAAAACACATTTTCACAAGTTTTGCCCAATCTAGACCACTGGCCAGAATGACTAATTTCAGCAGATTCAAGCTCGGTTCAGACCCAGATTTGACCCGAGTAGCCCAACATGCCCAAGAAGCCCAAATACAGTTAGGGTTTCACACATCTCAGCTTTAGCCGTCACAGATCACAAATGTTGGATCTAGAGAGATCCAACGGCCCAGATGGAGTTTTTAAAAACCCTAGAGTTTTTATTACAACCCTAGGGCTATTCCGACCACCGCCATAGTGTAATGATGCACCCGTTGCAGTCACCTCCAAACGTTCCAGTCAACAGTAGCCACATAGCTGCCACATTATCATCGGATCCAAGAGATCTGGGTGATTTTAATGCACCCAATCTATCAACGCACAACTCACTGCCTCTAGGGTAAGTCACCATCATAGCTCTGGTGATTTACCGGGGTTTACCCTTTTAACGGTCCGAAGGGTGGTATGAAAAACCTATAAATAGGGTCGAAATATACAAGAACAAAAAGAACCAAGCAAGATCAAAGCCAAGGCAGCCACCAAAATCAGTAAAATATTGAGAGAAGAAGGTGAGGAAAGTCTTATCGTCGTTGGAGCATCCAAACGTCACCGGAAAAGTTGAGACATCGAAGGTAAAGATTTTTAGATCTACATTGATTTAGGGACTTCTAGAACAAAAGGTTGTCGGATTCGGCTTTAGGACGGTTTAGGCTTTATTTTGGTGTATTTGGGTAAATTCTGGCCACTGTGGGTGGTGGCCGACGACGCCTATCGACGACGGCACATGGTGACTGGCCGCTGGACGGTTTCCCTTTGGCGAGGGGAAACTAGAATGAAGGGAGAGCTTCTCTCTCTAAGAAAGAGAAACAAAGAGGAAAATGTGAGGCTTTAGGCCTCTTTTGGCCGGTTAGAGCCTATTTATACCTCTCCCCGAACGTCATCATTTAGGGAGGGGCCTATGTGTAAATTGAAGTATGGGTAAATTATACCTGGGGTACCTGTAACTTTGTATTTATTCAATTTAGTCATTGAAAGCATGTTTTTGTATATCCTATTTGGTTCTCCAGTTTTATTTGTTTTTATTTTAGTCATTAATCATATATATATATGTATTTAGGGTAAAATAACCTATTTAGTCCCTTAGATTTTAATTACTTATATTTTGATCCTGTGTTATTATTTATGGTTAAAATACACTAATAGTGCCTATATTTTATAATATTTTGAATTGGGATTATTAATTTTATTATTTTATAACATATTCCCTAAACTTAATATTTTAATTAATTATAGGGTTATTTAAACTTATAATACTTATCATATTAGGTTTTTGTAGTAGTAATTATAAATAATTTTATTTGTATAATTTAGTAATTCAATTAAATACAGGATTGTTAATTTATTGTAAAGACATTAATTAATAAACAAGGTACTAATTTTGGGTGTTATGGGGCGCTAATCCTTCCCCACACGTAACTGACTCCCGAACTCATTCTCTAGTAGGCAGACCCCTGTTGTGTTATTTTAATATTATTCTTAGGAATTTTATTAAAATATTATAACATTTTTGTGACCAATCACACCCCATTAAATGATTAGTGGAGACTCCTCAAAATGGTGTTTTATCTGATTTAAGGAAGAAAAACACTTACTTTTTCAAGACAACTACACTTAGGTGTACTATTTTTTTTGGTCGGGCAAAGAAACGTTTCGACAGCTTGGCGACTTCGCTGGGGACGTTTTTCTTAGAGAGTCAAGCCACCAATTTATTAATTAACTATCTTTGCAATAAAATTATAAATTTGTTTTAATTTTGTTTAAATCTTTGATTATTTTAATAACCATTTTCTGTATAAATAGTCATACTAACTTTTTTTTTATGTTTTCAGATTTAATTATGGGTCTTTAGAATAAATTTACATGATGTACATTATTTCATTCTTTTTATGCTTTTCCTTACCCACTATGCACTGCATTCATGACATGAGCTAAAACCCCGCTCTTATCCTATTTAGCTTGAATGAGAAACTGCTCCCTCTTGTGGTTTTCACCTCCGTATGGGATAGAGAATCATTCCTTGTGCTCACACCTTATGTTCCTCGTGTGGTTTTCACCTCCGTATTGACATAAGGAAGTGTGTTCCTTTGAATTGAGCTCGATCCAAAAGTCTGTAATGGACCAGGATTGAGGGCTTGGCAGTCTAAGGGGGCACCAACAAAGGACAATTCGTTGACCCTTTTTACCTTAGAGCCTAAACTCAGCATATAATAAACCTAGAACTTGAATCTAGTCAAAGCCCAACCCGATTAAGTATCGTAAGGTTAGTACACAAGGAAAAGCTTGTTGAGTCTTTTAATTGTTACTTTGTTTTTCGAATAAATGCATGCGAACTAGAAATCATACGGTTAGGTTTATCTTTACAAATAAGCATGTGAACTAACTTGCATGAAGTTAGGATTTTGACAAAATATTCTTGAGTAATTTTATGTTTTGCATTCTACATTGCATTACCATGGTGTTGATTCATGATTGATTTCCATATAGAAAGCTAGAAATATGGAACAAAGTGTCCAACATGAAGTAGAAAATAATGCAGTTGTTATAAGATAGTCTGAGCAGTCTCAACTTATCAAGAGAAATAGCTTGTCACCAGGATACGTGTCAGACCTTATCAGCTATACTCATATCATTGTCCACCAAAACAATTTGAATGAGTTGAAAGAAATCTGGGGAAAATGGGAAATGACTGACAAGCAGCTATTCTATGATCTATATGGTGACATTGCTTATCTCTTAGACATCTCTATTGACCGACATTTGTTCAGAGCTTTATTACAATTTTGGAATCCCAATAAGATATAGTATATATCAAGACACCTACTATGGAGGAATATCGAGCTCTTATTCGCTGTCCGAGATCCTGAGAAGATATATTATATATCAAGCCACCTAATACTGGTCCCTTTAAGAAGAAAGTACTCTTAATGACCGGAATGAGTGAAGAGTGTGCCACAAGAAATATCAAAAGGAAGGGTGATAGTGAATGTATCACTTGGACTACTCTGAGAGAAGTAATCTACCGCAATCCAGAAAAAGAAAGAAGATTGATATGTTCTCCTTAGGTATTTATGGACTGGTCATTTTTCCAAAGATTCTGGGGCATGTGGATATATCAGCTATGGACCTGTTTGAAAGATTGGAGAAGAACATAGATCTAGTAGCAGCTATTTTAGCTGAAACATTTTGTTCTTTGAATTCCTGCAGACGTGAAGGGAATGGACGTTTTATAGGTTGTGCACCTTTGTTTTTTTGTGTGGATTCTTAATCTTCTTAAGTACGAGGAAAGAGCTTCTGGCCGAGTATTTCTAGAAGATTTTTTACCCCTGCATGATTTCCTTTCTCGAGAATGAACCAGGAGTTACGGTGAAGAAAAATGGATGAATATCTTCAAAAATCTCAAAGATTGCGATGTATTATGGTGAGCATCTAAATAGTTCTTCAAATATACTGTATAGATGTAGAGAATACGATTGGGTTCCATTACATGGCATTTGGGTTCCGTAGGATATGCATCTTTGATGGTCTCCAAACAATATGGATCGAAGCAATTTATTACTGCAACATCGGGTTTTTCTGAATCAGAGTTTGCATTTAGAAGTGATCAGTACAAGGATAAAGTCAGAAGAATCGCTGATGCCTAGAAATTAATTCATCAAGTAAATGTGTTTACTTTCGGTCAAAGGCCTTCACAAGAATACGAGCAATGGAGAATTAGTTGAGTCAACGACAACCCCCTAATGGTTAATCTTGAGGATGTTCTACCTAACCAAGAACATTTAAAAGTTATACCATCTCCATTAGAGTTGGCAAGACATGAATTTGAGATTGAAAGAAAGTAATGGAGAAAAACTTTGCAAAAATTGGAAGAGGAAGTATACCATAAATAGACATCCATAAAGGACGAGAAGATCAAGTTAGAAAAGTTGAAAAGTAGCTCAGGTTAGATTTTAACGGTCTCCAGTCATCTTATCAGCAGATGGTAAAGACTCAGATTGCAGAAGGTTCAAGAAAACAAGAATCGACAAGTTTGAAAAGAAAGGCCGAAGAAGGTAAAGAGGAGCTCAAACGAAGTAAACACCAAAACAAGATACTTTCCAAAGAAAATGAAGCATTAGAGCAACGATTGCTGGAAAATCAAGTTAAAAATTAGAAACTAAAAGGTAGGGTCTTAAGGCTGGAAACTGCATTACGAAGCCAAGAAAGTAACTCAGAAGTTAGAAGCCTAAGAAAGCAAGTAAATGAACTGGAGACCAAGGTCCAAGATCTTCAGAGGAAGACAAATCAACTCCCTATATCCCTTATTAAGGAATTGTGCAATGGCGTTATGGTTGGGAATGTACCTAATGGAAATTCAAAAAAAGGGATGATCTTATTGCAAAATATTTGAAGCAAGCTCAGGGAGTGGCGCAATACTTGTTGATTTTGCATATGAGGCTATCACTTTAAGTGAAGGATTAGAGCCCGAAACCGAAGAAGCTCATAAGGTCTTTGAGGTACTTGAGAATATACAACAGTTAGGAGAAATTGCTCAGATGTATCTGTGATGTTGTATCTGTACTATGTTTAAAAGCTTTATAATAAAACTTTGTTTTAGTATAAAAGTTGTTCTAAAGGAATCACTCCAATAACAACACCTTGCATCTTGTATATTTTGCATAAACATTTTTTTTTTTTTTCATATAGCATTTTATATTATATTTTTTGAGCATAAAACATTCATTTTTATTAAAATGGGTTTTCTCTTTTTCAAAGAATATGGACACCTCTAAGCATCCATACAATATCAGAAAAAGGGTAATTGACGATAAAATCACTCAAATTGAAAAGACTCAGCTTGAGATGTAAGAAAATTTTAAGAAGGCCCAGGAAGAAATGTATGAACAAATGCTGAAATCCCAGAATGATATGATGGAAAGATTTGCAAGTATGTTACAAAGGAGAAGTATAGACCAAGTAAATACCCCAGCTATTGGTACTATCACTGAAGAACCTTTGTACCCTCCAGGCTTTACACTAAGAGAAGATCGTCAAAAAGCTCAAGTAACTGAGGAACCCCTATACCCCCCAGACCTTGCAACATCTAATGTTAAGGCCCAGTCAGGAGTAATTACTCAGTCAGGAAGAGTAAACATAAACTTACCTAGTGCTTCAATAAGCCAACAACAAATTGAAAATGTTCCAGATTTTGATCAAGAAGAAAAGAAAGAATCAAATAACAATTGGAACAACTAATGGAAGAAATTAGGGTCATGAAAGAAGGCTCTAGCATATAAGGAATTGAAGCAAAAGAGTTGAGTTTGGTACCTGATTTGGTATTACCACCTAAGTTCAAGATTCCATATTTTGAAAAATTTGATGGCATGAAATGTCCTTCTACCCATATCACAATGTTTTGCAGAAAAATGACGTGTTATATAGGGAATGATCAACTACTAATTCATTGTTTCCAAGAAAGCTTAACAGGTTCAACCATTCGATGGTACAACCAATTAAGTAGAGCTTATATTAAATCTTGGAAAGTTTTAGCTAAATTGTTTCTTGAACAATACAAGCATGTGAAGGATATAAGACCTAATCAAATGGTGCTGCAGAACATGGAAAAGAAATTCAATGAAAGTTTCAGGCATTATACCCAAAGATGGAGGGACAAAGTTGTACAGGTGCATCCACCCATGGAAAATGAATAAACAAATGTACTCTTTATAAACACCTTAAAAGCTACTTTCTTTACTCACCTCATAGGGAATTCTTTTAAGAGCTTCGATGACATTGTCACAGCATATGAGATCATTGAAATGGCAGTTAAAAGTGGGAAACTTGAAAGCGGTGAATCTAGCAAAAAGTCGTTAATGAAAAGAATGAGAGCGAGGTAAATAACATAAGGAAATATGAATCAAACAATATCACGGTATCTTGACCTCAGGACCTTGGATCCTCTACACAAAAATCTGCCAAGCAAGGAGCATGAAAACCAAGATAAGAAAGAGAAAAGCTTCAGTTTGACCCAATTCCTATGACGTACAAAGAATTATTCCAGATATTATATGACAAACATATAGTGTCACTCTATCATGTATCACATGTACAACCTCCATAACCTAAGTGGTACGATGATAGTTTGCAATGCGAATATCATGCAGGGGCCCGTGGACATTTTATTGAAAACTACATCGCATTTAAAAGAATAGTCCAAAGTCTTAGAACAAAGAATGTCATAAATTTTGGTAATAATGAGGAACCAAATGTGGCTCAAAATCCATTTCCAAACCACACAGGAGCGGGAATTAATGCAGTTGTAGAGGAAAAGGAATACATGTTATAAGGCAAGTTAGTGAGGTGAAATCACCAATGGTTTGGGTGTGGACTCAAATGATCAAAGTTGGTTTATCGAAATCTAATCTGTCAGCATAACGATTAAATTGTGGAAATATATGCCATTATCATTGTTGCGAAGGACATGTTATACAACAATGTCCAGATTTCCGGGCTTTGGTACAAAAGATGATAGATGAAAAGGAAATGGAATTTTTCAAGAAAATACCAGAAGAAGAGAAATGGACAATTGTCTCTGAGGGATCATCTAGAGAGGTCTACAACTCTAATTATCCTCTAATTATTACACCAAGGACCCGTATATTAGAAAAAATAGCTCCAAAGGTGGTCATCACTTCTCCATCCTCGTTCCTATATAAAGATGACAAGCAAGTGTCATGGAATTATGACTGGAAAATGAAGGAAACAATGGGAGGAAATGAAGAGGTAGATGAGGTTGGACATTTTACCAGAAGTGGAAGGTGTTATTCTAAGGAGCTTGAAAAGCAAGCTGCGATTGATAAAGGGAACAAGGTTGAATTACAACTGAAAGAAGATAAAATTGTCATCAATGAACCAGTGACTGAAAATGAGTTGTAGAATTCTTGAAGTTTCTCAAACACAGTGAATACAATATTGTTGAATAATTACACAAATTGTCTTCTCGTATATCAGTCTTAGCACTTTTATTAAGCTCAGAAGCACATCATAATGCTTTATTGAAAGTGTTAAATCAAAATTTTGTGCCAAAAGAATTGTTGTAATCAAATTGGATAGGCTGATTGCAAACATGCGGCTGACAATTTCATTTCTTTTTCCGAAGATGAAATCCCTTTTGAGATGTGTGGAAGCCCTAAAGCCCTGCACATCACGATTAAGTGCAAAGGACATATTCTATCTCGAGTATTAGTTGATAATGGTTCAAGTCTGAACGTAATGCCATTAGTGACTCTAAAAAAATTACTAGTCGACAGTACACTCATGAGAAATAGTCAGAGTATTGTCCGAGCTTTTGATGGAACCAAGAAAGAGGTATTGGAAAAAATTGACATTCCTTTGACTATTGGTCCAGCTACATATGAAGTGGAATTCCTTGTAATGGGTATTATACCCACTTATAATTGTTTACTAGGAATGCTTTGGATTCACCAAGAAGGGGAGTTCCATCCACACTACACCATAAAATAAAATTTGTAATAGATGGCAAGCTGATATGTCTTAATACTGAAGAAGACATCATTGTTTCCGTATCGACCACTACTCCATATATTGAATTGGATGAAGAAGTTATTAAGTGCTCTTTTAGATCGTTGGAATTTGTTAATGCCACATTTGTCGCCGTAGGCAAAAAGAGGCCCAAACCCAAAATTTCGAATTGTACTAAAATGAGGCTCATTGACCCTGGGAAAGGGAACAAAAGCAAGAAAAGGGTTAGGAAGTTATTTACAAAGACTAGCTAACCAATTTTTCCTATCTCTAAGAAAGATCGATTTGGTTTGGGATATCAACCGACTATAAAGGAGAAATAGATGGGTATTAGAAAGAATCAAGAACTGAGGAAGGTAAAGTTAGTTGGAGAAGATCTCATATGGGAATCAATGACTTTTCACCATTGAGTAATACTTTTGTGTTTGGAGGACACATTTTCCAAGAGGATCAGCAAAACAAAGGGTTGATTGTTTACAATGCTTTGAAAGAAATGAGTATCAATGTCATATCAAATGATGAATCTATAGAAAATAAAGTTATGGGCATTTACCCCGCAGCATCAGACTTTGAGTTAAATAATTTGACTACAGAAAAATTACCTGTAGTTTTCAAGTCTTTTTCAAAGTAACACACAAGAACTTTCTCTATTACTTATACCCTGGGGCAATAATTTGATTTTGTGTAAAGGGTTAAACTATGTTGTTTTTCTTTTTCAATAAAAGATGCATTAATTCCCAAATGGCAAACATTTGTAAATGCATTTTTGTGATCATATGTATATACTCTTGTTCATTGTCTTTTCAGGAACTCAATTATTAATAACATGAATGCTGATGATACTGACCCAAAAATTGACTTTGAGCAGCCTATGTGTCCTGGGGAAATTGAGGGTTGTGATAATGATAAAGAATGCGATTTACCTTCCTAACTATTAAAAATGATGGAAAAAGAGGACAAGCAAATTCTTTCTCATAAGGAACATATTGAAATTTTAAATTTGGGGTCCAATGTGAATAAGAAAGAGGTGAAATTGGCACTACCTTATCTGATATAGGACGACAGAGTCTGATTGAGTTGCTGTAAGAATACAATGATGTATTTTCTTGGTCATATGAAGACATGCCAGGATTAGATACATAATTGGTAGTGTATAAGCTACCAATAAAGCCAAAATGTAAACATGTGCAACAAAAGTTGAGAAGAATGAAACCTGAAATATTACTTAAAGTCAAGGAAGAAGTAAAAAAGCAATTCGATGTCGGGTTTCTTAAGTGGCCAAGTACCCTGAATGGGTAATAAATATTGTCCCTATATTAAAGAAATATGGTAAGGTCCGTATGTGTGTTGACTACTGAGACCTCAATAAAGCCAGTCCGAAGGATAATTTTTCTTTGCCACACAGACACATTGGTGGACAACACTGCTAAGAATTCCTTATTCTCATTTATGGATGGTTTCTCTGGCTATAATCAAATCATAATTCACCCTGATGATATGGAAAAAATAACGTTTGTCACCATATAGAGAATGTTTTGTTATAAAGTGATGTTCTTTGGTCTAAAGAATGTAGGGGCAACTTATCAAAGGTCTATGGTAACATTATTTCACGACATGATGCATAAAGAAATAGAAGTTTATGTCGATGATATGATTTGAAAGCCAAATCAGAGTATGAACTTGTTAAAAATTTAAGAAAACTTTTCCAAAGATTAAGAAAATTCCAGTTAAAGCTTAACCCAAATAAGTGTACATTTAGAGTAACATCTGGCAAGCTCTTGGGATTTATTGTAAGCCAAAAAGGAATTGAAATAGATCCAGATAAAGTCAAAACTATTTAAGATTTGCCACCACCACAAACACAAAAAGAGGTTCAAGGATTTTGGGGGAGACTAAATTATATAGCACGATTTATTTCGTAGCTAACTGAGAAATATGATCCTATTTTTCGCCTCCTTAGAAAGAGTAATTTTGGGCATGGATGAAGAATGTCAAGAAGCTTTTGAGACAGTTAAGAAATATCTTTCAAGTACCCCAATCTTGGTACCACCCATCCCAGGAAAACCTTTAATTCTTTATTTATCAGTCTGGGAAAATTCAATGGGGTGTGTATTAGAACAACATGATCAAACTGAGGAAAAAGAGAGAGCTACTTACTATCTCAGCAAAAAGTTCACTGAATGTGAAACTAGATACTCTCCAATTGAAAAATTGTGTTGCTCTTTGGTGTGGGTTACAAGAAGGCTTAGGCAGTACATGTTATATTACACCACATGGCTAATATCCAGATTTGATCCTTTTAAGTATCTAATGGATATACCCGCATTATCTGGAAGGTTAGCTCGTTGGAAAATTCTGTTGTTAGAGTTCGACATCCAATACATCAGTCAAAAAGTAGTAAAAGGGAGTGCAATAGCTGAATTTATTGCAAGTAGAACTTCTCAAGAATATGAGCCGATAAGTTTCGATTTTCCAGACGAATATTTAATGGAAATCTCAATGGAAGAATCAATTATATCCACCAATGAATATTGGAGGTTGAATTTTGATGGTGCTTCAAATGCTTTGGGACATGAAATTAGGGCAATCTTGGTCTCACCAAATAGAAAACATTATCCGTTTACCAGCTGACTTAATTTTGACTGCACAAACAATATGGCTGAGTATGAGGCATGTATTTTGGGTCTTAAAGATGCATTGAACGTAAAGTAAAAATGTTCAAGGTATATGGGATTCAGCTCTAGTAATTTACCAAATTAGAGGAGAATGGGAGACAAAAGATTTCAAGCTTGTAGAATACCATAAATTGGTTATGGAACTCATCAAGGAATTTGAAGAGCTAATTTTCAATTATCTCCCAGAGAAGAAAACCAAATGGAAGATGCCTTGGCAACTTTGGCAGCTGCATTTAAGGTAGATTAGTATTCAAGGATGATGCACATTGAAATGCATGCCTATGAATATCTAGCTCATTGTTTTAATATTGAAGAAGAAGAAGAGGTGAAACCCTGGTATTATCATATTTTACAATTCATCAGATATTAGAGTTAACCTAAACAAGCAACTGATAATGATAAAAGAACTATCAAAAGAATGGCATCAGGATATATCCTCGATGGTAAAATATTGTACAAAAAGGGCCTGGATCAAGTCCTATTGAGGTGTGTAGATACCAAAGAAATCAAAATAATTCTCGAAGAAGTGTATGAAGGGATATCTGGAACTCATGCTAATGGGCATACAATGGCTAGACAAATTATGAGATTTGGATATTATTGGTCAACTATGAAAATAATTGTATCAATTATGCCCGAAAATGTCATAAGTGTCAAATTTATGGAGACAAGATGCATATTCCTCCTCATCCATTGCATGTGATGACAGCTCCTTGGCCATTCTCTATGTGGGACATAGATGTTATTGGATAATTTTTTCCCAAAGCTTCAAATGGCCACCGTTTCATTTTGGTAGCAATAGACTATTTTACCAAATGGGTAGAAACAACTTTTTATGAAAACATCACTCAGTCTGCAATCTATAAATTCTTCAAAAAAAGAAATCATTTGTCGATATGGTCTACCAGAAAGGATTATTACCAACAATGCTTTGAATTTAAACAACAAAATAATGAAATCAGTCTGTGAATAGTTCCAGATAAAGTATCATAATTCCACCACTTATCGCCCAAAGATGAATGGAGCAGTTGAGGTAGCTAATAAGAATATCAAGAGGCTTATAGAGAAGATGACTGCAACTTATAAGGATTGGCATAATAAACAACCATTTGCTCTGTTAGCTTATCGAACTTCAGTACGAACAACGACTGGGCAACTCCGTTTTCATTGGCTTATGGGATGGAAGCAGTCCTACCTATTGAGGTAGAAATTCCTTCATTACAAATTTTATCAGAAGTAAAGCTAAAGGAGGCAGATTGGGTACAAACCATATATAACCAGTTTAATTTGATTGAAGAAAAGAGAATGAAAGCTATTTGTCATGGTCAGATGTACCAAAAGAGGATGATACAAGCACATGATAAAAAAGTTCACCTCTGAGAATTTTATGAAGGAGATCTCGTACTCAGAAGGATTTTACCTTTTCAAAAGGACTTCCGAGGGAAATGGATGCCAAATTGGGAAGGACCTTATGTTGTAAAAAAGGCTTTTCTGGAGGAGCTTTAGTACTTGCTAAAATGGATGGACCTGAATTACCTTACCCAATAAATTTTGACGCGGTCAAAAGGTATTTTGCATAAAAGAGAAGAAGGAATCAAGATCTAAAAAGGATATCTTCGAATCAAAGAAGAGTGTAAGATGAAAATCCATAATGGACGATTTGAGTAATTCAAGGTTCATGTTTCATTGATCATGGGATAATTACATCAAGTAATGTTCATCTTTATGATTGATGATAAGTTTCAGTACTGGAAATTTGGTGGTATCAGAAAGAACTCCACACCTTTATCACAATCTAGAGATCCTTTCGATAGAAGCTACACTTGAATCACTTTGTGGTGTGCTAGTTCAAAAGCATTTGTGCTATTGATATTTTAAGATTCCTACTTTTTTTAGTAAAGTTTTCCATGTATTTACTTAAAAACTATTCACATGAATTAAAATAGACATTTTCTTGTTAATTTTCCTTTTTGCAAGCATCTTGCTTTGAAATTTTAAAACATGTAGTTTAATTTGAAAAATACATATATTCTGAGGCTAGCAATGATTTTAACATATCATGATACAATACATGAAGCATTGAAGTACATGGAAAGTTTCAAACATTTGAAGATGATCCAAAAAAAATTTCACTAATTGAGTGGTTTGTCATTGATACTGGTGAATTCAAGAAGAATGAAAATAGGTTCGGGTTCGACCAAAAAGAATCAAGATTTTAGCTGAGATAAAAGGTTATGCTTGTTGCACCCATAATGAGTCTGAGTCAAGAATGGACAACAAGAGAAGGCCCTTATTCTAGAAAGAAAATACCCTAAAGTTTTGTCATTGAACACACTTTAGGCATAAATAGATCATGACATTCATAAATGCATGATAACAAATATAACATCATACCTATAAGTCTCTCAAAAGAAGCTGAAGGTTAAAGATATTGAAATTACAAGATATGAGTAATTAACTCAAAATCCTAAAAAGAGGGATATCTAAAGATTTGTTGAGTCTAGTCTCCACGAAAGAGTAGTGGAAGCAAATCAACCTCGAATATGATCTTCAGAAGAGTAGTAAAATAGATTCTTCTCAAGTCAATCCAACCTTCACAAAAGAGTAGTGAAGTAGGAACAGACCAAAAGTTTGATCTCCAAGGAAGAGTAATGGAAGAAAATTAATCTCAAATCTGATCTTCACGGAAGAGTAGTGAAACATATTCTTTTCAAGCAAATCTAGCCTTCACAAAAGAGTAGTGAAGTAGTAACAAATCAAAATTTCGATCTCCAAGGAAGAGTAGTGGAACTGATTTTTATCAAAAGCCAATTGGACGAAAACTTCTTATCTTTTTATCTTTTCTTTATTCTTGTTAACAAAAAAAATAAGCAAAGAGGGGCAGCTATCGACAATCGTTTTCTTCTGAAGTTTTGTTTCGTTATAATTATATTATTATTATATTATATTATTATAATTAATAATTATAGTTTTGTTATAGGGTCCAAATGCAAAATAGATCTGACCCGAGGCCAATTACAACAAAAGCCCATTTTTACAAGTTTAACTCGATCCAGACCATCTGACCCGAATGCCCAATTCCAGCAGATTCTAATCTGGTTCAAACCCAGATTCGACCCGAGCACCCCAACAAGCCAATAAGCCCAAATGTAGTTAGGGTTTCACACATCTCAGCTTCATCCGTCGTAGATCACAACTGTTGGATCTAGAGAGATCCAACGACCTAGATGGAGTTTCTAGAAACCTAGGGTTTTCATTACAACCCTAGGGCTATTCCGGCCGCCGTCATAGTGTGATGATGCACCTATCATCATCGCCTCCAAACGCTCCAGTCAACAGCAGCCACATAGCTGCCACATCATCGTCGGATCCAAGAGATCTGGGTGTATTTAATGCACCCAGTCTATCAACAACATAACTCACTGCCTCAAGGGTGAGTCAACATCGTAGCTCCGGTGACTCACTGGGGTTTACCCTTTTAATCGGTCCTAAGGGTAGTTCAAAAAACCCTATAAATAGGGTCAAAATCTACAAGAACAAAAAGAACAAGGCAAGAGAAAAGCCAAAGCAGCCACCAAAATCAATAAAATATTAAGAGAAGAAAGTGAGGAAAGTCTTACCGTCGTTGGAGCATCCAAACATCGCCGAAAAAGTCGAGACATCGAATGTAAAGATTTTTAGATATACGTTGATTTAGGGAATTTTAGAACAAAAGGTTGTCGAATTGGCTTTAGGATGGTTCGGGCTTTATTTTGGTGCATTTGGGTAAATTCCAGCCACCTTGGGTGGTGGCCGGCGGTGGCTATCAACACGACACATTGTGGCAGGCCGGTGGACGGTTCCCCTCCGACGAGGGGAACCTAGAGAGAAGGGAGAGATTCTCTCTCTAAGAGAGATAAGCAAGAGGAAAATGAGAGGCTTTATGCCTCTTTAGGCCAGTTAGAGCCTATTTATACCCTCCCGAACGACATCGTTATGGGGAGGGGCCTGTATGTAAATTGAAGTATGGGTAAATTATACCTGGGGTACCTGTAACTTTGTATTTATTCAATTTAGTCACTGAAATCATGTTTCTGTATATCTTAATTTGGTTCTCCAGTTTTATTTGTTTTTATTTTAGTCATTAATCATATATATATATATAAGTATTTAGGGTAAAATAAGCTATTTAGTCCCTAAGATTTTAATTATTTATATTTTGATATTGTGTTATTATTTATGGTTAAAATACACTAATAGTACCTATATTTTATAATATTTTGAATTAGGATTATTAATTTTATTATTTTATAATCTATTCCCTAAACTTTAATATTTTAAATAATTATAGGATTATTATAACTTATAATACTTAACATATTAGGTATTTGTTGTAGTAATTTTAAATAATTTAATTTTTATAATTTAGTAATTAAATTAAATACAAATTTGTTAATTTATTGCAAAGACATTAATAAATAAACAAGGTACCAATTTTGGGCATTATGGGGGCTAATCCTTCCCCATACGTAACCGACTCCCGAACTCATTCTCTGGTAAGCAGACCCATGTTGTGTTATTTTAATAATATTCTTAGGAATTTTATTAAAATATCATAACATTTTGGTGACCAATCACACCCTATTAAATGATTGGTGGCGACTCCTCAAAATGATGTTTTATCTGATTTAAGGAAGAAAAACACTTACTTTTTCGAGACAGCTACACTTAGGTGTACTATTATTTTTTTCGCCGGGCAAAGAAATGTCTCTACACATTCACAATGAAAGTTGTGTAAATGTCATAATCAACTACGTTGTGGAGACACTCAAACTACCTTGTCAATGACATTCGAAGCCATATTGCTTACAATAGCTTAATGAAGGCACCGAGCTAAAGGTAACAAAGAAATAACTCGTCAAACCTAAGATGGGTAAATCAATGATGACATATGGGGTGATGTGATTTCGATGCAAGCATCTCACATTCTACTAGGACGACCATGGCAATATGACAACAACGTCACATACTTTGGTAAAACCAATACATACATGTTAAACCTTCATGGTAAGCCTTTTTTTCTTCACCTTTTACCCCTAAAGAGATTATTAAATATCAACAAAGAATTCACGAAGAGTTTGGGGATTCCAAACAAAGGAAAAAAGAGGCCAAAAAAATAAAAGCCAAATAAGTTACCACGGGAGGTGAAAGAAACTAATTGTGAGAGAAAAAGAGTGTCACAAAACATTTATGCAAGCACAAAAGACCTGAAAAGAACCTTTATCCAAAACAACACTTGCATCCTCATCCGTTCCAATGAGGCCACATTTTCAATTTCCACTAACCTCGCAAATTTGCTTAGTGTTTTTGTTTCTCTTTTGCAGGATTTCGCAGATGTATTAAGCAATCTACCAGATGACTTGCTACCTAAAAGAGAAATAGAACACGAAATTGATTTCATTCTGGGTTCATCCATCTCAAACCGACCAACATATCGATTTAATCCTAAAGAAACCAAGGAATTAGAACGACAAGTGGAAGCCTTGTTACAAAAAGGCCACATTCGTGAAAGCCTTAGCCCTTGTGTTGTTCCAGTTATTCTCATACCAAAGAAAGATGGTACATTCCAAATGTGTTTAGATTGCAAACCAATTAACCGAATAACAATCAAATATAGGCACCTCATTCTACGCCTGGATGATATGTTAGATGAGCTTCATGGAGAATGCATCTTTACAAAGATAGATTTAAAAAGCGATTACCACCAAATCCGAATGAAATAAGGTGACGAATGGAAGACAGATTTCAAAACTAAGTACGGACTTTACGAATGGCTAGTCATGCCTTTTAGCCTCACTAACACCCCGAGCACATTTATGCGACTCATAAACCATGTTTTGAAAGAGTTCATAGGTAAGTATGTTGCTACTTACTTTGATGATATCCCCTTATCTACTTACATTCTCTTGAATCTCCTATCAGGCATGTTCATTCTGTCCTCGAGGTCTTACGACGAGAACATTTATTTGCTAACATGGACAAGTGTGTGTTTTGTAGTGATAAGTTTATCTTCTTAGGCTTTATAATCAGTGAACAGGGCATCCATGTAGATGAAGAAAAGATAAAAGCAATTCGAGAGTGGCCCATACCATCCTCCATCACTGAGGTAAGATCTTTTCACGGTTTAGCAAGTTTCCATCGGTGTTTCGTCAAACACTTCTCCACCATTGTTGCACTTTTGACTGAGATCATTAACAAATCAGTTGAATATAAACGAGGACCACAATAAGCAGATTTCGAATCACTCAAAAGTATGTTATGCTCGGCTCCCATTCTTCATCTTCCTAATTTTTCTAACACTTTCAAATTAGAATGTGATGCTTTAGGAATAGGAATAGGTGTAGTCCTCATATAAGAAAAGCAACCTATCACTTACTTTAGCAAAAAGTTGAATGGTGCACAACTAAACTACTCCACCTATGACAAAGAACTTCTCGCTTTGGTTCGTGCACTCGAAGAGTGGCAGCATTATTTTCTTCCCAAAGAATTTGTCATATATACAGACCATAAATCAATAAAATGGCTAAATGGTCAAGGTAAGCTAAGCAAAAGACATGCTCACTGGGTTGAATTCATTAAATCGTTTCTCTATGTAATTACGAACAAACAAAGGAAATATAACATTAAAGATGATGCATTATCCCGAAGGTATACATTCATCACAAAAATGCATGCCACTATTCTGGCTTTTGAACACATTAAATAACTTTATCCTTCCGATCCAGATTTCTTTGCGATTTACAACCATTGTTCAAAAGGTTCTTTTAACAAGTTTTATCTTGTAGATGGATTTCTTTTCCGAATGGACAAGTTGTGCATTCCTCAAGGCTCACTCTATGAGTTTCTAGTCCTTGAATCCCATTCTGGAGAACTAATGGAACACTTTCGTTTTCGCAAGACACTTGACATGGTCCAAGAAAACGTTTTTTGGCCACACATAAGGAAAACCGTAGAAAAGGTATGTGCTTCTTGCATCACATGCAAACAAGAAAAATTTAAGGTGAATCCTAACGATTTATACATGCCTCTATCAATCTCATCATCACCTTGGATCGACTTATCTATGGACCTTATTCTGGGATTACCTCGAACCAAGAAAGGTCGAGATAGTATATTTATGGCTTTTGATAGGTTTTGCAAGATGGCACACTTCATTCCTTGTCACAAAATCGACGATGCAACACACATTGCCGACTTATTTTTTCGAGAGATCGTGTGTCTCCATGGCATACCTAGCACAATTGTGTCCAATCGAGAGACATAATTCATCAGTCACTTTTGAAAGGTAGTGTGGGGTAAGATATGAACAAAACTTATATACTCCACTACTTGTCATCCTCAAACCGACAGACAAATTGAGGTAATCAATCAAATTCTAGGTTTTTACTTAGAATCGTGGTAAGTAAGAAAACTCGTAACTGGGAAGAATGTCTATCTTTCGTTGAATTTGCTTACAATATATCAATCCACTCAACAACATATCATTCTCCATTTGAAATAGTTTATGGATTTAATCCAGTAACTACTCTGGATCTCGCTCCTTTACCTTTAGATCAGGTTACAACCATGGATGGCCAACAAAAAGCAACTTTTGTCAAAGATATCCACGCAAAAGCCAAGCATCGGATGGAGAAAACTTACGACACAATGTCCCATAGAGTACAAAAAGGCATACGACATATTACATTTGAACCAGGTGATTGGGTTTAGGTACACATGTGAAAAGAGAGGTTTCCCAAACAAAGGAAATCCAAACTTGATCTACGAGGAGATGGCTCATTCCAAGTACTTGAACGAATTAATGACAATGCTTACTGCGTTGATCTTCCTTGTGAGTATGGCGTGAGTGCATCTTTCAATGCCGCTGACTTGTTTCCCTTTGATGTTTTAGATTCATGGGCGAATCATTTTAATAAGGGGGAGATGATGCATGCACCACATGGCCAAAAACAAAGGATGATGGGCTCACAATGCGACTAGGCCCAATTACAAGAGGATGAGCCAAACTACTCAAAGACAAACTCCATAATACAATCCAAGTCTTCATCAGTAAAGGCCTATAATCCCACATGGGAATAGAATAATTCAAGAAAGGAAAATCACTTATCCTTCCTCATACATCAACTTGGTTCACCACAACTCAAGTTACTTCTGGGCCCAATTGCAACTGCAGACTTTTGACTATTTTTGAATGGGATCCTAATCTTATTCTGTCAACATATCTTCTGGCTTTATAACAAGATATCCCTTAGCTTTCCAACGGTTTTTGAATCTTATCAATCCGATATCGGGAACTTAAGATACATTCATTTTGCTAAAGACAACGCATGCATAAATTCCTATACAAGATTAATACGAGATTTTATAAATATTATGAATTTTTAATATTTTTATTGATTATTTATAATATAATTTAAGATAAGATGATGCATTATATTTTAGGATTAGATTTATTATTTCATTAAGAATTAATATCAAGTTAAAACATTATTCTTAGTTTATTATTATTTTATTAGAAATTAGGATAGAATCAAAACTTTATCTTTATTCATTAGTCATGTTACAATAATGACTCATTTTTTATATATAAAGGATGCTCCTCCCACCATTATAATCATCAACTTTTATTCATTTGAATACAACGTGGGTACGTTCGTTTCTTTGAGAATTATTTTCTTTTAAGTTCTTAAGAGTTATTGAGAGTGACATCCTCACACTCCGGTTTTCCTTTTTATTACGTTTAAGAGGGCTGGTTAGAGCCGATTATCGAGTTTGCCTAATCAATTGTGATTAGGAGGGTTCGTAGGATAATTATCCATCTATTTTCCACAAATTCATCCTCACCATTATCATCTTTACCACCCACCTTCATAAGGGAGATCATCTTGATTTCTTTATTTATCTTTAATCCTATATCTTTTATTATCATTATTTATCTTGTTCTAACTTATTCCTTGTTTTGATTCCAGCACCTAAACAAAACCTAAAAGAAATCCTAATTCATCTTCCATCTCGTTTTTGATCGAGTCTATAACTTTTTAGGTTTGATTCTTCAACAAGAGCAACGTTCATCAATCCGCTGTCACTTCCTTATCAATTTTTCAATTAATACACTAAAAAATATAGAAGAAAAATTTACTAAAATAACCTAGAAAATTAAAGCAAGAAAAAGACCAATGTTATTACTTATTTCACTAAAACTTCACCGATTCCTTATCTCAACAATATCCATCAACAAAACCTGATTATAATTGATAAAATATGATGTTAGAACACTTATAAATCTGAAATTACAGCAGCAACACATGAAACCATTTTCCCAGAAAATCAATCAAAACCATGCTTGTTCACTTTAATTCCTTAATGACAAAACCTTAGATTAAAAATCCTATTTAATATGATTATAAAATCATTGAAAATCACTCAATAATCAGTAGAATAACTCAATCAAATGAAAATTTAGGAGATAAAGAAGAAATAAATGATAAAAAATTGGTTTCCCACTTCATTTTCAAAAACGGTGCAATAACACTAGTCATGTTAAGATTGGATCAAATCATTCATTAAAGCAAGATCAAAGAAGATAAAAAGATGAAAAATAAAGAGTTCTTACCGTAGATTGAAGATGAAAGCAACGTTAGAAAAAAAAATATTGAAGAAAACCAAAAGAGGAAAGCTTGGAAGAATCGACCACACATGAAGGAAAATATGATGAGATTTCGGGGTGACAACATGTGTAGTCCCTGATTGCACCTCTATCCCGGATTCCACTTCACCAACTGGAGGTAATCTAGAAAGTTCCTCTAGAAACACATTAGGATATTCATATATCGTTGGAATTGTGTCTAATCTAGGCTCAAATTTCTTCGTATCAATGCTGTAGGCCAAAAATGCCTCACGTCCTTTCTGAATCATTTTTTTAGTCTCAATATCAGAAATCACTGAATTTGAACTATTACACTTCTCACTCGTTACAAGAATACTATTTTTTTTCTGAAACTGAGAAAAAAAATAACCTCTTCTTTTTATATTCAACCTAGGCTTGATATTCAACTAACCAATCTAGCCCCAAAATAAGGTTGAATTCATGGAAAGGTAATTCCATAAGATTGGAAGAGAATTAAGTCCCTTGAATCATCAAAGAAAATCTCTTGCAAACTCGTTGACGAGCATACTATACCTTAAAGGATGAGTGGCTAAAATCTCATATATCAAACTTGAATCCTTTAAAAAATAATGAAATACATATGAATGAATGGATAGATCCAGGATCCACCAATGAAAAAATAGGGTGAGAATATAGTTCAAAAGTACATGTTATCACATTTGGAGAATTCTCATCTTCTCGACTTCAGAAATTGTATACTTGAGCTGGAACTTTTTACTACTGTTGAGTATACACAAAAGACTAACCATAGGGTCATACAAAAGCATTAGAGTGGGCTTTATTGGGTCCTCGACCCTTCAGAGACTAAGCTGGTACAAAAATCTTAGGTGTTGCACTCAAAAGTTTATCAGGATTCTTCAAACAATTTTTAATAATGTAGCCTTGCTCACCACAAAGGAAAAAAGAACCTAGTTGAAATTGCCACTCAATTGAAAAGTCGTCTTGGGCATAAACTACACATCAGAGCGTGAGAACCTTTACTCAAAACACCAATAATCTCAATGCAAGCAACTCGAACAGAGGATCTAGTCATCGACTGAGACTTCAGGTCATATTTGGTCTTTGCAGGCTAACTGAAATAAGATTTAGTTGTTTCTTGATCTCGAGGTTTCTTTAGAGATAACGGTTAACTGAAATATTCTCTAGGTCTCCTTTCTACCTTACGGGAATTACCACTTCATTTTTCACAAGCTTTCTGAGTAGACTCAATGGCCAGAACTCGAATCACGAGATATTTAAATAAGATATTCCCGAAGTAGTAAACAAAGGACACAACTCATCATTCAAGCCATCGACAAACATCTGACACTTGCTTCTTCAGTCTTAATGTATTCTAAATCATATGTACAAATCTTACAAACTTCCCGCACATACTTATCCACAGACCAGTTTCCTTCAAGTGTAGAAACTTCCTTCGTCTTTCAACTAAATAATTATCATTGATGAATTTCTTCTTAAATTCCTTGGCAGATAAGTCCAAGGTTACCTATTCTCTAGTAACTACCAATATGGTAGTCTCCTACAATTTCTTAGCTTCATCAGATATAAAAGAGATAGCACAATCAAGCTTGTGCTCGTCAGAACATTGCAGTTTTTTTTTTATTAAGGATCTTGAGAGTATATCTAGCCAATAATTGACTGTTTCTAGATAGGCATTTTCAAAACCAGTAAAGGTATAGTCTACAAATTGAGCTAATCTATCCACATGAGCTCCTGAGCTTCAAACATGAGTGGATGGAGCTATGTTGCACTGATACGGATACGGGGACGGAAACGAAAATTTTTAAAATTATAGGTACGGGACGGCAAGGGTACAACCTATAAAATAATTTTAAAATTATAAAAATAATTTTAAAATCATAAATAAAGTCAAATATCAATACTCAAACCACAATATTAAGTTTAAAACAGTAAAATCCATAAACAAACCACAATATTAAAATGTCAAATTTCAAGATTCAAACCACAATATTAACTATAGAATAATAAAATCCATAATCAAATCATAATATTAAAATGTTAAATCTTAAGACTCAAACCATAATATTAAGTCTAAAAAAATATTAAACCCAAATCAAACATTGTTAACATCCTAATTTAACTCTAATTAAAAAACTAACATTTGAGCATTTTTTAAAATTATAAAATTGGTGTAACATCCTAATTTAAATCTAATAAAAAATCCTAACATTTGAGAATTTTTTTCTAAATCACTAAATTAACTTTTGAGGTCAATTTGAAAATAATGATTTTTTTTCATATTTGAAATACCTAGAAAGATCAGGGATCAACTGACTATTAGACTAAAAATTGTTTCAAGTTGAAAGAATCGAACAAACTCAAAAAGACAGATTTCAAAGTAGTGAAAAAAGTTGCATATAATCTTACCTTCCCCACCTCCTCCGGCTAATGTTCCAACACCGCCTTCCCCAAAATCTCCACCTTCACCTCCACCACAGATAGTTTTTAGTTCACCGTTTCCTCCAGATTTTGTTCCAACGCCACCTTCCTCAAAGTCTCCACCTTCACCACCAGCAACACCACCGCAGATAATTTTTAGTTCTCCGCCTCCTCCAGCTAATGTTCCAACGCCACCTTCCTCAAAATCTCCACCTTCACCACCAGCAACACCACCAACTGAGAGTTTTTCCTCGCCTCCTACACTTACACCTCCACCATCTAGCTCTAATTCTTCTCCTCCACCTCCCACAACTTCTCTCTCAATACCCACATTATCGTCCCCGCCGCCTTCAGTTCCCTCATCCTCCTCACCACCTACAGTCAAAGCAACCCTGGAGACGTCCCCTGAAACATCCCCAAATAAGCTCTTACCATCCCCGAATTTGATCAATCATACCCTACCATCGTGGCACGTCCCCGGTATGTACCCCAGTCGTCCCGTACTGTCCCCGTGCTGGAAACATATCAGGTACTTGAAACGAGGCTCCTTTGTCGTCCCGTGTAACATAGGGATAGAGGAACCAAGGTAGTCTAGTTTTATTTCATTGTATTCATAAATAGTTGAAGCATCCCATTCATAATTTGAAAACATGTTGTTTGAAGCAGATGAATCAAATGAGTATTCAGAGGATCATTAGTGGTATTTTATTGAATCTTGTAATACCTTATTTTTGTCCGGACTCCAAACTTATTTGAATGCAAGAATGTCCGATCACATTGACCTTGGAGAAAAGGAAAGTGTCACCATATAAAGAATATCATGGGGAAATATTGTCATATAAAATGTGATCTCCTATCAAGGGAAAGGATTATTGCTAACTGATGTGATTAGATAATATTAGATGTTATTTCCTTGGATGATAAGATCTTGTATTATTTAGGCACATTTTAGCCGTCGGTGTAACAAATGTATCAGAGATCATTAGTGGTATTTTATTGAATCTTGTAATACCTTATTTTTGTCCGGACTCCAAACTTATTTGAATGCAAGAATGTCCGATCACATTGACCTTGGAGAAAAGGAAAGTGTCACCATATCAAAGAATATCATGGGGAAATATTTTCATATAAAATGTGATCTCCTATCAAGGGAAAGGATTATTGCTAACTGATGTGATTAGATAATATTAGATGTTATTTCCTTGGATGATAAGATCTTGTATTATTTAGGCACATTTTAGCCGTCAGTGTAACTAATCTAGGACATTGGATGTTTGGAGGCTCAGCTATAAATAGTGTTTTTTCCATCATTAGGGGAGAAAAAAAATGGGAGCAAAAAAATAAAAAAGAGAAGAGGAGAGAGGAGAAAAGATAGTCATTGAAGGCGTTGTAATTCAATGATAAAAGAAATAAAAGAATTTTTTTAGAAAGTATTTCTTTTTTATTTTCATTTTTTTATTTTGTTTATGTTTTGTTATTTTGGTCAATCTCGACTTTATTTTTCTTTTTCTTTTTTCAAAAACCCACTGGAAGAAGAGACAAATGAACAAGAGGTGAAGACCTTGTTTAAATCTATCTCACCTCGAGGCTCTCCAATGAAATCCGTTGGAGGATTATGTTATTTTAACATTTTTTTCTCTTCCTTTTTGTTAACCTACTTAATTTTTGTTTTAATTTGTTGACAATTTTTATTTTATTTTTATTTCATTTAAATGATCTGATTACCCAAATTGAATCTCTATGAAATCTGCATATTTTCGAATGGGTAGGAGATAATTAAAAATATTGTCCATATCATCTCTCTTTTTAAAATTTATTTTGTTATCTTTACTTTTTTAAATTAGCCTCTTAAATTTATTTTAACCTTTTATTTTGTTTTACTAAAAATTACCTTAATTTGATCACATTTGATTTCCAATTTTACTTTGATTTTTTCCATTTTTAGTATGATTGAAATATTTAATTTCATCAATTCATTTTTCCCATTTTGATGTTCTTCAAAGCGTGTAATCTTATCGTTTATTTGCTAATTTATTTTCATTTGCCTTTGGATTTCTTTATTTTTTATTATTTCCATTAATGACATACATTTTTTTATTTTATGCCTTATTATTTTTACATTATATTTATTTTTTATTGACCTATTTTATTTTATAACTTCTCTTTTTTACACATAAAGCCCAAATCTGGTTGATCAATTGGTATATCATTTCTATTTAGTATTTGTGACCCTCTGACTTTATTCTTGCAAAGTAGAATCAAATTTTTATCATTTTTGTTCTATCATTTTATAACTCTAACCTATTTTATTTTATAGTAACAAATCAACAAAGTTAAGTAATTTGGATCCATTAATTAAATTTTGGCTTGAACTTAAATTTTTACTATCAATACAACTCGTAATCGTGTTGGTACCGTAAGGGCGATGGGGATGTTCACGTTTTGTGAGTACTAAATGTGTACGTGAAGTATGTGCAAGTATACACAATCGAACAAGTAATATAATGATGACTGAGTATCGTCTCCATAGGGATTGGTAGAAATTTATGAGTTTAGCCAAAGCAAATTAAGAACTACTAAATCTAGGTATAGTTAGTGTGATGATATGTATCAATGAAGAATGTCAAGGCAATGTGTATTGGTGGAGATGGAATAATAATGTGATGTGATAGAATATGGAGATGTCGTGGAAAAATAAAGTGTGTATAGTGTAATCAAATGAAAAATGTAAAGATTAAACCAAATATAAAAAGAGGATAGAATGAAATGACTTGATAATCCCCGTACAACAAGCTACTATGGGAATTATTGATAGTAGTCACTAGGAAACTTAAGTCTAACTTCTCAAGATGATCTCACTTCCATCTTTTACTTCCCCGATAGAGTTTACTAAAGGGTTCCTTATGATATATCTAGTCAAGGGACTCGACAGGTTGAGAATGTCATGGTAATACCTATTGGAGTTAGCAGGTGCAGGGATTCCATTAGTGGAACAAAATATGTCACGGAAATACCACACATTATTTGCACTTACATCTAACCTCTCGATCGAAAGCTACTCCTTTTAGTCGATTGAAATCCTCCTAGCATTGTTTAAAGGTGGATTAGGCTTAGTTACTATCTAAAACTCATTGTTTATGTTGATCATCCTTAGTTTATGCCGAATACTAAAACTCCTTGTTTATGTCAAATACTAAAGATGAGCTACTTAGTTTCTCTCGAACACTATGTAATTTCCTAAGTAGTGGTTACTATCATAGCTCATACAACCTTAAGACTCTAAGTACTATAAACAAAATAGATAAAATCATAGAAAAGTACAATTATCCATTAAAATAAAAACTTAAACATCCATCGTGAACTCCCACCAAATAAAGCTAGTTCATGGTTGGGTTTGAACCATCCATGAAATAATTCATAAAACTCATATGTTCCTTTCAACGCAAACCAAATAAGAAATAACAGCAAAGTGGAAGGAGGAAAAAGCCTTCGACACGCACTTCCAGAGCTCTCCTCGACCACCATAAATCACCTTAGCTCACTAGCTCCTTTCGGACACCTAGCTTGCCACTCTTTGGAGCTCGTTAATGGAGGAACACCACTAGAAAAATGAAAGGAAGAGAACGGTGAAGAATATGATGAAAATATAGAGTTTTTCAGCTGGAATGTGTCACCTATTTCTCTCTCCTATGTGGTATATTTTTATAATAAAAATATCTAAGGGTATTCTTGGGTGTTTGCACTCGAAATACCCATCATACACCTAGAGTCACTCTTTATGGACGAGGTCTATCCTCCCAAGTTGTAGTGGTCCCCAGCAGGTGGTTATAACCATCAGACACGTGCCTTGCCAGCTGTCCTTGCCAACTGTTATTTTGTAAAAAATATATTCTTGTCTTTTTCTATGCCAGAAATGTTAAGGCATTTTTATCTGCTTTAGCAACGTGTGATGCCACGACATTCTTTTCTAGCTCGCTTGTTATTTCCTTTTTTTTGTTATTTTCTACGCATCACTAAAAACCACACCTTCATCCTCATACAATACCTTAACAAAATAAAATAACACAACCACAACAAATGATATTATATGCAGCTACATGCATCTAAATTGACCTAAATGAACCCTTAGACAAACAATAACTTAAGTGAAAAAGGCCTTAAGAGTATCCTTTTTATGGAGTTATCAGACCCCCAAACTTAAGCTATTCATGTCCTTAAGCAATGGATAGCAATTAACACAAATAAAATGTAATGGAAATTTTCATCAACAAGACAGTCGAGATAAAAATAGAATTTCAACCCTCAGAAATAATTGGCTTCAACATGCTAAACATATCAAGAAATCAAGTAATTTTCCCTAGGTTAAGATTCTTTGTGGTTATGTGTGTGCGTAATTGTATATAATCTATACTTAACAAATCTAGGCAATTTATAATTGAGTTTCCTAGTTTTTCCCAAGGCATTTACTCATTCATTAAGTATAATTATACTCCCTTTTTACTTAATACTTTTTTAACACTGCTACAAGAAGAGTCAGCATATCACAGCTACCTCCCCACACTTTAGATAAAATGGAGCATACCTTCCACCCCCAATCTAGTTAGGTAGAGTCATCTCGTGACTGCTTTCATTCACTCTTTTGCATTTAACTGCCATTTATTCAAGAAAGTTCCAAGCAATACCATGGCAAAAAGGAGTGTTCCTCTACTTCTATGCCGAAGTATTTATTCATAATTTCAAACACAATGGAGTTCTTTAACATTTAAGCACAATGCCAAATTTCAATGCCAAAGCTAACCAGAGTTCTTTCATAAAAATTTCCTAAATTTCTTAACTATAAAGAGCATACAAGTCATGTATTTCATTCAATATCTAGCCTATAATTTACATTCAATATCTAGCCTAAAAGATTCATCATCATCGGGTATCACTAAAGTATTTCATCAAACTGTCCTACCAATTACTGATGCCATGCCAAAATATCATGCTAATACTATCATTCATATGTTTTAAAAAGAACACTACCTCCTTCAAACTTAAGAGAAGCATTGTCTTTAATGCTTAAGACAACTAATTACTTACTTAAACTAAATGCAATGTTATGAAATACAAAATGAATGCAAAAGAAGGTACCTTAACTTTTGGATTGTGGTGGCGGTGTTGTAGTGGAGGTACTAGTATCTCCTCGTATTGTTCTCTTTCTAAGGGACGCAGAACTGGAATAAGAAGAAGTAGAATAATGGGTGATATTAACACTCCAAGTCGAAGTCTTGGTACGTTGACTGGTTCTTCAGGTGGATTAAGATACAAGTGTAGCAGCGGGACTTGGGGCTGATTTGGCTGGTACCACATGAGACTCTGACGTAGGGGACTGGTGGTGAGGGTCTAGAATTGGCTCAACAAGGGGAGGGTCAACATCATCTTTCTCAGGAGTTATTTCGATAATAAATACTGGTATAATTTCATCCGGGAACCCCGAGAAATTCCATTCAATATGGGGAACCATTTCTTGAAACACACAATATCCCTTTGCTTAAATAACCAAAGAAATTTCTTATATCATCATGTAGAGCATGGAAATGAGCCTGTCTGCAGAATAGTTTCCTCAAGAGCAAGAATTCTTACCTCGACATTGGATGGTTTGTCATCCTCAGACTCCTCATTAGTAGGTGCCTTATACTTAGGGTTATACAAACCCAACAATAATGGAAACAAGCCCTTGTAATGCCCGAAACTCCATAAAATATGTCAGTAAAATTACTCTCACAAACCTTCTTCTTCTTACAAATGTGGTAATGAGATTCGGAAAGACCAGAGTGCTAGTTTTCTTACTGAAGCATTCATCCACTTGTTCAAAAATTAATTATTTTACCCACATCAATAGAACGAGTATCCATGATAGAGTGGAATAACATTATGCGAGGGAGGGATATCATAGTATTATGGGATGTTGGCATGAGCTTATGCTTCATGAAATGGTTTCACAATTTTGAGTACGGTTGGAGGCATTCGCGATTGACGAAGTAACGGCTCGTCTGTCGGCTATTCCAAGTTGTATTCAAAAAACACAAATCCTCCAAGACTCTATCGTAAGTTGCACTGTCGACATCTCTCTCAAAATTTGCATGTTGATCTTTAACACCCTATAAATGAAAATAACGATTAGTGGCAGACGGTGTGAAGTGAATATATTTACCTCTGACGAAAAGAGCATGTTGATTCATATTTGTATAAAACTATTTAACCATCGATACATTAAAGGAACCAGGGTGCCAAAAAACTTGTGCCATTAGTGTGGTTCGACGATGTCCTTAACATCCATTCAGAAACCACCATCTTGCTCATCAATGAAAACAAACCCCAACTCAAAGAAAAGCTTATAATTTTTGAAGTTTTAAAAGCGTTCATTTGTCGTATCATATACAAACTGTTGAGGTAGAGTAGCTTCATCTTTCGCCAATATCGTTCGTACCATTTTTTTCCGGTTTGAGAGTGCAAGGAAGAAAAAGGTGAGAGCTTTGTTTGGCTTCAATGGCGTCGGATATGGAGGGAAAATGAGAGAAGAATAAGATGAAAATAAAAAGTTAAAAGAAATAATGGAAGAGATGGGGTGAGTGGACGGTTAAAAAGAAATGAGTGGATAAGGTAAATGGGTAGTGGGAAAAAAGAGTAAATTGTAAAAATTAATGTGATGTGAAAGGACAATGGAGAGAGAGAAATAAAAATAAGGAAATAAAATAAAATAACGAAAGAATAAAAGAATATCTCCCCTTATAATTGCTTTGTCTTTTTCCATCCCTTGGTAATCGCTCCTACGTACGTCGTCTACATACTGGTGGGTTCCCTATAGGATAAAATAAATTCTCATTATTCAGAAAAATAAAAAAAAATAAAAATAAAGTATTTATTTATGCACAATCAGCAGAATTCAATGTTGTGGCTTTAAAATTTTGTTTTTGGGTAGGCATACTCAAGCGCCGTGCAGATAAAGCAACGACTTGTTGCACAACATTAGAGCTCCATTTTAAACTTTCAGGCGTTAACCATTGACCTTAAAGATTGACCCATCGTCTACATTTTTTATATCAACTGCTCCATGGGGATAGACATGCTGCACCTCAAATGGTCCAGAACATCTAGATTTGATCTTCCCAGGGAAGAGCTTAAGCCTTGAATTGTAAAGTAACACTCGTTGGCCCACATTAAAAAGTCATGGAATCAGTTTTTGGTCATGCCACTTTTTAGTGTTCTCCTTGTATATCCTGACATTCTCATATGCTTGTGCTATGAACTCTTCCATCTCATTGAGCTCCAACAATCTTTGCTTCCCAACTCACTTAGTATTAAAATTTAGCCTCTTAATAGCCCAATACGCCTTGTGTTCTAGCTCAACAAGGAGGTGACAGGCCTTCTCATACACCAACTTGAATGGTGACATGCCAAGAGGTGTCTTAAAAGCTGTTCTATATGCCCATAGTACCTCATCAAACTTTGGTGACCAATCATTCTGCCTCATATTCACTACTCTCTCTAAGATTTTCTTTATCTCGCGGTTGGATATTTCAGCTTGGTTGTTCGTCTATGGATTGTATGTCGTGGTAATCTTGTGACAGACTTTATATTTTCTCAATGTCTTGGCAATCAACTTGTTATCAAAGTGGGTTCCCTCGTCACTAATGATAGCTCGAGGTACTCCAAATTGAGTGAATATATTATTGTATAAAAACTTGAGCACGATTTTGGAATCATTCTTTGATGTCGCAATTGCATCCATCCTTTTGGATACATAATCCACAGTAAGCTATATGTTCCCAGTGCATTAGCATTAAACATTTCAATTTCTAGAATGCCTTGCAGTGGCATTTCATGTCTCCTGGATATGTTCTCAGTGCATTAGCATCGATCACAAAACTTGTAAAATGCTTGAGCATCTTTGAACAGAATTGGCTAATAAAAGCCTGACTGCAGAACCTTGGCAGCGATCCTAGCTCCTAAAAAATGACCTCCACTTGGGGCCGTTTGACAATGGTATAGGATATCTCGTTGCTCCTCTTTAGGTATGCATCGTCTAATGAGTTGGTCGACACAATACTTGAATAAATAAGGCTCATCCCAAAAGTAGAATCTTGCATCGTGCTTGAATTTTTTCTATCTCTAACTGTTCAATTCAAAAGGCAGTATACCACTAACAAGAAAGTTAACAAGGTCAGCGTACCACGGGATTGTTATGGCATATAAAATTTTCTCATCAGGGAAGTCCTCTTTAATATCTACAATGTCATGGCATTCAAAATTGTTCTCTAGCCTTGATAAATGATTAATAACTTGATTCTCAGTACCTTTTCTATCTACAACCTCTAAGTCAAATTCTTACAAAAGTAAAATCCACCTAATAAGTCTAGCCTTGGCATCATTTTTGTTCACTAAATACCTAATAGTTGAGTGATCAGTGTGAACAATAACTTTAGTTCCTATTAGGTACAGTCTAAAATTATCAAATACTACGGCAAATAATTCTTTCTTGGTGGTTGTATAATTCATTTGTGCTTCATTCAAGGTACGACTAGCATAATATATAACGTGAAAAATTTTACCTTTTCGTTGTCCCAAAATAGATCCTACGGCATAGTCACTTGCATCACACATCAGTTCAAATGGTGATGTCTAGTCGGGAGGAACTACAATGGGTGCTGATATCAATCGTTGCTTCAGCTCAGTGAATGCGCCAAGGCATAATTCGTCAAACACAAAGGGTTGGTTTTGTTGAAGCAAGGTACACAACTGCTTAGAGATTTTGGAGAATACGTTGATGAATCTTCTATAAAAACCAACGTGTCCAAGGAAACTCCTTATGCCCTTGACAGAGATAGGTGATGGAAATTTTTCAATCACTTCAATTTTTTCCTTATCTACCTCAATTCCCTTGTGAGATATCTTGTGCCCAAATAAAATGCCTTCAGTCACCATGAAATGACATTTCTCCCAATTAAAAACTAGATCAGCCTCTTCGCATCTTTTAAAAACTTTTGCCAAATTACTGAGGCATCGCTCGAAGTCGTTTCCCAAAATGAAGAAGTCATCCATGAATATCTCAAGGAAGTCCTCACCATATCAGAAAACATGGCTTACATGCAGCGCTAAAAAGTTACCGAGGCATTAAAGAGTCCAAAAGGCATTCTTCTTATCGACACCATTTTTCGTCCAGGCGGGGAAAGATTGATACCGACTCGGGGGTTTTTCAACTCGAAAAGAATTTGGAAATGTGAGGAGCCGCCACCAATAATTTAAGGTGCGGTACACCATGAAAATCGGGTGATTTTAATAAAATATTTTATTTTTATCAAAATACCATGTTTTAAGGTTTGCAAAAATCCAGAAATCAGGTTCGGGAGTCAGTTACGCGTGGGGAAGCACCCCCACAAGCGCCCAAAAATTGGTACCTAGTTGATTACCCTATATTTAAAATCAAAAATTTTGAGTTCGACCTTTATTTAATTTGAAAATCATTACGGATATAAAGTTAAAAAGGGTATTCATTTATTAAAGTCGATAGCATTCACCCCTACAAAAACGCGGGAGATCAACTATTGTGTCTAATAATTGGACATTGCCTTAATTTTAGAAAATCATGATGTGGTTTTTGAAATGGATGTTGAACTATTTAGAGAATTATCAATAGTCACCCCTTGAGCATACTTGCGGGAGATATACTATTGATTCTCTAATAAATGAACATTGCCTTAGATTTAAAAGAAAAAAGAAAATCAAACAAATTTTTTTTATCCTAATCAAGCTAAGAGTAAATTAAGGCTTTTTATAGCTTAAAGTGTCAAATTATAAAAATTAAAGGACCTAGAGCCATAAGCCTAAAAGTGTAGGCTTAAATATTATTCCCTATTTGACTTTTAAACCAATTATTGAATCGAATAGCCGAGATAGTCCCTCGAGCATTTATGCTAGTGGCGACTCAAATTATTCCATAAATTAAGTGGACAATATCAAAATCTAGCTAAAAATAGAGGCTCTATTTAACCTATTTGATTATGTCAATATTAAAGTTCTAATCGATGTCCGGGGACTAAAAGGGTCAAGGTCTAAAAATTGAGTTCTAAAAGACTAAAAGAATAATGACCTAAATCACCAATTTCTAAAGTTGAGGACAAATTAACAACCAAAATTCTAAATATTATCTATGTAACAACCCGAAAAATTTGAAGAAGACAAATGTTATAATCGGTGTAATTTGGTGACTAAATTAAAATTTATGAAAACTTGTAAGCTATTTTAGAAGTAAAAGAAATTCAGGGACCAATCCCTGAATTTAGCCATGGAGTGTCTGCAGGTTTCAAACTTAAATATGTGAAACGTGTTTTTATGGTTTCATACCAGAAACAATTGCAAAGCTTTACTCTCTCGCACCCCCTCCTTTCAAGTTTGATTCCGACGCCGTCCGAGTTCCAATCGTAAAATTAAAACCATTGTCGTGTTCATCTTCGACCCGTGATCAAAACCCAGTAAACCAATTATAGAGAAATGCTGCCAAACGACATGAATTTCGAGTCAAAGTCTCGACGTTTTTTAGCACCACCACCGAGAAAATCTTAAATTCATCTCCGATCGTTGATCGGTTTTCGAAACCTCCCGCACCATCGTGTTCCTTATGTCGTTCCGAGTCCAACGGTGTCCTCCTTGTCTCCGTAGGCGACGGCGCGTGAGGGAGGTGCAGCGGTCAAAGTTCCGATCGAGTTGAAATCGAGCCCTCCACCGTTCAAAAATTTGAACCGAGGTGGTAAGTGACTAAAAATTGCTTAAAAGAATTTTTGGAAATTTTTTCAGGAATTTTTGGATACCGGAGGACGGCTCACGCGCCCCCATGCACCGCCCTTACGTGGAGAAGATTCAAAATGGGGTTTATTATAGTTTACCGGGTTGATCGGTCTGACCCGACCCGACCTAGTGACATTCTGGGAATTATTTTGAAAAATGTGACATTCTAGGAATTATTTTGAAAAAGGTGACATTCTGGGAATTATTTTGAAAAATGTTACATTTTGGGAATTTTCGAATGTGGACTATTGAACCCCTTTGACCATAACTTTGACCGGCTTTAAACGACCATCAAACGACCTTTGATTTTGTTCGAGTATACCTATTCTGACATTTTTCGACGTGCCTAATTTGTTTCCGAAGTCCGTTTTTTCAAATTCGAACCCGAAGGCCTCCAAATCATCAGTCAAACCCGTTGACTTTGATTTTGACCAAGAATTTGAATTTTTGAAAAGTCATACTTTATGTTGTTCGATGCCCTAATTCCGATTTCGCACTCCGTTTGATCAAATTCAGACTTGAAAGCCTTCAAATTGATAGTCAAATCCAAAAAATGCTTATGTACTAAAGAGTTTAAGCTTTGAATGGTTGAGTAAGACTTGGGACTGATAAATTATTAATGTTTGAAGGTACAAGAGACTCTCCTTACCGTTCGACAGCTTGACCCAGCTCCTCTAGATCAGTTAAGCCGCGTGTGGAAGTATTCACCCGTAAGACCCGTAAATTTTATGATTTCAGAAATTAATTTTGTTACCCATTCGTAATATAGTGTTATTATGGATTAGGTTCGAGAACAGTACCAGAGCGTGGCGAGGCCAGCAATCACTAGATCTACTATTTGAACCTATTGTCGAGGTGTGTTCCCTGTGTACAACTTGATTATTTTATATGTTTTGAAATATGGTACATTGAAAGCTATGGTTTAATATTTTATTAATCCACCTATTTACTGATGATGGTTTATGGAATATGACTGATATATGATTGATTTTCATTGGTATATGATAATATTGATTTTGAAATTATGGAAATTATGCTTACTCCATAAATAGTATTTTTGAAATACTGATTTTGGGTTGGATTGCAATACGGAGGTACAACTTTGATCAAGCTGGTAAACCTTATGGACCTAATGTGACTCTTGGGTAGGCCCACGGGCCTCAATATGCTTCATTAGGTTGGCCCCCTTTGTTGTGTGCTTAGAGTAAGCCCTACGGACTTACGGACTTAAGGATACAGGCCTCAAATCCTATCTTTAGGTTGGCTTCCTTTCTGCTGTGTGCTTAAGGTAAGCCCTATCGACGCAGTTCTGGGGAATTGCGGATGGTGTACTGGAGAAGGGTTTTAAATTACGAGTTTCAAAAGTTAAACTTCATTATGGTTTGATGATGAATTTCTGAACTATTACTCAATTAATGTACCTACTATGATTTTATTGTACTATTGGGACACACTGAGCCTAACTCACTTTTCAAAAATATTTTCCCCTTTCAGATACTGTTGGTTAGATACTCGAATCAAGCACTTGGAGGATCAAACATATCTCTTGAAGTATATCGTATTGTAATGTTTTATCTTTTAAGTTGACTCTATTATGGTGACATGGGCCTTATTTTAAAAGTATTGGATTTTATAATGAGTACTCCTTTTGCTAATTTATATCCATTTATTGTAATTTGGATTTTTAAAGACATGTTTTAATTAAATTGTTATTTTTCTCATAATTAGGAGTTGGTTTTTTATAGTATAATTTATTATAATTTCATAAATGTCATTTATAAATATGATTTTTCATTGATGGAATAACGGTTTCAGAAAAATGTCTTTAAGAATCATGAATGTGATCCACTAGACTTAGTCGAAATGCATAGGCCGGGTCTAGGGGGTTACATTTAATTGGTATAAGAGCTTTTGGTTTTTAAACCTCGGATTGTGTATGAGTCCAAATTGAAAATACGGTTTTGAAATATTTTACAAAATAAGTTGCTAAGGCCATGTCTCAAAGTGTTTACGGTTTTAATTGTGTTAGATACTCCAAGTGCTTATCTAACCCTAAATTTTATCTTCTATAGTAAACTAGAGATCTACCAAAATGAGTGTTAGACGTGGACGTCGAACTAGCCGTGGACGAGGTCGAATGGCTAGATTTGCAGACCCAATCCATGAGATTCGAGTAGATCCCCCACCTCCGACAGGTGATCCTATTCCTGCGACCCCGACGAATTTACCTCATACCGCTGGTATTGGCATGACTACACCGATCATAGGGAGCGACTAATATTGAGCCTGATTCTACCAGAGTTGCACTGATGAGAATTTTGGTAGACAATTTCGACAGTTGATTCAGGGAGCGGTCAGAGCTGCTGTTGTTGAATCTGAGGTGCCTATTTCTCAGACTCTGATTGCCAATGTAGTCAGAACTTTTGGAGGACAGATTGGTGGACCTCCTACTGAAGCGGAAGATTGGCTCTAGGATACAGAAAGACGCATGGATCAGTTTAGATGGCAATGCCCATACCTAGTGGGAGTCAGTAGTGTTTCGGCTGATCGTCTAACTTGGGATTATTTAAGGAACGCTTTAGGAGCCGTTTTCTGGGAGAGCGTTACTTAGCTCAGAGACGACAGCAGTTATAGGACCTGGTTCAGGGACACATGACCATTTCTGAGTATGAGATCGAGTTCTTGATGTTGCTAAAGTATGGATTCAGTATGGTACCTACTAAGAGAGATCCATGCCGTAAATTTGTTACCCATCAAGATGAGATTTTTGATGTGCTGGTGGCCAGAGCGAAGGATGCTGAGGAGGTAGAGACCTTAGCTCCATCAAGATATCATGTTGATCGAGAGCGGCCTGGGAAATTTTCTGGTCCGAACGAGTTCTCTACACGTCCTGGAAATAAGACTCGTACTTCAGGTCCTTTGAGAAGCGATACAAGTTCTAGGCCTGCAATATCTTCACCTTCAGTTGTCAGTCGAGGTGGTTCTTCGTCGTTTTATTATGGGCCCCTATGTGAGTATTGAGGTATTCGACATAAAGGAGAATGTCGTAAGAAGATGGGACTTTGTTACCAGTGTGGATCTAGTGGTCATTTCTGGAGGGATTGCCTACATTAGTTTCATCTGAGATAACTAACTAGACTCCTGCGCTTTCCCAGGCATCAGTTCAGACTCCAGCTAGAGGTTGTAGTCAGGGAAGACCTTCTGAATCCGCATCCATAACAGATAGTAGAGCCCGACCTCAGCTGAATAGAGAGCTAATAGTTTCTGAGGTTAGATAGCCAGTGTTGGTTTATGTCACTAGATGTCGGGATGACAGAGATGAGCATGAGGTTATTGCAGGTACATTTACTATATATTCTTTTCCATACTTTGCATTATTGGAAAATGGCTCAACCCTCTCATGTGTATCGAGTTCAGTATCTAGAAACCTTCAGATTCTGATCGAGAACACTGATAATACTATTACGGTTATGAGTCCAGTAGGACAGGCAGTATTAGTGAATAAAGTATTTCGGCGTTGTCCTCTGGAGGTTCAGGGAGAAAGTTTTCTCACTGATCTTATTGAGATTCATTTAGAGGAGTTTGATCTAATTCATGGGATGGATTGGTTGAATAAACACAAGGTTAATCTGGATTGCGAATACAAGAGAGCTACTCAGAAGACTTCAGATGGTCAGACTGTTGTGTTAATTGAAGAACGGCATGGCTATCTCTCCAATATTGTTTCAGCTATGGAAATTGATCATATGATCAGGAAGGGATATGAGACTTTCATTGCCTGTATTATGAAAACTAAAGGTTCCTTGTCCACGATCAAGGAGATTCGTACAGTTATCGAGTTTCCTGATGTTTTTCCGGAGGAGTTGCTTGGGTTACCTCCTGATAGAGAGGTAGAGTTCGAGATTGAAACTTATCCAGGATCTTCACCTATTTCTATGGCACCTTATCGCATAGCCCCAAAGGAACTTAAGGAGTTGAAGGTCAAATTGTAAGAATTATTCGATCAAGGATTTATTCGGCATAGTACCTCACTCTGGGGAGCTCTAGTTTTGTTTGTGAAAAAGAAGGATGGGTCGCTAAGGCTATGTATTGACTATCGGAAGTTGAACAAGATGACGGTCAAAAAATAAGTACCCATTACCCAGGATTGACGACTTATTTGATCAGTTGCGAGGAGCTACTGTATTCTCTAAGATTGATCTTCGTTCGGGTATTACCAAGTGAAAGTTAAGGGGTCCGATGTTGCAAAAATGACCATTTGCACTAGATATGGTCATTATGAATTCTTAGTAATGCCTTTTGGTTTGACAAACGCTCCTGCAACTTTTATGGATATGATGAATCATGTGTTCCGGCCATATTTGGATCAATTTGTTGTTGTCTTTATTGATGATATTCTGGTATATTCTCGGACGGAAGCAGATCATGACGAGCATTTGAAGATCGTTCTGTGAACCTTGAGAGAGCATCGTCTATATGCCAAACTAAGCAAGTGTGAGTTTTGGCTTCAAGAAGTGTAATTTTTGGGGCATATTATTTCTGCGCGAGGTATTCAGGTCGATCCAAGCAAGATCGAGGCTATTGTGAATTGGAAACGACCCAATAACGTCTCTAGATCCGTAGTTTCTTGGGCTTGGCCGGATATTATCGACGTTTTGTTCGAGGGTTTCTCGATCATTGCTGCTCATTTGACAAAGCTGTTAAGGAATAACTTGTCGTTTGACTGGGGAGAAGCACAATAGGAGAGCTTTGAGAAATTAAAGGCGGTTTTGACTCAAGTGCCAGTGTTGATTCAACCAGAGTCCGGGAAGGATTTTATAGTGTATAGTGATGCTTCACACTCAGGACTTAGCTGTGTTCTAATGCAGGAAGGTAAGGTGGTGGCTTATGTGTCCCGTCAACTGTGACCACATGAGTGTAATTATCTAACTCATGATTTGGAGTTAGCAGCAGTGATTTTTGCCTTGAAGATTTGGAGACACTATCTTTACGGAGAGAAGTGTTATATTTTCACTGATCATAAGAGCTTAAAGTATCTTCTGACCCAGAAGGAGATTAATTTGAGACAACGACGCTGGCTAGAGCTTCTAAAGGATTATGATTGCGTGATTGTTTATCACCCTGGTAAAGCTAACATCGTGGCGATGCTTTGATTCGAAATGTGGTATCGAAGTTGAGGTCTTTAATGGCCAGGATGAAGTTATATGACGATGGCACTTTGTTAGCAGAATTACAAGTAAAGCCGACTTTGGTTGATGAAATTAAAGTTAAGCAGCCCCTTGATAGCTCCTTGCTATCCATATTTGAGCAAGCAGAGCAGGGGACAAGCTCAAATTACGCCCTTGATCAGGATGAAGTTTCATGCTTTAAGGGTCGATATTGTGTACCTGATGATGCTGAGTTGAGGCAGATTATTCTTAATGAGGATCACAGTAGTCCATATGCTATGCACCCCGGTGGAGAAAAGATGTACCGAAATTTGAGGGAGAGGTATTGGAACGGTATGAAGAAGGACATCTCATATTTTGTGGCTAGGTGTTTGACTTGTCAGCAAGTTAAAGAAGAGCATCAACATCCATCAGGTTTGTTACAGCCTATCAAGATTCCTGAATGGAAATGGGAGCGTATTACTATGGATTTTGTTACCGGATTACCTATGACTCCTTCGAAAAAAGATTCAGTGTGGGTGATTATGGACAGACTTACAAAGTCAGCTCACTTCATTTCTGTGCGGGTAAATTATACTTTGGACAAGCTGGCGAGATTGTATATTTCAGAGATTGTTAGATTGCATGGTGTTCCATTGTCTATTATTTCTGATCGAGATCCGAGATTTACTTCGAAATTTTGAAAGGCGCTACATACGGCTTTGGGAACAATTGGATTATAGTACATCCTTTCACCCACAAACTGATGGTCAATCTGAGAGAGTGATTCAGATTCTGGAGGATATGTTGCGGGGTTGAGTAATTGATTTTCATGGTAGCTAGGAGAACTTTTTGCCAGTGGTTGAATTTGCTTACAATAATAATTATCATACCAGCATTCGTATGGCACCCTACGAAGCACTCTTTGGGCGTAAATGTCGCACTCCGATTTGTTGGACTGAGTTGCAAAGGAAGAAGTTGGGACCTGAGTTAGTACGCGAGACGGAGGACACAGTTTCCTCAACTATTCTCATAAGGTAAATTTCCAGGACAAAATTTCTTATAGAGGGAGAATTGTAACAAGTCGGAAAATTTGAAGAAAAAAAAAATATTTAAATCGATGTAATTTGGTGAATAAATTAAAATTTATGAAAACTTGTAGGCTATTTTAGAAGTAAAAGAAATTCAGGGACCAATCCCTAATTTAGCCATGGAGTGTCGACAGCTTTCAAACTTAAATATGAAACGTGTTTTTCTGGTTTCATACCAGAAACAATTGCAAAGCTTTACTCTCTCGCACCCCCTTCTTTCAAGTCCGATTCCGACGCCGTCCGAGTTCCAATCGTAAAATTAAAACCATTGTCGTGTTCATCTTCGACCTTTGATCAAAACCCAGTAAACCAATTATAGAGAAACGCTGCCAAACGACGTGAATTTCGAGTCAAAGTCTCGATGATTTTTTAGCACCACCGCCGAGAAAATCTTAAATTCATCTCCGATCGTTGATCGGTTTTCGACACCTCCCGCACCATTGTGTTCCTTGTGTCGTTCTGAGTCCAACGGTGTCCTCCTTGTCTCCGTAGGCGGCGGCGCGTGAGGGAGGTGAAGCGGTCAAAGTTTCGATCGAGTTGAAATCGAGCTCTCCACCGTTCAAAAATTTGAACTAGGTTGGTAAGTGACTCAAAATCGCTTAAAAGAATTTTTGGAATTTTTTTCAGGAATTTTTGGATACCAGAGGACGGCTCACGCCGCCCCTGCGTGGGGAAGATTCGAAATGGGGTTTATTATAGTTGACCGGGTTGACCGGTTTGACCCGACCCGTTGACCGATCCGACCCGACCGTTGACCCGACCCAGTGACATTATAAGAATTATTTTGAAAAAGGTGTTATTTTGGGAATTATTTTGAAAAAGTGACATTCTATGAATTATTTTGAAAAGGTGACATTCTGGGAATTATTTTAAAAAGGTGACATTCTGGGAATTATTTTGAAAAATGTGACATTTTGGGAATTTTCGAATGTGGACTATTGAACCCCATTTACCATAACTTTGACCAGCTTTAAACGGCCATTAAACGACCTTTGAATTTTTTCGAGTATACCTATTCTGACATTTTTCGACGTGCTGAATTTGTTTTCGAAGTCTGTTTTTCCAAATTCGAACCCGAAGGCCTCCAAATCATCAGTCAAACCCGTTGACTTTGATTTTGACCAAGAATTTGAATTTTCGAAAAGTCATACTTTATGTTGTTCGACGCCCTGATTCCGATTCCGCACTCCGTTTGATCAAATTCAGACTTGAAATCCTTCCAATTGATAGTCCAATCCGAAAAATGCTTATGTACTAAAGAGTTTAAGCTTTGAATGATTGAGTAAGACTTGGGACTGATAAATTATTAATGTTTGAAGGTACAAGAGACTCTCCTGACCGTTCGACAGCTCGACCCAGCTCCTATTTACTGGTGATGGTTTATGGAATATGATTGATATATGATTGGTTTTCATTGGTATATGATAATATTGATTATGAAATTATGGAAATTATGCTTACTGCATAAATAGTATTTTTGAAATACTGATTTTGGGTTGGATTGCATTACGGAGGTACAAATTTGATCACGCTGGTAAACCTTATGGACCTAATATGACTCTTGGGTAGGCCCACGGGCCTCAAGATGCTTAATTAGGTTGGCCCCCTTTGTTGTGTGCTTAGGGTAAGCCCTGCGGACTTACGAACTTACGGACTTAAGGATACAGGCCTCAAATCCTATCTTTAGGTTGGCTTCCTTTCTGCTATGTGCTTAAGGTAAGCCCTATGGACATAGTTCTGGGGAATTGTGGATGGTGTACAGGAGAAGGGTTTTAAATTACGAGTTTCAAAAGTTAAACTTCATTATGGTTTGATGATGAAATTTCTGAACTATTACTCAATTACTATACCTACTATGATTTTATTGTACTATTGGGACACACTGAGCCTAGCTCACTTTTCGAAAATATTTTCCCCTTTCAGATACTGTTGGTTAGATACTCGGATCAAGCACTTGGAGGATCAACATATCTCTTGAAGTATATCGTATTGTAATGTTTTATCTTTTAAGTTGACTCTATTATGGTGACATGGGCCTTATTTTAAAAGTATTGGATTTTATAATGAGTACTCCTTTTGTTAATATATATCCATTTATTGTAATTTGGATTTTTAAAGACATGTTTTAATTAAATTGTTATTTTTCTCATAATTATGAGTTGGTTTTTTATAGTATAATTTATTATAATTTCATAAATGTCATTTATAAATATGATTTTTCATTGATAGAATAACGGTTTCGGAAAAATGTCTCTAAGAATCATGAATGTGATCCACTAGACTTAGTCGAAATGCATAGGCGGGTCTAGGGGGTTACAATCTAATTTAACCTATTAAAAGGAAGTAAACCTAAAGCTTTTTTTTTTAGAAAATATTAATTATTAATAAATTTTAAAAGTCGAGCAATCGATTTGAGTTATCAGGCATCTTATGAGAAAGCTCGACTCGAATTGTTTTCTAATTAAACTAGACTGTCATCCTAATTTCTATGTTCGATTTTGAAAATTACCTAATCTAAGAACTAAGTCTAAAGGTTTAAACTATCAGATAATCAAAACAATCAATAAACCTAATGTAAAAAAAATTAAAAAAATTAAAAAATAGTAAAAAGAAACAAAAATAAATAAAAATAAAATAAACATAAATACAAGGACCTAATTGCATAAATATTAAATTACTAAGCTAAAATAGAACAAATTGAACATTCAATAGTTGCTAAATTAAAACAAATCAAAATGTAAGGGCCAAATATAAACAAAATAAAAAAGTAAAGGGACTAAATTATAAAACACAAAAAAATTAAAAGGACTTAATGGTAGTTTTCTAATTTATTTAAACCTAAAAAAAACTGTTAAAATAAAAAGGAAAATTTACAGAATCAGTCCACAAAAATTGAAATAAAATTAAAATGTTACTACACATGACCAAAGTGTAAAACATGCCTAACTTATAGGGACTAAAAAATAAATTTACCAAGAAATATATATTGTGCGTAAAAATGGGTAAATCACAAAACAGTCCCTACATGTGACTAACACACAAAAACACGGCTAAACTAGGGGGACTAATCAGAAAATAAACAAAAAATTACGTTTATAAACAAAAATGGGAAAATCACAAAATTGATCTCTCTTCTCTCACCTGGTTTATAAAAACGCGAGCATTGTTGGGGAACATAAAATAAATATCAAAAGAAAAGAAACTAAGTTGAATGTTATGATCTTATTGCCTTTTGTAAAACCAAGGGGAGGAACCCTTTTACAGCTATACGTTAAGGGTTTTATATCCCTGAATATTACATATTTTTTCTGATAACATCAAATGATTACAAAATATAATGATTGTTGTTCTTGTGTGTGGATTTTCTTTATGTCTTTCTTGTGTTGATATGTTCTAGGTTTCTTACATGGCAGGGGCTTGATGGAGGTAGCAGTGGTGACTGGTGAGTGGGTAAAACGGGTGACTACCCTAGGGGTTAGGGATAGACCTGGGTTGGGTCAAGTTTTGGCCTCGGATCGGGTATTAAATATGGGTTTTTTGGGTCTACTTTGGGTTTTGGTTTTAGTTTTATTTAGTTTTTGAGTTGGGGTCTTATTTGGGTTTTTGAGTTGGGGTCTTATTTTTTGATTGCATTTTTTGGTTTGGAGGCATGAGGTCGGTTCAGTTTTGGGTTTGGTTGAAAAATGGTGATCTCAGCTGCCCCTCTTTGCTCATTAGAGCAAAATGATAATAGAACAAAGACACACAAATCATATTTTTCAACGTGATCTCTACTTGTCAAGCTACGAACCCTTCGTTGGGAATGTCAATCATATCATTCTATGAAATCGTCGATCCTTGCTACAAATGATGTCATCTTTTCTTTGTTCTCTTGGCTGATTCTCTATATTTAGTTCTTCAAGCTACGAGTTATTCTCATCAGGATCTTTCCACTGGAAATGTTAATCCCTCAGTTGAACGTTACTGATTCAAAGTGTTGTGAATCGAGCAAAGGAAATGTTAACTCCTCTGGTGGGGCATTGTTGACTCGAAGTGTTCTGAATTGAGCAAAGGAAATGTTAAACATCCTGGCTGAATGTCTTATGGATGACCCGAAATACTTATCATCTTGCTCGAAAGACTTATAGATGACCCAAAGGATTTAGGAATCATGCTCGAAAGACTTACTAATGGCCCAAAATACTTAAGCTTATTCGAAGTGTTATGAATCGAGCAATAGGAAATGTTAACCCCTCTGGTTGGGCGTCGATGATTCGAAGTGTTGTGAACTGAGTAAAGGAAATGTTAACCCCTCTGGTGGGGCATTTTTGATTTGAAGTGTTGTGAATCAAGCAAATGAAATGTTGAAAACACCATGCCCGAAGGTCTTATGGATGGCCCGAAGGACTTATCATCTTGCTCAAAAGACTTATAGATGACTCGAAGGATTTAAGCATCATGCTTGAAAGACTTACTAATAGCCTGAAGGACTTTAACTTATTCGAAGTGTTATGAATCGATCAAAGGAAATGTTAACTCCTCTGGTGGGGCATTTTTAACTCGAAGTGTTTGAATTGAGCAAAGGAAATATTGAAGACTTATATATAACCTGACGGATTTAAGCATCATGCTTAAAAGACTTACTGATGGCCTGAAGGACTTAAGCTGATTCGAAGTGTTGTGAATCAAGCAATAGGAAATGTTAGCCCCTCTGGTGGTGCGTTGCTGATTTGAAGTGTTGTGAATCGAGCAAAGAAAATGTTAACCCCTCTGGTAGGGCGTTGCTAATTCGAAGTGTTGTGAATCGAGAAAAGGAAATGTTGAAAACATCATGCCTAAAGGTCTTATGGATGGCCTGAAGGACTTATCATCTTGCTCAAAAGACTTATAGATGACCCGAAGGATTTATGCATCATGCTTGAAAGACTTACTGATGTCCCGAAGGACTTACTCATCAAGAAACCCTTAAAAATCAAGCTTAGTTTCTTAAAATCTTTCATTTTCAGTTATCATCAAGAAACCCCTAAAAATTAGTCTGAGCTTCTTTTAAAAGTTCATTGGAATAATTATCAAGAAAACCCTGAAAATTAGGCTTAGTTTCTAAGAACTCATTTGAAAACAACAAGAAACCCCTAAAAATTAGGCTTAGCTTATTTTAAAAATTCATTGGAAATCATCATTAAGAAACCCTTAAAAATTAGGCTTAACTTCTTTTAAAAGTTCATTTGAAAACATCCTATCATTGAGCCTCTAAAAAGCAGACATGGTTTCTTTAAAAATTCTTTTGAAAGCATCATGTCGTTAGGGTATCGTGCCCCCACATCAAAGTAATAATTCTTCTTTACTGGACTCCTCAACCCTTGAGGCTTAGCCACTTTGAACAAAATTCCCTCCATTTGAGACTCGAAATATGCTATTTCTTTGATCTTTTTTTTTGGACAATCTGTAAAATTACCTTGATGCATGAAATTTGAATGCAATAGATATGTATCTAAATGTAATGCATGACTTTCTTATATGTAGAAATGTTTATCATTAATACTCTTTTGACTTCAAAATGGAGATCTCGATCATCCTTCACTTAATCATTCTTGTATGCAGTCTACCCACAATATCAACATGGTCAAACTAACCCTCTTGTACAATCATGTCCCTCCCATCTTCTATCTTTTGTCTCTCTTTTTGAAATAATTCTGGAAGAAGAATTTCCTCTCTTTAATTCTTGTTGTAATCAGGTGGATGACTGGGCACCTTACTTGTCCCTAACTCACTTTCAAAAAAAAATATTTCTCAGGAGTCCTTTGCCAAATAAAGTGTGAATGGTTTGTTTCTCTATGTAAGCTCTGTTTGTTTTCCCTTGGCACTCCAAACAGCCAGGCTCATTCATCATGTCTGTTTTATTCGAATCTTGTAATCTTAATGACATCTGGTTTTGGTAATGTCCAAATGTAGGTACTCATGACTCTATTTGTGTGAAGACTTTAATCTCGAATGGTATCAATCTTGTGTCGCTAATCAGTAATGTTGTCGAATAACTTGAGGGATTCTCTTTATGATGCCACAATTAGATGGACACTTAAGAAGTGATCAATTCTTATAATTGTCTTACATTTTTTCTATGAGATGGGATACGTGCCATCTTCAACTAAGGCGATCATTTGCTTCTGAGAATGTCACAATGAAGTGTTAGAAGTTTATCCTCCAGTCCTTCTGGTCTCTTGAACTATTTGCGTTTAAGAAATGCTTCATCGTTATAGCATCGCTTGTTTTTTTTCTTCGATAGAGGCAAAAGGAGCCTCACCAGCTTCAACGACCTTTTTCACTTGAGATTGTCCTATTTTAAAATGTTTTTTTTCTTTTATTTTAGAAATGTGAAAAAAATTGCTGAATAAAATTCAAAAGTGTTGTCATTTCTTCCGGCTCACAATCAAACAAATTGTAAAACAAGAGTTCATTGAATATCAAATAAGTCAAATTTTCTTTCAATGAGTGTTAGAAGTTTATCCTCCATCCTTCTGGTCTCTTGAACTATTTGCGTTTAGAAATGCTTCATCGTTATAGCATCGCTTGTTTTTTTTCTTTCCGATAGGCAAAAGGAGCCTCACCAGCTTCAACGACCTTTTTCACTTGAGATTGTCCTATTTTAAAATGTTTTTTTTCTTTTATTTTAGAAATGTGAAAAAAATTGCTGAATAAAATTCAAAAGTGTTGTCATTTTCTTCCGGCTCACAATCAAAACAAATTGTAAAACAAGAGTTCATTGAATATCAAATAAGTCAAATTTTCTTTTAATCCTTCAAAAATTATTATACATTTGAAAAGTGTAAAGATTAATGCTGATATAAGGCTTAGGCTGACATGGTAAGGTAATGTGTTTCAGGTTAATTTGGGGAGGTAATGTGTTTTAGGTTGGCTTCTTGCGTCCTTGATTCAGGAGTTCATTGACCTGATGAATTAGTCGTCATGCTTCTCTTCTGGAAATGTTTACTGGTTCTCAGCCCTTGTGAGCGTCTTTGGGTTGTGTAGTACTTTATCAAGAAATGTATAAGACCCTATTTTTTGAAGTGGTTAACAATATTCAAGTTCGAGCTACTTTTTTAGGTTTTCAACTCGAATTCTCCTTTGGTTTCAAGATGTCATCTAAAATTTTACATTTTGAACCCTCATTTTATTATTTTTCCCTATCATGTATTAAAGATTTTAGAAACCATTTTTTATAAAGAAAATTAACCATGAGGGGCATAATGAAATTTGAAGATAGTCTCTCCACTTAGAAATCCATGTATGATTAGAATGGACTTTTTAGGCACGTAATGTAGGACGAGGCTCGTGGTTATGAAAGAAATGGATAAATAGGCCCAAACAAGTGTTTACAGGTTAACGAACAAAGGATCAATTCGTCCTTTTGTCTTCAATCTTGTATTGCTCAATTTGAATCTGCTTGCGTGTCTTTTATTCTCTTTTTATTTTTCTTTGGTGTTTCATGATCTTCGGTTGAATTGATTTGAGTCCCTCGTCTTGAAGTGTTGGATCTATTTTATTTCTTCTTTCTTTCATCTCTATTTTTTCTATTTTTCTTCTTTCTTTTCTTTCTTTCTTTTTGTGTGTTTTTACTATATCTTTTCTTCTTTTTCCTCTCCGTGTTGTCAACTCGATTTGATCTTTGAGCGCTTCGTGTTAGGCCCACCTTGTAGCTTCTTGTTATATCTTACTTTATTTCATCATGACTTGTTTCTGTAACAATATCTGGATTGATAATCTTTACTCATACAAGCAGATGTCCTTCACCTTTGCCCCCAGTGTGGAGGGTGATCCTTGGTTAGGGTTGAATCATAAGATAAAATACTATAGGCTCAAAAGGGGACAACAAGGTATATATATATATATATATATATTTGAAAGATAAATAAAACAAAGTCGTTCATCATCTCATACACAAAAGTCTTTATAAAAAAGGTATCCCTAGGGGGACGAGTATTCAGGATTAGCCTTATTCATAATGAAAACAATGTACTTAATGCATGGTAGAATTAATTAACCGATTCCCTTTATTTTTATTTCTCTTTCCTCCTAGTATTCCCCAATTACTCAAATTCTCTTGCAAAAACTTGATCCACAACACTCCATCTTAGCTTTCTTGCAGGAATGGTTCTTGTACACATGACTATCTTGTACTTTAAGCCTCTTGGTTTTATTGAGCTAGGGAAATGAATGCTAGTCCTATGTCTAGGAAGGGAAAAGTGTGACTTTAAAGTCATAATTCTGAAAAAAGTAATGTTATGGAAAGATTATTTCTATCTGGGATTGTAAAAGTACAGGTTTTGGTTCCTCGGGGGGGTAAGGGCATGACTTTATGGTATCAAAGGGAAGTGATGTCAATGTTATGTTTTTTGGTAGTAAATGTGTGTTATTTTGGGTAAGGAACCCAATAATGGTTCTTTCGGCTTTGGATGGGGTATGAAAGGTCTAATTTTGTCCCTTGTCAAAGATCTATAATTAATGAAGCAGTAAAAGAACCTTTAATTCATTTGATATTCAAAGAATTACGTGATTAAAACTTGATTTATTGCTCCTATCCTAAAAAATGCCTTAAGTTCAATCAACAAAATATTTATTGAGTATGCAAAGAATAAAAACACGTTCAAACAAGACATAGCCAGTGCCATAAGGTTTCACAATGGATGAAATATTTTTTCCTGATTCGTACCGGGATGTCTCATTATTAAAGGTTTATGCTCCAAGGTTAATTAAATTCTGGACCTTGCTCTTCGGTGCCCCACAGATCTCAATGATGTGTCTCGAACTTCAGACGGCAAACATCATGTCCATAGCTCTTAATTTTTTTAGGTATGAATAGGGTGACTTCATCTTACCTCAAAACTTTTATCACAATATTCCCCACAAGTTACTCCCATGATCTGTGATTAATGCACATTAAAATGTGATGTATACCATGTAATGTACAATGAATATATGCTATGTAAAGATGTATAGAAGCACATCCAAATGCAAAAGTACAATAATGGGAATGCAAAATACAAGATGCAAATGCAACAAAGAATTCATCCCAAAAATAGTTGTTTCTTAAACAATTCTTGAAAAACCGACAATGTCTCAGCTCAGGGGATCACATCAGTAAACGTGTACCTCATATATGATATTTGAATAGGCAACTTAGGATGCTTTCTAAAGATACTTTATTAGACCTATAAAAGGAAGTCCAATGTTCATCGTGAGATATGACGTTTCTCTCTACTTAGGTAAACTAGGTTTGAGCTTGGGTTTAGAGCTATGATATGAAATAGTCTTAAATAAATTCACAGAAGTGTAAGCATTAACCAGAGATAAAATCCTTTTTATTTTAAATAACATAATGAACTGTAAATTAAAATAAGTTCAAACTCATAATTTCTCAAAATCCTAAATACATGGTAACCAACTCGTGGCTCGACTCTTAATTTGTTTTAAAAAAAAGTCCCCATCGGAGTCGTCAAGTTGTCAACATCATTTTTCTCCCGGGCGGGGAAAGACCGATACCAAATCGGGGGTTTTTAAACTCGAAAAGAATTTTGAAACGTGAGGAGTCGCCACCAACCATTTAAGGTACGATTGAGACAACATGAAAAGTGGGTGATTTTAATAAAATGTTTTATTTTTATCAAAATACAGAGTTTTAAGGTATGCGAAAATCCAAAAATCAGGTTCAGGAGTCAGTTACGCGTGGGGAAGGATTAGCACCCCCACAAGAGCCCCAAAAATTTGTACCTAGTTGATGACCCTATATTTAAAATCGAAAATTTTGAGTTCGATCTTTATTTAATTTGAAATTCATTATGGATGCAAAGTTAAAAAGGGTATTTGTTTATTAAAGTCGATAGCATTTGTCCCCTAGCATATTGGAGATCAACTATTATGCCTAATAACCGGACATGGCCTTAATTTTAGAAAATCAAGATGCGGTTTTTGAAAATGATGTTGACATATTTCGGGAATCACCAGTAGTCACCCCCTGAGCATACTTGCGGGAGATATACTATTAATTCCCTAATAAATGAACATTGTCTTAGATGTAAAAACAAAGTGTAAATCAGACAAAATTTTCTTTATCCTAATTAAGCTAAGAGTAAATTATGGCTTTTTTTAGCATAAAGTGTCAAATTATGAAAATTAAAGACCCTAGAGGCATAAACCTAAAAGTGTAGGCTCTAATATTATTCCCTATTTGATTTTTAAACCAATTATTGAATCGAGAAGCCAATATGGTCCCTCGAGCATTTATACGAGGGTCGACTCGATTTATTCCACAAATTAGAGGACTATATCAAAATCTAGCTAAAAATAGAGGCTCTATTTAACCTATTTTATTGTGTCAATATTAAAGTTATAATCGAAGTTCAGGGAATAAAAGGTCAAGGTCTAAAATATCGAGTTCTAAAAGACTAAAAGAATAAGTACATAAATCGATAATTTCTAACGTTGATGACTAATTAACAACCAAAATTCTAAATATTATATAATTTAACCTATTAAAAGGGAATTAAACCTAAAGCTTTTTTTTAGAAAATATTAATTACTAATAAATTTGAAATGTTGAGCAATTGATTCAAGTAATTGGGCATCTTATGTGAAAACCTGACTCGAATTGCTCCCTAATTAAACTAGAGTGTCATCGTAATTTGTAAGTTTGATTTCGATTAATCTAATCTAAGAATTAAATCTAAAGGTTTAAACTATGAGAAAATCAAAACAACTAATAAAACTAATTTTAAAAAATAAAATAATAAAAAGAAAAAGAAAAAAGAAAAAAAAAAAAAGAAAAAAATAAATAAAATAAACATAAATACAAGGACCTAATTGAATAAATATTAAATTACCAATATAAAAAAGAACAAATTGAACATGCAATAGGGGCTAAATTAAAACAAATCAAAATGTAAGGGCTAAATCTAAACAAAATAAAAAAATATAAAGGGATTAAAATACAAAAACATGCATAAATTAAAAGGACCTAATGGCAATTTTCCAATTTATTTAAAACTAAAATGAAACTGTTAAACGAAAAAGGAAAAATTATAGAATTAGTCCATAAAATTTAAATAAAATTAAAAGGTCACTACACAAGACCAAAGTGTAAAAGCACGCCTAAATTACAGGGACTAAAAAATAAATTTACCAAGAAATATATCATGCATAAAAATGGGTAAATCACAAAACATCCCCTATAGGTGACTAACATGCAAAAACACGGCTAAACTTGGGGGACTAAATAGAAAATAAACCAAAAATTACATAGTATAAACATAAATAGGAAAATCACAAAATCGGTCCCTCCTAGTGACCATTTTATAAAAATGCACGCATTGTTAGGGGACTAAAACATTATTTTACCCAAAAAATCTATATACACAATTTATTCCCTTTTTCATTTGCAACGTGTTTTAGAAAAAAAAATAAGAGAGGTTATCTCCTCTCTCGCCTGGTTTCGATCAGCCCACTATCGACCACCTTTCTAGCCATCGCACACAGTGGCTGAAATCCCCAAATCAACCTATAATGCTCCCCAAGCCCGGATCTACGCTTCTAGACACCTATCTAAGCCTAGAAACCACCTAAACATATCCTAAACAATCCAAAGCCACCCCCAACCGTTTGACTTTTGGGCCTCCGATCGCTACAAAAACCCCTTCCATGACTCAGGTATTGATCTATTTTTTCCTTTGTTTTGGATGTATTTTACATGCAAGTTTTTTTGGTTCTTATCATTGTTTTCTTCGAAGCTAAAGAAAAATATGGGAAAATATTTTCGAAGTTTCAGGCCCTTTTTTTCTTGCTTTTCTTGCTCTGTATGAAACTCAAAACTCAAAAAAGTAAATCCTTTGAAAGTTTCTATTTTTTAAAATAAAGGCTTCATTTTCTTTTATTTTTAAAAGAATCCCACTTTTATTTCAAACACAGAAAATAAATAATGAAATAAAAAAAAACTACCTTGAATGTTCTGATCTTATTGCCTTTTGAAAAACCAAGGGGAAAACCCTTTTACAGATTAACGTTCGAGGTTTTATAGCCCCAAATATTACATATTTGTGTATAACATCAAATGATTACAAAATATAATGATTGTTATTCTTGCGTGTTGATTTGCTTTCTGACTTGCTTGTGTTGATATGTTATAGGTTTCTGACATGGTAGGGGCTCGATTGGAGGCAGCAGCGGTGGCTGGTGAGTAGGTGAAACGGGCGGCTACCCTAGGGGTTAGGGTTAGACCTAGGTCGGGTCAAGTTTTGGGCCTATGGTCAGGTATTAAATATGGGTTTCATTTGGGTCCATTTTGGGTTTTGGTTTGGGTTTGATTTGGTCCATTTTAGGTTTTAGTTTGGGTTTTTGAGTTGGGGTCTTATTTGGGTTTTTGAATTGAGGTTTTAGTTTTTGATTGGGTTTTTGGGTCCGGGGGCTTGAGGTCGATTCAGTTTTGGGTCTAGTTGAAAAATGGTGATCACACTTCTAAAGGCAAAAATGCCATAGGGGCAAGTGAATGTGGTCTTATCCTAGTCCTCTAGTGAGATGGTAATTTGATTGTACCCAGAATACCCATCTAAAAAATAGTACAATTTTGTTTCTGCCAATCGATCCAACTTTTGATCTATGAATGGTAGAGGAAAATGGTCATTCTTCGTGGCTTTTTAAGCTTACGATAATCCATACATATCCTCCATCTAGTGACAGTACATGTGGGCAATATCTCGTTATCTTATTAGAAACCACAGTTGGGCCATCTTTCTTTGGCATATATTGGACAGGGCTCACCCATGAGCTATTAGGTATAGGGTAAATCACTCTAGCATCAAGCCATTTAAGAATTTCTTTCATCATAACTTTCCTTATAACAAGGTTGAGTCTTCATTGTGGTTTTATTGAGTTGTCGTGGCATTATTTTAGCAAATTCTTGTGTATGCAATTCATTGGACTAATCCCCTTTAAATCATCCATAGTCCAACCAAGCACTTTTTTATACTGCATCAAAACACTTAACAAACTTTGCTCTTGATCAATATTAAGGCTTGAGGAAATAATCACATGCAAAGTATTATCACCACCAAATTAAACATATTTAAGATGCCATGGCAAAGGCTTTAACTCTAGGGTAGGTGCATTTAATAACGATGCTTTAGGTGGAATGAATTCATTAAAATCAAGGGGTTCAAAGTTCATACCTGATCTAGCTAGTAGTAAGCTATCTTGTTCTACCCTAGCTGGAAACTTATCATCTCCTCTATGCTTTCATCTTCAATCGAACATTCCTTGTCTGCTAGCTGAATTAAATTGATTTGGCAATGTTTTATGTTTCTTCTTCAATTAATGAGTTCAATTCAAAAATGCCTTGGCATTCTTCATGGTCATCAGAATACTTAAGAGTATGAAACACATTGATAGTTACACACTGATCAACTACTTGCATGGTATGTTCACCTTTTTCGCAATCAATCAGAGTATGACCAGTGGCTAGGAAAGGTCTACCCAAGATGATGAGTGCATTGGAATTAACTTCACAGTCAAGAATAAGGAAGTCGACTGGAAACAAAAATGTATTCACCCTCACTATGACATCCTCTACTCTCCCTTTAGGTCTAACATGGGATCGATCGACAAGTTGTATAATCACATAAGTGGGTCTTGTATCTCCTATTCCAAGTTTCAAGAATATAGATTTCGACATTAAGTTATACTTGAACCATGATTGCAAAGTGTCTTTCCAACGAAGTTATCTCTTATAGAACAGGGAATAATAAAGTTGCTTGGATCATTTTGCTTTGGTAGCAACTTACTTAATGCAAAGAAATATTATTTTTCTTTGGCAACTGTCTCATACTTCTCAACTTTCGTTTCTTAATGCAAATTTCCTTAAGAAATTTGGTATAAGTTGGCATTTTCTCAATTGCTTCCAAGAAAGTTACATTAATATGGAGCTGATCAAGAATTTTCATAAACTTCTTGAATTGAACTTCATCATTATGCTTCTTCAGTCTTTGTGGGAAGGGTGTTGGGGTCTAACTTCATGATTAGGAATTACTTTTATCTTGGCATTGGAATTTGGTGCTTCAATAGGTTCACTAGTAGAACCCTCCTCCTTTTCTTTCTTGGCATTGATATCATCATGTAATTTAGATTCAAGTTGTTCAACAATGACGGTAAAATCATCATGTTATGTCACCCCAACCTTGACTTGTTGATTAATTTGCGTTCCCTCCTAAGAGTCAATACATTGCATTGCTCTTTTCTAAGAGATTTAGTGACTTCAGTGCCACTTGAAAATTATCCTTACTGACACTGTTGCAATACCGCAGTAATTTGACCAACTTGACCTTTCAAATCTCTCAAAGATGAGCTATGACTTTGAAGTAAGGTGCATTGACTATGATGCAAAGCTCCTTGATTTTTAATTGAAGTTGAGTGGTCTTGCAACATTGACTTCGTGGTAGATATGAAATCTTGAATTGTGGTTTTCAAAGAACCAATGTTTGCTGAAGATGAGGCTCTTTTGTTAGCATTATACCATGACATAGTGTTAATGCAGTCTTGATATTCATTGAAATTTTACTGACGATGAGGTTGACTAGTATTAGGGGCCATGAGAAATAAGGGTGCTAGCCCCATCTTGCATTATAAGTGTTAGAATAAGGATTGTTATTGCCTCAATTGAAATTACCTACAAAATTGATGGATTCATGATTGGTCGAGCATTCGCTCTCATGATGATTGCCTTGACATAACACACATGTCGAGCTAGCTACTTTTTCTTCCTTTACCTTAGTGGAGCGTTGTAAATTTTTTAACATATTTGTGATAACTAAGAGTTGGGCAAACACTGAGTCTTTGGTATCTAACTCGATACCTCTGGTGGTTTTCTCCAGTTCCAAGCCATAGAGAAGGAAATTGATAGTCATTGTTGGCAATTCTATCCAAAATAGCAAATGCCTTAGTAGGTGATTTATCCAGCAATGTCTATTTGTCGAGGAATCAAGCATCATCCCCGTGGGAGCATTGACTCCATTATAAAATATAACTACTTGATTCCAATCTTGAAAACCATGATTTGAACATTTTTGAAGCAAGCTCTTATAATGATCCCAACATTCATACATAGATTCATCGTCGCCCTGGCAAAAAGATGATATGTCATTTCTTAGCTGAGTGTTCATATTCGAAGGATTGTAACGCAATAGAAAGTTTTGAAAAAATGAAACCATTATTCCATCGAACCAGATGAAACACCACTAAACCAAGCCCCTCACTCGATCACGCAAAGAATATTGAAATAATTTTAATTTCAGCACATCCTCGTTCACTCCTTGTTAGCGGAAAAAATCACAAACCCCTAAAAAGTTAGGAATTTGCTGTCTGGCATCTTCAGTTGGCATGCTTCCAAACTGTCATATGGAATTCAAAATATTAAACATGAGTAGTTTGAGCTTATAGTGGGCTGCCTGAATTTCGAGTGCCACAATTCCGGGATTAAGATCATCTCGCATCAGATTCAGATGATCACAAATAGCACAAGGCCTATCAGTAGGTCCAACATTTTGGAATACCTTATGATTTCCTTCATCTTGACCAATGCCCTGGTTCCCAATTTGATACATATTTCTGGAGCACATTGAGCACATCTCCTTTGTCTAAAAAAGTATTTAAATCTCAGGTTCAATTGGTTCTAATGGCTCGTCAGAATGTCTTCTAGGCATACACTAAATAAACCTGAAAAAGGATAAAGTAAAAATGTAAGTAAACTATACAAAAATAAAGAAGCAAAATAAAATGCTATTGCAAAACTAATTAACTTCACATTGTCAATCATCGGTAACGACGCCAAAAATTTTCTCTCGTTTTGTGAGTACTAAATATGGACGTGAAGTATGTGAAAGTATACACAATCGAACAAGTAATATAATGATGAGTGAGTATCGTCTCCATAGGGATTAGTGTAAATTTATGAGTTTAGCCAAAGCAAAGAACTACTAAATCTAAGTATAGTTAGTGTGATGATATATACCAATGAAGAATGCCAAGGCAATGTGTAATGGCGGGGATGGAATGATAATATGATGTGGTAGCAGATGGAGATGTCGTAGCAAAATAAAGTTTGTGTAGTGCAATCAAATGAAAAATGTAAATATAAAACAAAATATAAAAAGCGGATAGAATGAAATGACTTGATAATCCTCGTATAACAAGCTACTACGAGAATGAATGATAGGAGTAACTAGGAAACTTGAGTCTAACTTCTAGAGTTGATCACACTTCTATGTCTTATTTGCCCGACAGAGTTTACTAAAGGGTACCCTATGTTATCTATAGTTAAGGAACTCGACAGGTTGAGAATGTCATGGCAATACCTATAGGCGTTAGCAGTTGCAAAGATTCCATCAGTGGAGCAAAATATGTCACGACAATACCACACAATATTTTCACTTACTTCTAACCTCTTGATTGAGTGCTACTCTTTTTAGTCGATAGAAATCCTATCATTGTTTAAAGGTGGATTCGGCTTAGTTACTTTGTAAAACCCATTGTTTATGTTGATCCTCCTTAGTTTCTCTTGAATACTAAAGATGAGCTACTTAGTTTCTCTCGAACACTAAGTAATTTCCTAAGGAATGGCTACTCTAATAGCTCCTACAACCTTAAGATGTTAAGCACAATAAACAAAATGAATAAAATCATAGAGAAGAACAATCATCCATTGAAATAAAAACATAAACATTCATCGTGAACTTCCATCAAATAAAGCTAGTTCATGGTGGGGTTCGTATCATCCACGAAATAATTCATAAAAATCATTTTTTCCTCACAACCCTAATGAAAAATAAACAAAAAAGGGAAAGGAGGAAAAAGACTACGACATGCATAGCCAGAGCTCTCCTCAACCACCACTAATCGCCTTAGCTTGCTAGCTCCTCTCGGATGCCTAGCTTGCCACTCCTTGTAGCTCGTTAATGGTGGAACACCACTAGAAAATTGAAAGGAAGTGAACAGTGAAGAAGATAATAAAAATGAATATTTTTTAACTAGAATGTGTAACCTCTTTCTCTCTCCTATGTGGTGTCTTTTTATAATAAAAATATCTAGGGTATTCTTGGGTTTTTGCACTCAAAATATCCATCATACAGCTATAGTCACTCCTTATGAGTGAGGTATATCCTCTCAGGTGGCAAGTGGTGTCCAGTTGGTGGTTATAACCATCAGACACGTGTTTAGCTAGCTGTCTTTTTGTAAACATATCTTCTTCCCCTTTACTGTGCCAGAAATACCAAGGTATTTCTATATACTTCAACAACGTGTGATGCCATGACATTCCTTTCCAGCTCACTCTTTTTCCTTTTATTTCTTGCACATCACTAAAAACCACACCTTCCTCCTCATACAACACCTTAACAAAATAAATAACACAACCACCACAAATGTAATTATATGCAGCTACATGCATCTAAATTACCTAAATAAACCCTTAGAAAAACAATAACATAACTGAAAAGGCCTTAAAAGTCTTTTTACGAATTTATCATTTAGGTGCTCATCCTTCTCCACATGTAATCGGCAGGTAAAATTAGGTATTTGACCTTACCTAACCAAAGTGGTTGGTGGTGAATCTAAAAGGTAAATTATTCACTTTAAGTCGAGACGTGATCCTGGGCCACCCGAAGCACTGTTGTGACAGCTTGGCGACTCCACTGGGGACATGAAGAGAGTCAAGCCATAATCGATTATCTGTTATATTTTCAAGAGAAAATTGTAAGTTTGAGCCTTTGTTTAATTTTAGATCCTTTTAAACTTACATTTGAGATTACTTTTATTTTTGCAAATAGTTGCACTGATTGATTTTCAGATTTTTTTAAAAGGTTCATCGCATCTCTTAAGCTTTATACCCGAGCTCTGTCTTTATTTAAGTGGGGTGAAAGTGACATTTTCTTGAGAATTTATTCTCCAAACGGGCCTAGCAAATTGCCTTCATGTTCATATACCTTATGTATTCATGAGAATATATTATTTGTATAGGCATAAGAGAATATATCCTCTAGAGTTTAACTTGGTCCATACAAACTTGTGCTGGGTTTAGGATCGAGGGTCTAGTAGGCCCAATGGGGCACCAGTAAGGAGAACTTGGGTACCTTTATAGAACCAAATCGTGTTATAGTGAAATTAAAGCCAACCCCAAAGTCATATTTGAAACCTAGGATGCTCGAATTTTCTTACCTTACCTCTTTACCTATTGCTCAAAGCATGTGAACTATAGATGTATGCGGTTAAGGTTTATTGTTCTACCAAGAAACATGCGAGTAGAAATCATGTTCAAGTAGGAATAAAACATGTGGGGTAGATATCATGTGGGATATGAATTGTTGTAATTTTGATTCTAATTATTAGTTTTCCTTACTAACTTATTTCTTTGGTTTTGTTTCTTTGTTTCCATTTTTTCCCATCATTTGCATATTTGCATTTTTCTACATTTGCATTATCGTGAAAGTACTGGTGGATTCTTGGAAGAATTCATGAAAGTGATTTTAATCATACAAGGCCATATCATCCTTGTTCTAAAAAAGATAATGTTAATTCCATCGAGGATGATCACTCAATGGGAAACTCAAGACGCACCACCAAGAGTTGTGGGGCATAAAAGTGTGAAGAATAGAATTTGATCAGGGGCATATGCGCTTAATCAATGATGTGGCAAGTCAAAAAGATCGTCATCAAATCACCCACTGCAAAGCTTTCTTGTTTTGGTATGAAAAACCATTTCATCTTGTTTGAACATATTTTTCATTTATTCTTCTTTAAGTTTTAAAATGGTTCGATGTTAACACTCGATGAATAAACACTACCTTGTAAAGCTATGAACAATGAAACAATTTTTAAAACTTGAAGGGTCATTAAAAGTCAAGTAATTAAATACCCTTTTGAGGATCGACGTAATATTCATTTCACAAGTGACGAGATTAAACCTTTCCTTTCTTGTCACTAGGCAGAAAGCATAATCCCCTGATTTTTCACTTGAAATTATTTGTAACCAATATTGAAACACATAGTCTTGACATTACATTTTATTGAAACATCAAAATTTTGTCTTTACCTTTTCATGAGCAGTCATCCTTGACATTGTATTACCCTCTCCAATGAGGCAACTTAAAAGTCATGCCAACATCTTCTTAAAAAAATAGCCTTTTCAGACCTAATGAAATCCAACGATATCAAACGTACAAATCTTTACAAAAGAAGACGAGATAGGGAAAATTGCATTGAATTTTTTAGAAATATCTTAAGTAATTGAGATAATAAAAAAGAAAAAGAAAAAAATCATCATCCATTAATGACTTGTTTTTTCGGTGAATAAAAAGGTTAATACTAAACACCTATCCCCCTGTTGATACCTCTCTCACAAAGATTTTCGTATATGAAATGATGAACGACTTTGTTTCACTATCCATCACAAAAGAAAGAGAAATATCCCTTGTGGTTCCCTTCTTAGCCTAAAATATTTTTCTTTAGATTCTATCCTAAGCAAGGATCACTCCCCACACTAGGGGTAAAACAAAAGAAAATATGCTCACATTGGTGAAGAAAATCAGCAATTAAACACTGCAAGGTTGACCAGATGCAATGTGTTTGAGGATTCAAATATAATTGAGAAAAACACGTGATGTTTCAAATACAAATGCTACATTGTGCCCAAACAAATTGAAGTCTAAAATCATCAATTAGAAAATACAAAAAGCACATGCAAAGAGACTCTCATAAAAAAGGACTTCTCAAGTCACAAGATTGATCAACTTCAGTTGGTTCAAAGATCCAAGTTTTTTCTATGAGAAGATCATGAAATTTCAAAGGCAATGAAAAAGGAAATGACCTCTAGGATGAAAACCCACAAACGGGCAGTTTAGAAGGATCCAAAAGAAAAGAAGAATGCCACGTATAATCATATTCAAGAAAAATAAGAATAAATGCATTGATCCTTGTTTCAACCACCTTTAAACGCATGTTTGGGACTATTTATTCCTTTCTTTCATAAACATGAGCCATGGCATACGTTACATGCTTGAAAAGTCCTTTCTAATCATAAATTAATCTCCAAGTGGAATAGACTTTCTTTAAATTTCATTCTGCACATCAGGCTTAATCTTTTTATTTGCAAAATTTTCTAAAACTTTAAAGCATGATTGAGAAAAAAACAATAAAAAGAGGGTTCAATATGAAAATCTATAAGGGTATATTGAAACCAAAGGAGGATTCGAGTTGAAAACCAGAATAGGCAACTCGAATGTGAGGATTGTGTAGTTGTTGCATAAGAGGCATTCTTATAAATATCTTGATAAATCACCACATACCAGAAGCATTCACTAAAGCTTGGAACTGGTGGACATTTGCAGAAGATGAACATGGTGAACGTATCAGATCGAATTGCATTAGAGAACCAGAGATGCTAAGGCTTGACCAAAGAAGCCAATATGAAACACATTTCATTCTCTAATTAACCCATATCTCAAAATTAGCATTAGTCTCGATGCTTGTCAAAGAGCTATAATTTTTGAAGGATCAAAATGGTGATTGATTTGTTTGATAATCAATGAATTCATGTTTTACGATTTGCTTCAATTGTAAGCCTGAAGAAATGGGCACCATATTGTTTTTATAAAACTTCTTCATCGAACTTTTTAAATTTAGAAAAAATGAAAGAGAAAGGAAAAAAGTTCAAATTTTTTTTTGTAATACCCCAAAATTTCATCTAGTGACAAAAATGAAAATTTTGAAAGTTTAGTGGCTAAATTATAAATTTAGGAAAAGTTTAGGGACCAAATTGTTATTTTAAAAATATTTGTAATTTGGTCCCGTAGATGAATAGTTCACACCAAGAATGACATTTTTGTGGGAATCAAAAATTTTAAAGATCAAATCTGCTCCGGAATCAGTATGACATCTTTAATTATTGATAATACTAGTTGGCATGTATATTACATGGTTATGATACTTAGAACTCATAATGTTTTTATTTGGTTTTAAATGGATGATATTGTTTATTACTATTTATGAATGATAGTTTATTATTTAGTATTTTAGTTAAATAATTTTTAATGTTATCGAAAAGAAATATTTTATGATCTTTGATAATAATTGAATTTATTTTAGAACAAAACAAAATTTTATTGGTTTTCAAAAAGGACTGATTTGTAAACTCTATATGACGTCCATCACTCGTATACATGAGAAATCAATGTTACAGTTGTTGGTATCAGAGCTACAGGTTTAGTCGATTCTAGGCCTAAACCGAGTCTGTTTTGAATTGAAAAGTGTATACATGCCACTAGGATGTCAACAATATTGATCTGGTGATTGGGATTTGATTGATACTACTCCTTACTAATGTGATTTAAATATGTATTTACTTAGATGTTTGAAGATAAGAGAAAAGAGAATGAAGTTGAAAATGATAATAAGAAGATTAAGATTTTAGTTGACCTAAACCGTCCAGAGAAGACTTTAGTAATTATCCCTATAAAAGTTAGTGATGTAAGAGATTTTCCTCCATTTTTGTGAGAGGAATGCTCTATCTTATAACGAGGAAGAAGATGAGATGTAATCACAGTTTACCCAGAAAAAAAATAATAAGGAAAGAATTATAGTGAAGTATATCTTGATGTCTCAAGAAGATGAAGAGGATCTAGAGATTGTAAAGTATGAAGATTATTCAGAGATCATCATACATATATTTTATCTTTTGATAAAACTGAATTCATTTTAACTGATCTGGGTTTTACGTACTCCTATATAAGCACTAAGTTAGTTAAAGGAAAAATAATACAACTAGAATATATCTTTATTGGTATAGTAACGACTGAACCTTTAGGCCAGAGTGCTAAAGTGAAGCGTATTTGTAGAGTATGTCCATTAGTGGTTTAAGGAATTGAGTTTTTGACAAATTGGACTCAAAGGTTTCAAAATCAAAAGTGGTTAGAAAAAGGTAAATGTAAATCTATTAATTAATGTGATCTCAGTAGTAACTGTTATAAGTTATTATGGGAAGCTTGTTGATGAGTGTTCTGAATCGTTATATTTTCTAGTTAATTCTTCGATCTTATGAATTTATTGTTGCTAATTTGGTTGTTTTATGCTTATTTTCGTGTAGGGCTTACTTTCCAGATTTAGTAGTAAAACGGGTGCATTCTGTAGTTTTTTATTATTTGGTCATGGCTGGAGACATGGGCAGAACTCTAGGCATGACACAGTTTGACGTGGAAGTTTATAGAAGGTCCAGTCAGTAGTAGTTTTCTAGAAGATCTGGTCAGGGCCTTCTGGAATGTGGACGGGCAGAGATATATTAGGAGACTTATTTTTAAATTTTAAAGTTTGAATTTAGAAAACATTTGAAATTATCTTTAAGATAATTTTTATTTTTATTTTTATGCTTATCTCTAGGCTTTTAGAGGCTATATATACCCTCTTGGGGTAAGCCTAAACAGACAACTCAGAATTTACTCTTCTTCTTCTTTCTAGTTTTATAAAGTTATTTCTTTTCTTTTCTTTTCAAGTTTTCATTTTCTTTTTTCTTTTAAGTTTTATTTTTAAACATGTTAAGTATGACTTTTATCATGCTTAGCTAATTTTCTCATAAGCCGAGAGCTTAAAAGATGACTTAATTCCAACGTGAGAATTGAAAAGCACCTTAATACTTCGGAATATCGCTCTCAATCTCTACGCTTATTTTCAAAATCAAAAGAATTTTCAAAATAAAAGATTGACTTTGGTCAAGATATGTTGTTGCGATTAAATTTGTCTGAGGAAGGATCGACTTATTGAAAGACATTCGACTTCTTGGGAACACACTTGGCAAGATTGCCTTGCCAAGTGGGAATTGAGATCGAAATTGGTAGTATTGAAACAACAATCCTAATCGGTCTTCATGAACTAAAGAGGTTATTGATCTACGACAATTGATGTTGATTAGATCAATTTTTGAAGCCGAATCAAAGATTCTCTTGGGTATTCGGTATACAAATAGAGTCATGAGGATTGCCCTTGTAGACAAAGTAACCGACGTGAATCCCAAAGGGAAAATCTAATTCGATGATCCGAAGGAAATTGAGTCAAAGCGAGGCTTGAGGCTATTTTTACCATATTCATTTTCAACCTTCAATTTTTATTTTCTTTATTTTTTTCTTTTAATTTTATTACTTAATCTACCAAACCCCTTTTTTTACTACTTATCACCTAGTTTAAGCAATTCAAACATAAATTTGGAATTTTCTAAGTCCATGAGGATCGACCCTTACTTTTCTTTACTACGTATTTCCTTTATTTATTAATTGAGAATAAGGAATTTATTTTGACATCAAAATGAAAGTTTTCAAATTGGCGTTGTTACAGGAGATTTCGTCAAAATTACTAATTTTTGTTTGCTTTTGATTTATGACTAGGACAAACCCGAGAGAATTAGTGGAGTACGACCCGAAAATAGAAGCCAGTGCTCAGAGGCTTCATGCACATAAGATTCGGGAAAGAAGGAGACAATAATCATATCTATAATCGAATTCAACATCAAGTTCAAACTAATTCGTTAATATCGAACCAAATCCTATGGCTAATCCTACTATCAGAGAGTTAGCCGCAACTCCTACTGAGTAAGAGCCATTGTGCATTAAATTTCCCCAAAGCGAAACTCCATACCAGTTAAAAATGGCCTTATTCATCTCCTCCTTACCTTTTGTGAATTACCAAACGAGAATCTACATAAACATCTCACGGAATTTCACATGGTCTGCTCCAATATGAGACCACAAGGAGTAATTGGGGATCAAATCAAACTTAGAGCTTTTATTTTTTCCTTAGCCGATTCGACTAAGGAGTGGTTAATTTATTTACCCCCAAATTCTATTACTACATGGGCTCAAATGACTCGCCTTTTTCTTAACAGGTTTTCCTTATGGCGAAAGAAGTAAGTTATAAGAAAAATACTTGGAATCAAGAAAATTGATAGAGAGTCACTTTATGACTACTGAGAGAGATTTAAAAAATTATGTTCTAGTTCCCCACAACATGGGTTAACCAAACAAACACCCCCTTCAATATTTTTATGAAGGATTAACTCCCCTGGAAATGAAGATGATTGATTCTGCCAATGGAGTAGCTTTGGTGAACATAACTCCTACTGAGGCTAGGGATTTAATTTCCACAATGGCCGCAAATTGTCAACAGTTTTGCCCAACTAATGAACCTCCTCGAAGGGTTAATGAGATAAGTTCATCTTCTTTATAAAGTAAGAGATAAATTAACTTAAGTAGTCAACTCTCTTGTTGCAGGAAAGATAGGACCAAACTGATTATGTGGAATATGTACATTACCTTATCATCCAACAGATGGACGTCCACTGATTCAAGATGACACAGCATCTCAAGTCAATATAATAGGGAACTTTCCAGGACCTCCCTAGAGGGCTTATAATCCCTACAACAACACTTAAAACCTAGGATGGAGGGATCATCCAAATTTCAGTTATGCCCAAAACTCAAGACCAAATCAAGCTTATCAACCACGACCACCTCCACCACCCCCACAGTCGCATAAGACATCGTTAGAGTCAATTGTTGAAAGATTAGCTCTTTCCCAGGAAAAGTTATAGATTTGTATTGAAGCCCACTTACAAGAGATGGACAAGTAGATGAGATAACTGGCTTAGACCGTAGGACATTTGGAATCACAAGGTAAACTTTCATCTTAAACTGAGGTAAATCCAAGGGAGAATGTTAGCACCATCACTCTTCGGAGTAGTACAGTAGTCACGCCATATGTTCCAAAAGATGAAGCAATCCAAAAGGAAAATAAGACTGTTAATTCAGGATCCCAAAAAAGAGTGACGAAGTACAAACGGATCCAACTCTATCTCCATATGACGTGCCACCACTTTTACCATCAAGGTTAGTAAAAAGGGATAAACAAGTTGAGGAAAAGGAAATACTAGACTATTTTGGAAGGTGGAAATCAATATACCTCTTCCTGAGGTTATCCGGAAGGTTCCAAGATATGTCCAATTTCTGAAGGATCTTTTACAACAAAGAGGAAGCTTTTGGGGTTGAGAAGGTGAATTTGGGAGAACATGTCTCAACTTTCTTCCAATGAAAGTTACAACTGAAACTGAAAGACCAAGGTATGTTCTCAATACCTTGTAAAATTGATAAAGTTGGGATAAACGAAGCCATGTGTGACCTTGGTACTTCTATTAATGTAATGTGTCTCTCTATTTACAATATGATTACTAACGAACCTTTGAAGGATACAAAAATATCAATTCAGCTTGCCGACAGATCTGAGATCTATCCGGAAGGGCTCTTGGGAAATGTGTTGGTAGAGGTAATCGACTTAATAGTTCTCACTGACTTTTATATAATTGACATAGAGAATGATCGTACTAGCACATCTTCTGATATCCTATTGGGGCGTTCTTTCCTAAGTATTGCACACACAAAGATTGACGTAAGAAGTGGGATTTTAACCCTGGAATTTGATGGTGAGATTGTTAAGTTTGAAGTGTATAAGGGAATGAAATATCCTGATAAAGTGGAGAGTATAAATTCTGTTAATATAATTGATCCTTTGGCTGATGAATTTTTAAGGACTAAATTTTCCTTTGATCTATACAAGGAGTTAGAAGATCAAGATGAGGAAATCAGGAAGTAGAAAAAATATATTCAGATTATGACGAATTAAAATTGATTTCTTCTAAGCCTAAGGTTTTTCCTTCTGTTTTGCATGCTCCTGAAGTTGAACAGAAACCACTACCGGATCACTTGAAGTACGCTTTCCTCGGGGCGAATAACACTTTGCCAGTGATCATATCGAAAAGGATTATCCAAATAAGAAGAAAAATATTTAATAATGGTTTTGTGCGCACAAGGACGCTATAAGATGGACTATCACCGACATAAAAGGATTAAGTCCATCCATATGTATGCACAAAATAAAAATTGAAGAAGCTACAAAATTAACCCATGAAGGCTAACGTCGGCTAAATCCACCAATAATAGAAGTGGTAAAAAATGAGATACAAAAACTCCTTGATGCATATATAATTTATCCAATTTCATATAGTAAATGGATAAGTCTGATACATGTAGTTCCTAAAAAAGCAAGAGTTACTATGATCGAAAATTTTGAAGGAGAATTAGTACCAACACGAGTTCAGAATGGATGGAGGGTCTACATCGATCATAGTAAGTTGAATTTATTAACCCAAAAAGAGTATTTTCCTCTTCCATTCATAGATCAAATGTTAGAAAGACTAGCTGATAAGACTCACTAATGTTGTCTTCATGGATTTTGAGGTTTTTTACAAATTCGAATAGCACCTGAAGATCAAGAAAAGATGATATTCACATACCCTTTTGGTATATTTACTTACCGACGGATGCCTTTCGGACTTTGCAATGCACCTGCCATATTCCAAAGGTGTATGATTAGTATTTTTTCTGATTATATTGAGAAATGCATGAAGTATTCATGGATGACTTCACTGTTTATGGTAATTCATTTAATGAATGGCTATTAAACTTAACAAGTGTGTTTTGTCGGTGCCTAGAATTTAACCTTGTTTTGAATTATGAAAAATGCTATTTTATGGTTGATAAGGGGTTAATTCTAAGCCATATTGTTACTTCAAAAGGAATGGTGGTAGACAAGGCGAAAATTGATATATTACGTTCACTTCCATACCCCTCTACTGTGAGGGAAATCCGCTCTTTTCTTGGTCATACAGGATTTTACCGCAGGTTCATTAAGGACTTTACAAGGTGGCACAACCATTGTGCAAATTGCTGCAGAAAGATAAAACCTTCAATTTCGATCAAGAATGTAGAGAATTATTTGACGTTTTAAAAGAGAAGTTGGTTTCGGCACCCATAATCGAACTGCCAAATTGGGACTTCCCCTTTGAAGTCATGTGTGATGCTTCGAATGGAAGTGTTGGAGTCATACTCGAACAAAGGATCAGAAAAGAACCTCACGTTATTGTCTATGCATCACACACCTTAGATTCCGCCCAACGAAATTATTCAACAACAAAAAAAGAATTATTCACTATCATTTTTGCATTAGATAAATTTAGATCGTATCTTCTTGGCACTAAAGTTGTTGTTTTCTCTAACCATGCAGCCTTGAAGTATTTTCTTAGCAAAAAGGAGGTGAAACCACGACTAATCCGTTGGATCTTACTCCTCCAAGAATTTGATTTGGAAATCAAGGATAAGAAATGATGTGAGAAATTTGTGGCCGATCACTTAAGTCAGTTTCAAACACTACAGTTGATCCTCCAATTTGTGAGGAATTCTCGAAAGAAACATTGATGATGGCGCAGAAGTCAATGCCTTGGTTTACAGATATAGTTAATTACTTAGCTACAAGTAAGTTACCATATGATTTGACAAGAGATGAAATAAACCGTATTAAAAGAGAATATCATTTTTTTCATTTGGGATAATCTATATCTTTGGAAGCCTTGTTCAGACCATGAAATTCAGTGATATGTTGCTCAAAGCGAGGTAAATTCCATTTTAAATTTTTGTCATTCTTATTTGCGTGGTGACCATTTCACACCAAAGCGAAATGCTCATAAAATTCTTGAATGCAGGTTCTTTTAGCCTCATATTTTCCATGATGCTTACTTATTTTGCAAATCCCGTGATAAGTGCCAACATGTAGGCAATTTGACCCGAAGAAACAAAATGCCCCTTAAACCTATTCACATTTATAAAAAAATTTATGTTTAGGGACTCAATTATATGGGTCCTTTTGTTTCTTCCTTTGGCAATTGTTATATAATTCTTGTCGTTGACTATGTTTCAAAGTGGGTATAAGCTAAAGCCACTTGAAACAATGATGCCAAAACTATTGTCAGTTTCTAAAAAATTACATTTTTTCCAGGTTTGGCATACCGAGAGCAATAATAAGAGACCGCGGCACACACTTCATCAATTGGGTAATTGATGCTCTTATGAAAAAACATGGAGTAAATCACATAATTGCCACGGCTTATCATCCGCAAATGAACGAAAAAGTGAAATATCAAACCGTGAAGTGAAGACCATTCTTGAAAAGATAGTCAAGCCAAATCGTAACGATTTGAGCTTGAAATTAATTGATGCCTTATTATCGAACTGCATATAAAGGACCTATCAGCATGTTGCCATATCGCATTGTGTTCAGTAAGCCATGTAATTTGTCAGTCGAGCTGGAACACAAGGCTTATTGGACTGTAAATCAATACAATATGGAATTGGAAGCGGTTGGCGAAGCACAGAAGTTACATATACATGAACTAGAGGAAATCCAAAGAGATTTTTACAACAATGTCGGGATATATAAAGACAAAACAAAAGAATTTCATGTTGAAAATTGCTTTTAAATCATTTTCTATCGAACATAAAGTTCTTTTTAATTCAAAGTTAAAACTTTTTGTAGGTAAACTTCAATTGAAGTTGAGTGGACCTTATACGGTAACTGAAATATTTTCTCACGGTGCAATCGAACTTGAAGATGATTCGGGCACTCGATTTAAAGTCAATGGACACATATTAAAATCGTATTATGTGAATAATCATGCTTGCTTAATTGAATATCTTAACTTAGAAGAACCTCTAGCTAACAAAGATAAACAAAAGCGCTTTATGGGAGGCAACCCATTTTTTATTTTGTTGCATTAATTTAATTTAATTTTATTTCATTTCGATTGAGCAAGTTTCATATAATTTTTATTTATATTTTTCAGGAAGTATATGTTTCAATCAAGCTAAAACGATGGAGATTTGTGAAATTTTCATTCGAACGATGCTAAATTCGAACCCAGTAGCAGCAGATTTATTTTTCCTTTCACGCAGAGTGATGTTCCAGTCCGTGCGCACCATTTCATTTACTGGTGCACGTTAGCACAATCCTTTTGAAGGTCAGTGCACGTTAGCAAAACCCAAATCACATTTTCCCTCTTTTATGCAACATATCAGCCACCACTCTTTCACCAAATCTCTTCCCTTTTTTTTCTTTGACTGCAAGCCCCACCTCTTTCCCTACCACTTTCTCTTTTTCAATTTTTAAACTCTCATTTTCCCTTATTTTATTAAAACTAAATTATAACCAAATTAAAACACCCTCACATACGACACTACACAGAACCAAATTAAAACCCCCAACCCCTTTTTCTCCTCCCAAAATAAAACCCCTTGAAAAACCATCAAACCTCGCCTATTCACTACTGCGCTAACCGTTGCCGATTTCATCGAACCACCCGATTTGTGCTACTATACGCCAACTACTACTCACGATGGTGCACACAAAGAACCAATAGAACGACGATGTGGCTCCTCCACCCACCGTTCTTAGGGGACGTCACTACCTCAATGCGCCAGCTTTTGTCGCCATACCAAGCGACTCCGACTCCGTTTCGCCACCACCTGTTGCTCGCCAAACGTGAGGCCAAGGCCACGTACCAAATTCTCCACCCTCACCGTATCACTCGACATTTGCACCCACTGCTTTACTATGCCCCGAGTCGAGCACTTCTCGACGTTCCTTTCTGCCACGTTCCTTATCTCCGTCTTTCCAGTCCATGTCAATTACAAGAACGTTTTCCTCTAGACCGTGATTGGCGGCCTTTCTGACGTGTTACATGACTTCGACGACATCGGACAGTGTACCGGATGTAAATTCAACTCCTATTTAATTCAACAATTGCTAATGTACCATTCGGTTTATGGTTTTACAAGGATTTCGATGCTAGTTTTCTGCCCCAGTATCCATCTCCCGTAACTTCTTGTTCTCGGTATCAACCCAAGCAGACCATTTCACCGGTACATTCTTCTAGCTTGGGTGATTTCCCTACTCCTGGAACTCCACCGCCTACCCATAAGACTTTGGAAGGATACTTGCAATTCACTAACGATAAGTTAGTACGTTTTGAGTCGGTAAGACATCATCCGTTTCGTGTAGGTAAATATATTCTGACTTTAACCTTAAAAACTTTACACTTACGTGAATTTATCCATGCTTATTTTGTTACCATTGGTTAGACGTTATATCTGATGATTAATTGTGGCACGTTTTATGAACTTGTCTTTGAATTTTATGCCACTTTTACTTTTTCTCATAATTGTTTTATTAATGTTAACTTTCCTGATGTCGTTACATTTCGATTATGCAAAAACTATTTTTCAATGTCTATTTCTAGGTTTAATCTTGCTATGGAGTTCATGACAGATGTTACGAATCATGCGTATCTGACTACTCTGCTTGAGATTCCATAGGATTTTTGATATCGATATGACTCGAGTCTTATACATGACATGGCCTTTCACTACATGCATTGTTTCCTCGCCTACTTATTCCGACCAAAATGACTCAACATCCTCCTTGAGTCGGATTGAGCTTTTCTTTTTATGGTGTATGTTAGCCGGCCAGTGGGTGAACTAAAGATTTTGGTTTGCTCGGGCTTTTGAGATCGTTATTTGGTCTAATCGTCGACTTATCCTTGGCTCTTATATTACTCATTTAGCTTCTCGCATCGCTAATTATGATGTTACCAGGTTAACTTATACTTTTTCTACAGATGCCTTATATGAGCGATGTTTGGACTCAATGGGCTTACTTGTTGGAACCCCGAGCGCACCATACTTTGTTCCACCTGGTGTCCTCACTCCTCGCAGCAAGAAAGTTTTTGTTTGCCGTAATGCGCCACAACCGTCGTCTACAGTACCTCACCAGGATATGCAGACACAAATGGATGAAGTCCATAATCGTCTCCATACCATTGAGATGAACATTAATGAAATTCTTTTATATCTTTATCCCAGCACATCCCACCGCGGCCATGGCCGTGGTCTACAGTAAATCTAGGAGTACTCTATTCCTTCTCTTGTACTTTAATTTTACATTTTGGGAAAAATGCTTTAAGTGAGGGGGAGTAGAGTCTAGGTTGAATTTTTCTTTGCTTATCTCTATGTTTTGATGCTAGTATGTGTTGATTGGATTTACTGAAAATTTCATTGAATTTAATTGTCATGTTTAATGTTTTTGGAATGCCATGATTGTTTGGGAACACATAATTGTTTAGGTTAGGATGTTCTTAATTGTGGATAGCATGAATTATGATCAAGTTAGATTTCTTGTGATATTTCATTATTTTAATGGTTGAAATGTGCTTAGCTCAATGCATGAAAACAATTTGGTGAGATTTGAGCCTTTACGAGCATATCATTTTGCTCTCATTTTGTTGGATTGAGTGTGTCGAATTTGACATTGGTATTCTAGAACCTGCATTTTAAATACTTAAGATTACACATGAACATGATACTTAAAAATGATTTGGGCATTTTAGGATTAACCACTCAATTTTCCCCACTAAAATTGCCTATCCATGCATTTTCCTTAGTTAACCACTCTTGAGCCTATTTCCATTCTTTGTTTTCACCATATTCATAAACCTGGGCCTCTTTATTTTATCACTATTTTCTACACTTTTCAGGGTAAGTGAACAGTTAATCCGATGTATGCTCCATGAACATAAGAATTTTTGTTGCGTTAAAAAGAAATCATGTGAAAAAGACAAAGTTCTCTCTTTTATTTTCTTTTAAAACAGGGGGAAAAAAATGATAAAATATATGAGAAAAAGTGGAAAACAAAACAACAAAAATGCTAAAAATAATCAAATTCATTTCGAAAGGAAAGTTGTTGTTTGATGGTTTGTCTTTTCTCTTGTTGTGCTTAATGTTTTGATGGAGTTGAACTTGTCCTTTGTTCCTTGCCTTGAATTTTAGCCATATTATTTTTCCTTTTCCCCACCTTTACTAAGCCCCGCTACAACCAATAAAAGACCTGTTGATTTTTGTATCTTGTTCTTATTAGTAGTGGAGATTTGATTTACTTGTAGGCTGAATCCTGGTAAGGTGTTGAGTTATGAGCATTGATATTAATGAATGAATGGATGTTACAATTGCATTTAACTTGTTCAAATTGGTGATATTAAATTGATTGGTGTCTCGACTTGAATAATATGTGGTCTCTACCTTGTTTCCTTGAATGTGAAACTTGACAAAGAAAGATAAATGAAATTTTTGACTGACTTGATTATACATACTTGAGGACAATCATAAGATAAGTGAGGGGGAATTTGATGAGTGTTCTGAATTGATAATATTTACTCGTTAATTCTTCAATCTTATGAATTTATTGCTATTAATTTGGTTGTGTTATGCTTGTTTTCGTGAAGGGTCTTACTTTCCATTTAGTAGTAAAATGGGTACATTCTTCATTTTTTTTATTTGGTCACGGCTGGAGACATGGGCATGACACGGTCTGATGTGGCAGTTTTTAGAAGGTCCAGTCAGCATCAGTTTTCTAGAAGATCTAGTCAGCACCTTCTGAAAGGTGGACGGGCAGACATACATTAGGACACTTATTTTTAAATTTTAAAGTTTGAATTTAGGATTATTTTTATTTTAATTTCTATGCTTATCTTTAGGTTTTAGAGGCTATAAATACCCTCTTGGGGTAAGCCTAAACAGACAACTCAGAATTTACTCTTCTTCTTATTTCTAGTTTTATAAAGTTATTTATTTTCTTTTCTTTTTAAGTTTTCATTTTCATTTATATTTTAAGTTTTATTTTTAAACATGATAAGTATGACTTTTGTCATGCTTAGCTAATTTTCTCATAAGCCGAGACCTGATGCGATGACTCAATTCCAACGTGAGAATTGAAAATCACCTTAATAACTTCAGAATATCTCTCTCAATCTATGTAGTTATTTTCAAAATAAAAACAGTTTTCAAAATGAAAGATTGACTTTGGTCAAGATGTTATTGCGATTAAATGTGTGGGAGGAAAAATCACCTTATTGAAACATATTTGACTTCCTGTGAACACACTTGGCAAGATTGCCTTGCCAAGAGAGAATTGAGATCGAAATTGGTAGTTATTGAAACAAAAATCTGAGTCGATCTTAACAAACTTAAGCGGTTATTGATCTATGATAATTGATTTGATCAGATCAATTTCCAAAGGCAGGATCAAAGATTGCCTTGGGTATTCGGTATACAAATATAGTCACGAGGGTTGCCCTTGTAGACAAAGTAATCGATGTGATCCGAAGGAAAATCTAATTCGATGATCCGAAGGAAATTGAGTCAAAGTGAGGCTGAGGTTGTTTTTACCATATTAATTTTCAACCTTCAATTTTTATTTTCTTTATTTTTTCTTTTAATCGTTTTTTATCATTTAATCCTTTTTACCAACTCACTTTTTTTACTACTTATCGCCTGATTTACGCAATTCAAAAATAAATTTGGAATTTTCTAAGTCCCTGAGGATCGACCCTTACTTCTCTTTACTACGTATTTCCTTTATTTATTAATTGAGAATAAGGAATTTATTTTGACATCAAAACGAAAGTTGTCACATGTTAAGCCTTTCTTATTAATGTGGTAGATTCTCAAATTTTGAGGAAAGGCTTCTATTGAACTTTGGGAGTTAAAGGACAATTTTCAGGAATTTTTAAATCAAAATTTTATAAGATTGAGTGTGTCAGCTTGAAGTGCACCAATGTCATTTGGTTTATGAAAATGAAGAATGGGTCTACGCTATCATTCTTAGAATATTGTCAATTGAATAAGATGACAGTGAATAATAAGTATCTTCCCCCAAAGGATCAATATATTTTGGTATATTCTAAGATAAAAGAAGAATATGATTATTATGCATATCTTCCCATCATTCTTCAGACTTTTTGATAGAAAAAACTATATGTTAAGCTATTGTAGTGTGAATTTTTTTTTCTGAAGTTGCTTTGTTTGACTGTGTGGTTTCAGTAGAGGGGAATTAAAGTGTCTTCCAAAAGAGTATAAGTTATTTAGGAATGGAAAACTCTGAAGAATATCTCTAAAGTATGGAGTATATAATTTGTTGGACTGATTAGTTCCAATAGATACTTTGAGATGTTCAAAAAAGATAATAATGAAAAATGCTTGTGCTAGTATAATCAGAATTATGAAAGGACTATTTACTATATAGAGGTACATCTCATTATGATTTGAGATGGGTATAAATACAAGAAAGAAAAATCATAGCTTATGTCTTGAGTAACTTAAGACACACGAAAGGAATTATCCTACGCATGACTTAGAATTGGCGGTAATGTTATTTGCCTTGAAAATATGGTGCCATTACCTATATGATGAAAGATGTTATATGTATATCGTTCATAAAAGTTTGACGTATTTTTAACTCAAAAGGAGCTGAAGTTGGGGCAAATAAAGAAACTTTAAGGAATGAATAAAAGATTTAGGTCAAGTATCGAACAAGTAGAAAAATGTGAAATCAAATACTTCGAAGATAAGTCCAATGGATGCCAGTACTATCAAGGAAAAGTTTGTATTCCAATCAATGAGGAATTGAAGAAATAACTTCTCTTTGAGGCAAATTATAGTACTTTAATGAGGCATCCTATAGGAAACAAGATGTATTGTGACTTGAAGAGTCAATAATAATGGTCAAACTTGAAAATAAAGTTATGATTGGTTTTATTTCTAAATGCTTGATATGCTAATAAGTAAAAGTAGAACATCAGGTGTCACTTGGATAGTTATAACCTATTTCTATTCCTCAGTGGAAATAGGAAAATTACTATGGATATTCTAACAAGATTACCTTTGATACCTAATAGAAAGAATTCAATATGAATAATTTTGAGGAGATTGATTTAGTCAACACACTTTATTCCAATTCAAGTTGATTATTCTATTGATAAGTATGTTGAATGATATGTTAAAGAAATGATCTGCCTATATGGAGTACTTATCTCGATCATATCTGATAGAGATCCAAGGTTTACTTTAAGATTTTTTAAGTTTTTTGCATAAGGCCTTGGAGACCTGACTTAACTTTAGCACTGCTTTCCATCCTTAAACAGATGGACAATCAGAGCGAACTATTCAATATTTGAAAGTTATGTTAAGGACGTGTATAATTGAAATTAAAGGATCATGGAAAAAGTACTTATGTTTGCTAAGGTTGCTTATAATAATAGTTATCAATCAGTATCAAATGGCCCTTATGAAGCCTTATATAGAAAATAAAGTGTTGAATACTTTTAAAATGATATGAGTTATATGACCGAAAAACATATAGCTCTAATCTGATTAAGAAACTAGAAGACGAAGTGAAGATTATATTAGACATTCTTAATATTGGAGCTGAGTGACAAAAGTCTTATTTAGATTCAAAGGGAAAGGAATTAAATATCAGGTCGATGACAAGGTTTTTCTCAAAGTGTCATCTTATAAAAATATTATACAATTTGGACAAAAAGAAAAGCTAAGTCCGAGAATTTTATGGGTTTATACGAGATAGTGAAAAGAGATGGTCTGGTGATCTATCAGTTATTGTTACCTCCAGAATGGATAAGATTCATAATGTTTTTCATGTATTAATACTTTGAAGGTATTGTTCGGAATCCTTTGCATGTTGTTTCTCCAGAAGAAATTTAGACTCAACCAGATTTGATTGATAAAAAAATTTGGTTAAGATACTAGAAATGGAACTAAAGAACTAAGGAATTAAACCATTCCATTTGTTATGTTAATGTTTTGGAGGAATTTGAAGTCGAGGATATTATGTGGATAAGTAAATGAGATATGAAAAAGTAGTATCCTAATCTTTTTGCATCAGGTACGTATTGAAAATTCGATGACGTATTTTCTTAAGGGGAGAATTCTAATACCTCAAAATTTCATCTACTGACCAAAATGAAATTTTTGAAGTTTTATGGCCAAATTATAATTTTGGGAAAAGTTTAGGGACTAAAGTATAATTTTAATAAGTTATGTAATATTGTCTGTAGATGAATAGTTCACCCCCAAGAATGATGTTTCTATGGGAATCAGATTTTTTTGTACGGATTTGTATTAAAATCTATAAAGCCATAAAGTTCGAGAAAAATGTAGATAATTGGATCGAATCAGATTTTTGAGATATTTTGAAGGATGATAAGGTAAGGTCAAGAATGTCATTTCAATGACTTAAATTTATAGGATTTAATATGAACCATTGGATTCATATTCAATTTGGACCGTTGGATGAAAAATGGCTAGATTGTCATTTTTGGAAAATTTCAAAGGCAAAATTGGAATATGAAAATTGTTTGCAGTGATGATGAAAGTATGGTAATTTAGTAATTATCATGAAATTCAAGTGTAAATTAGTAAATATATTTTAATTTTAAGGGTAAATTGGTAATTTAGCATTTAATGATTTTTATTTAATTTATTTTATTAAAGAAAGATGAAGAGATTTCAAGAATTTTGTTTATCTTTTCTCCCTTTGGCCGTGAGCTACATCTAAGGTAAGGAGAAACTTTTTTTTTCAAGCTTATTTCTTAGTAATTTGGATGAAGACATGAAATAGAAAATTGTTCTACTTGAAACTCTCCATCATTTGGTATAATTGTTTAATGGAAATCATGTTTGGATATAAATTTTATGAATTGGGTGAATGAAGGGGAGGTTAGGTTTTGATGAACTAAGGTTTGATTATGGTGTAGCTGATGTTGGAGAATTATTTCCATGCTGGTGTGATGATTGAAACTATTTGGAAATTCATATACAAATTTTAGGCTAAGTTAAGGTTTTATGGAAATTGGTTGTTTAAATTGAAATTGACATGGAATTGATATAGATGATTGGAAATAATGTTTAGAAGTTGAATTAATGTTTGAATCAAGTTGGAAAACAAGCTTAAAGTGACCTTTCATATTAGGCCAAGATGAAATAATTAGGGAAAATTTTGTATAAAATTATTTTGAGGTTAGAATTGATGAATTATTGATTATGTAAGATTTAGAAAGTTAATTGGACCTATTTGGAAGTTTGTTAAAGTTCAAGAACTATTTTCAAGTTTTGAGAATCATGAGACCTTAAAGTGAAAGTTTATAGTTATAAGTATTCAATGTTGAAATTTAATATTTGGGTTCTGAATTTTAAGTTTGAATTTTTATTTAAGATCGAATTGCAAATTTGGTAAACTATGATGGTTGAATTCGAATGGATTAGGAAATAAGGGATTGAATAATAATTATACAAATGTGAATGTACTGAATTGAATATATTTTTACAATGCTGGAATGTTTGGGATTGATTTGAACAAGTAAAAATGATGAAGGACCAAGATCCAAGTTATAAGAATTGATGAAGAAATTAAGGATGCAAAATAATGAAAATTGTTTAGATTTTTGAATTTGGCAGTCGGTTTGAAAAATCACCAGAAATTCTATAAAACTTATTGATATGTAATTTTATACTTTTGTGTTTGTATGTCAATATAGTTTTGTTTAAAACAAACAGAGATTGATTTAAACTTGTATAATGAAATATATGAATTTTTTTATCAATGATAGGTCAGAAAACATAGCAACAGATTCTGCTCAAAACATATTCTAGAAATTGGATTAGAAAATTCACCATAAATTGTACAAGTTGAATTGAAAGGATTAATTTATATGGTTAGATTTTATTCGAGTCTAGTTTCAAATGGAAGAAACGAAATTAAATTTCAGTATGTAGCTCAATACAAAATAATGATTCTTTAAAGGTAGTGCAAGTTGTCAAAGTATGAAAATTTTAGAATTGAAGTGGAAATGGATTAGAAGTTGAAGAGTAATGTTTAAATGTTTGATTTGAATGCTTGAGTATATTTTTGGATGCTTGAAATTGAATTTAAATGGTAATGGACCATTTGAATAAATTAGAAATGTTGAGAAGAATTCTAGAAGAATTCATTTTAATAGTTAGATTGTGGAATTTGAAAGGATTAATTTGTTATGAGTTGACATGAATGTTGAGAGGATTGAAGTTATATTTTATATGTTATGGTTAGCGTTGACGTTTTAAAATTGATTTAATATTGAATAACTATTGATATAAATTTTATGAATTTTATTACTAGAATGTGTCTAAGTTAGTAAGATACTACTATATGCTTTGGAATGTATGTGATGAATAAATGAAAAACGTGAAGGTCAAGATCAAAGAAAGCTTAAAGGTAAAGAAAAAGTTCAAGAGTGAATCTAGGAACACTAAGCAAGGTTACTATTGAGGCATTACTTGGTGAGTGCATTTTACTTATGCTTTCAAAGTATTGAATGAGGAAGACTTGCGATGAGTCAACCTCTTATATGATACTGAGCACGTAACCTGACGTTTGTGTGACGGTGGTGCACTGATACTTAGCACGTAACCTAATGTTTGTGTGACGGTGGTGCTAAAGTACCGGGAATACATTTTACGACACAAGTTTAACCTCTAAGTGACGGTAATGACTGCACAGTGATGAAAGTGCAATATATTCCTTAAAGTGGCACATTGATCTGTGTTCTACAGTACTTGTGCATTATAGTGTGTGGTCGTTTGACTCGAATATCTTGCATTCTCATTGGTTTACTTTGGGTATGAAGTGAATAAAGTTAATTGCTTATGGAAATGTTGTGAAAATGAAATAGATTGATCGATCTGAATTGAAAGATAAATTTCAGTAAGATCTCTGTTTTGACGTGAAATGATGTTTCATGGAGAATCTTCGAATCATAGACACTCTTTTATATAATGTTCTTATATTTTTGCCTATGTCAGATTTTGATTAAGTATGTTTTATTACTGATTTTATTTAATTTATATTAATTTCAAGTTTATCGTACTTAATGCCTCACTAAGTGTATACTTAGCGTGTGATGATTTTCATGCGTAGGTAAAAGTAAGCATCCGAAGTATGGAGCTAGGCCCAACATCAACTTTTGAAGATCATATATGCTCCTAGAATTAGTATGACATCTTAGAATATTGATAATACTAGTTGGCATGTGTATTTACAAATGATAGTTTATTATTTAGTATTTTAGTTAAATGATTTTTAATGCTATCGGAAATAAATATGTTAAGAACTTTGATAATAATTGAATTTATTTTAGAATGAAACAAAATTTAACAGTTTTCAAAAAAGGACTAATTTGTAAATTTATTTGACATACGAGAAATAGGTGTTACAAAATCCCTCTTGGGAATGGAAATATATCTTACGATAAATATCTCTCCAATTTGAAAGGTCATAATTAGAAAATGGGGCAAATAAATTAAATACTGGGGCATTAAGAATAATTTTGTGTGAAGATATACTCCAGTGAGAAAAGATTAGCGAAAATCGAAGAACTCAAGAATGAAGACTTCCCACGTACATCTGCATCATTATCTTGGAATCAAGGACATGCATCATTACACATGCATCTATCATTCATCACTACCTGTATTTTCATGAAAAGATTTACTTATACTTTCTTGATGATTTCATAGAAAATTTTAAAATGTTATCTTTCTCAAGACCACAATACCATTTTTCCCTCTCTTGAGATTTAATTAAAAATCTCCTAAAAACTTTTCTTCAAGATCATTTTCTTCACTTGAGGACATCTTCAATATTTTCAAAAAATCTTATATCTCTTAAGATCATTTTCATCTCTTGACGATATCTTTAAAATTTTCCAAAAAATATTGCCTTTCTTAAAAAATATTGTTTTCCTTAAGATCGTATCTCTTGAAACAAGTTTTGTCTCACTTGAGATAGTTTTTCTTGAAACAAAATCTTACTTGAGATGGTTTCTCTTGAAACAAAAATCGTCTCACTTGAGACAATTTTTCTCAAAAGAACAGTTTTATCTCAATTGAGATAGTTTCCTTAAAACAAATTTCATCTCACATGATATAATTTTTCTCAAAATAAAATTTTATCTAACTTGAGATTGTTTTTCTTGAAATTATTTCTCTTGAAACACCAGTTTATCTCCCTTGAGATAGTCTCCCTTAGGATTGTTTCTCTTGAAACACCAAATTTATCTCACTTGAGATTGTTTCCCTTGAAACTATTTCTCTTGAAATACCAAAATTCTTATCAAAAAATATTTTCATCTTTCCCTTATAATTCTCTTATTAGTTCTAATAAAAACATCAACTTCATTTTTAATTCAGCCCATAGTGCCATTTTCATCCAACCCTAATCGCACGTCCATGGCTCGCAAAACTGCAAAAGGTTTATGACCAAGTACCTCTGCAACAACCTTAGCCTTTCCTAGAAGATAATCAATAATCACTTTATAATCCTTTAACAGTTCTTTCCATCTTTTCTGTCTCTGGTTCAACTCTCTTTAATTCCACAAGTACTTTAGGCTTTTGTAATTAGCACAATTACAGCACCGCTCACCATACAGGTAATAGTGTCAAATCTTTTATGGCAAACTTGACTGCTGCTGACTCTAAATCATGCGTAGGGTAATTCCTCTTGTGTATCTTTAACTTTATTGAGGCATATGCCACAACCTTACCTTTTTTGCATAAGCACACTTCCTAAGTTATTGGGATATGCATTGGTAAAAACCACATAATCCTTATCCTACTCAAGTTGTATAAACACTGGTGTCTCTATTAAAATCCTCTTTAGAATTTCAAAACTCTCTTGACCCTTCTCCATTCAAAAAAGACATGTCTTTCTTTAAAAACTTGGTTAACAGAAAAGCTAACGTAGAAAAGTTCTTCACTAACTTTGATAACAACCAGTAAACCCCAAAGAAATCCGAACTTCAGGATCATTCTTTGGGAGTTCCAATTTTCTACAACATGAGTTTCTCTTAGGATCTACTCTTATACCTTATGCTAAAACAACCTGGCCAAAGAAAGCTATCTCTGCTAACCAGAATTTCACATTGGATTAGTTTAGCATACAAGTTCTTCTCTCGACGAATCTTATTTAACTGTCAAAATCTATGCATAACCACATAGATTTATCTTTTTGTTATCATTTTCTTCACAATCATTATCAATATCACCTTGAGCAATGATTTTACTTTCTCTCCAAAAACTATAATTTCCATACCTTCTGCATCTTTCTGAACTAATCGACTCTAGAGACAAAAAACCTATACCCAATATGATCATAACTTGTCAATTGATAATTCCACCAAATTCATCGGGAACATAGCCCCTGAAATCTTTATTAAATGATTACTACTTGTCCAACTCACACTTGCACCATGACTCGTTAGGGTTTATCGCTATCATCTCATTCGAGATTAAGTTGATTTTATTTTAAAATCTTTCATTTCCTTCTTGAGGTAATCCGTGTAACTTTTCCAAATCCATTTAAAATATTCTTGAGCAGTTGAAACATTTTCTATCTCAACTATGAAAGTCTAATTATCAAAATCATTAATAAGAAGACTTGACAACTTTGTAGAAATAACCTCATAGCTGATAACTTCCTAAAAAGGCTACTTTTAAGGCATTTTTCACTTAAGTTATTGTTTGTTTAAAAGATCATTCTATTCATTTTAGGATCATGTAGTTGCATATAGTTGCATTTGTGGTGGTATTGCTATTTTATCTCTTAAGGGTGTTGTATGAGAGAAAGGTGCAGTTGGTGGTGGTGTGCATGAAATAGAAAGAAAAAGGTCTCTTTGGGAAGTAATGTCGTGGCATTACATGTTGCTGAAGCATATTGAAATGCCTTGGCATTTTGGCAAAGAAAATGACAAAAAGATATAGTTGAACGAGGACAGTTGGCTCTGCACGTGAAACGATGGTTGAAACCGCCTGCCAGAGGACCACTGCCACCTGGAGCATAAGGTTCACGCACAAGGTGTGATTCTAGGGTATGAGGGGTATTTTGCACCCAACAATTACCCGACAACCTCATCATTACCTCTGGATATTTTTATTATATATGACAACTCACAAGGGGGAGGAAAATATATAGACGCATACACGTAAAGCAGAAAAATCCCATTTTTATTTTTCCCTTTCTTCTTCATTGGGTTTTCTTCCATTAATAAAGCTTCAAGGAGTGGCAAGCTAGGCGTCCGAGAGGAGCTAGCAAGCTAAGGTGGTTCGTGGTGGCCGAGGAGACCTCCGATGGCGAGCGTCGAAGGCTTCTTATCACTTCCCTTTGCTGTTATTTTTATATTATTTTTGGGTTGTTGGAATGAATATTTTCATGGCTTGTTCTATGGATATTTCGAACCCCACCATGAATGGTGGTTTTTTAATAGTTGTTTAAACTTTATTTTAATGGTAGATTTATGTTTATCTTGGTTATTTGCTTGTTTTTCTTATGAATACTTCACCATATAGGTTTGTAATAGGCATGAGAGTGTCCATTTCTTAGATGAAGGTTAGGTGTTTGAAAGAAACCTAAACTAAAAGTACTTGTAGTATTCGAGAGAAACACAAGACAATATCCTCATAAGCAATGGGCTATAGTGTTTTTAAAGGGCTTTGAATTGGCCTAGGAATATTATATCCTAATCCCTTAGTACTCAGAGAGATTAGGATAGGATTTCATCGACTAAAAAGGGTGTTTTTGCAATAGTGTGGGCTGCCAACATCGTTGAGTAAGAGAAGATGTCATGGCATCCTATTCTATTAGGTTCCTTTGACTAAAGATAGCATGAACACTTTCGGAAAACCCTGTCGAGTAAGTAAAGTTTAGATAGCTTAAATCTGCCTGAGAGATAAGTTTAGCATCCTTAAATCAATCCTTATCATTCATTCCAGTAGAAGCTTATTGTGTGATGATTATTTGTTTATCATTTATTTTCTATTTATATACTGTTTTTACCATTTTTCCTTGCCTTGACATTTCATCATTTTCATTATTAAACATCTATTCTTGCCACTGCATTTCCATTTGCTACACCATCAGACCATCAATCCATATCCACCAGCATACACATTTCCATTACCGTGTCATTGTATATATCAATACTAACTATAAATAGATAGATTAGTGCTTTGCTTTGGTTAGACTTTTGTAATTTCACCCAATCTCTGTGGAGACGATACTCATTCATCACTTTATTACTTGAGTGATTGTGTATACTTACACATTATTTGTGTATAATTTTATAGTACTCATAATACGCGAACAAAATGTTGGCGCCATTGCCGGGGATTAGCAGCCTGAAGTTAATCAATTTTGCCAGAGCATTTTATTTTTGCATTTTTATTTGTGTATGGTTTACTTTATATTTTTGTTTTATTATTTTTCAGGTTTATTTAGTGTATGCCTAGAAGACATTCTGAAGAGCCTTTAGAATCGATAGAACCTGAGATTGAAAGACACTTTAGAAAAGGAGACGTGCTCAACGTGCTCGAGGAAATATGTATCAGATTGGAAACCAAGGCATTGGTCAAGATGACAAAAATCTGAATGTCGCAGTATTAGACAATGTTGAATCTGCTGGTAGGCCACGTGTTATTCGTGATCATTTAAATCCGATACTGGATGATCTGAATCCTAGAATTATGGCACCCGAAATTCAAGCTGAAACCAGTCATGTTCAACATGTTGAATTCTATTGGGCAGTTTTGGGGTATGCCAAATGAAGATGTCAGACAGCATATTCGAATTTTTTTGGAAGTTTGTGATTCTTTTCGCCAAGAAGGAGTGCATGAGGATGTTATAAAATTAAAGTTGTTTTCGTATTCATTGCGTGACTGAGCGAGGGTTTGGTTGAGTGGTGTACCATCCGGTTTGATGGAATCATGGGCCGATCTTTGCAAGAGTTTCTTATTTTGGTACAACCCACCGAATATGAATACTCAACTAAGGAATGATACAGCATTCTTTCTCCAGGGCGACGAAGAATCCATGTATGAGTGTTGGGATAATTATAAGAGTTTGCTTCAGAAGTGTTCAAATCATGGTTTTCACGATTGGACTCAAGTAGTAATGTTCTATAATGGAGTCAATGCACCCACGAGGATATTGCTATATGCCTCGACAAATGGGACATTACTGGATAAATCACCTACTGAGACGTTTGCTATCTCGAATAGAATTGCTAATAAGGATTATTAATTTACTTCCTCAAGGCTTGGGAGTGAGAGAAAGCACCTGGAGCATTTGAGTTAGATACCAAGGATTCGGTGTCCACTCATCTCTCAACTATCACTCACATGCTGAAAAATTTACAACGTTCCACTGAGGCGAAGGAAGTGAAAGCAACTAGCTTGGCATGTCTGTTATGTCAAGGTAATCATCATGAGAGCGAATGCCCGACCAATCATGAGTCTATCAGCTTTATAGGTAATTTCAATCAAGGTAACAACAATGCTTACTCTAACACTTATAATGTTGGAAGGCGTCAGCATCCCAATTTCTCATGGGGAAATCAAGGAGCCCATAATGCTAGTCAACCTACTCGGCAGCAGAATCACAATGAGCCTCAAGGTACCAAAATACTATGCCATGGCATAATGCTAACAAATGAGCTTCATCTTCAGCGAGCATGAGTTCATTGGAAGCTACAATTCAAGAGTTCATATCTACTACGAAGATAAGGCTGCAATACCATTCTACTTCAATTAAGAATCAAGGAGCTTTACTTCATAGTCAAGGCACCTTACTTCAAAGACATAGCTCATCTCTAAGAGCTTTGGAAGGTCAAGTTGGTCAGATTGCAATAGCATTGCAAGAGCATCAGCAAGGACATTTTCCAAGTGATACTGAAGTCACTAAAGGGCATAGAAAAGAGCATTGCAATGTGTTAACTCTTAGGAGTGGAACATAAATCAATCAACAAGTCAAGGCTAGTGGGACATGATGATTCTACTCCCACTACTCACAATGGTAAAGTTGAATTACATGATGATATCATTTCTGAGAAGGACAAGGAGGAGGATTCTACTAAGGCACCAGATTTCGATGCTAAGGCAAAACAAATTCTATTCCTGCAGCTAAGGAAACTAAACCTCCACCACCCTTCCCTCAAAGATTGAAGAAGCATAATGATGAAGTTCAGTTCAAGAAGTTCGTGGACATTCTTGCTCAGCTCCATATCAAAATACCTCTCTTGGAAGCTGTTGAACAGATGCCGATGTATGCCAAATTTCTGAAGGAAATCTGTACCAAGAAGAGAAAAGTAGAGACTGTTGCCAAGGTAACAGAATTTTTTTCTTCATTTAGTAAGTTGCCACCAAAGCAAAATGATCCGGGCAACTTCATTATTCCTTGTTCTATTGGAGCTAATTTCGTTGGAAAGACACTATGTGATCTTGGTTTAAGTGTCAACTTAATGTCGAAATCTATATTCTTGAAGCTTGGCATAAGAGATGCAAGACCCACCTCGGTTATTTTACAACTTGCCAACATATCCCATGTGAACCTGAAGGGAGAGTCGAGGATGTCATAGTAATGGTGGATAAGTTTGTATATCCAGTCGACTTCTTAATTCTGGACTGTGAAGTTGATGCCGAGATACTTATTATTCCTGGGAAGACCTTTCCTAGCCACTGAAAGTATCTTGATAGACTGTGAAAAAGGTGAACTCACCATGAGAGTGGTTGATCAGTGTGTGGCCGTCATCGTGTTTCGAACTCTCAAGTATGTCGATGACACTAAAGAATGCCAAAGCATTTTTGAATTGAACTCAGTCATTGAAGAAGAGACTGAACATCTTTTCCAGAACAATTTCATTCAGCTAGCAGAGAATGAATATTGGGTGGATGATGAAAGCTTAGTGGAGTTCGACAACTTCCCAATTTTGGAGGAGCAACCTATCTTACTACAAGTTAGATCAAGTATGAATTTTTAACCTCTGAATTTTGATGAATTTATTCCTCCTAAGCCTTCATTATTGCATGCACCAACTCTAGAGCTTAAGACTTTGTCAGGGCATCTTAAATATGTTTACTTAGGTAGTGATAAAACTTTACTGGTGATTATTTCAGCTAACCTTATTGCTAATCAAGAGAAAAGTTTGTTAAGTGTTTTGATATAACATAAGAAAGCAATTGGTTAGACTATGGCCAATTTGAAAGGAATTAGTCCTACAATATGCATGCATAAGATTCTTCTCGAAGATTGCCACGGCAATTCAATAGAACCATAAATAAGACTCAACCTTATTATGAAGAAAGTGATGATGATAGAAATTCTGAAATGGCTTAATTCTGGAGTAATTTACCCTATCTCAAATAGCTCATGGGTGAGCCATGTCCAATGTGTTCCGAAGAAAGGAGGCACGTCAGTGGTTACTAGTGAGGATAATGAGTTATTACCCACTCGCACCATTACCGGATGGAGGATATGAATGGACTATTGAAAACTCAACAAAGCTACAAAGAATGGCCATTTTCCTCCACCTTTCATCGGCCAAATGTTGGATCGATTGGCCGGCAAAGCATTATATTGCTTTTTGGATGGGTACTCAGGGTACAATCAAATTGTCATCGCACCAGAGGATCAAGAAAATACTACATTTACTTGTCCTTATGACACTTTTGCCTTTAGGATGATGCCTTTTGGACTCTACAATGCCCCTGCAACATTTCAGCGTTGTATGCAAGCTATATTTTTAGACATGGTTGATGATTTTCTAGAGATTTTCATGGACGACTTTTCTGTTTTGAGAGACGATTTTGAACGATGCCTCGGTAATTTGACCAAAGTTCTGAAAAGATGCGAGGAGGCTGAGTTGGTCTTAAATTGGGGAAAATGTCATTTCATGGTAACTGAAGGCATTGTATTAGGCCACAAAATATCTCACAAGGGCATTAAGGTCGATAAAGCGAAGATTGAAGTAATTGAAAAGTTACCACCACCAACTTCGGTCAAGGGTATAAGAAGTTTTCTTGGGCATGCTAGATTCTATAGAAGATTTATCAAAGATTTCTAAGCCCTTGTGCACATTGCTTCAACAAAACCAACCCTTTGTGTTTGACGAGTTATGCCTCGGCGCATTCACATAGTTGAAACGACGATTAATCTCGGCACCCATTGTAGTTCCTCTCGATTGAACATCACTATTTGAGCTGATGTTTGATGCAAGTGATTATGCCGTAGGAGCTATTTTGGAGCAACGCCGAGGTAAACTTTTTCATTTTATTTATTACTCTAGTCGTACTTTTAATGAAGCACAATTGAACTACACCACTGAGAAAGAATTACTTGTCGTGGTATTTGTTTTTGATAAATTTAGACCTTACCTAATAGGCACTAAAGTTATTGTTCATACTGATCATTCGGCTATAAAATACTTAGTGAACAAAAAGGATGCAAAGCCTAGACTTATTAGGTGGATCTTACTTTTGCAAGAATTTGACTTAGAGGTGGTAGATAGAAAAGGAACTAAAAATCAAGTTGTTGATCACTTATCTAGGCTAGAGAACAATTTTCAATGCCAATGACATTGTAGATATTCAAGAGGAATTTCCTGATGAGAAAATTTTATATGCCGTAGACATCCCGTGGTACGCTGTCCTTGTTAATTTTCTTGTTAGTGGAATATTGCCTTTTGATTTGAATAGCCAGGGAAAAAAGTTCAAGCATGATGCAAGGCACTATTTTTGGGATGAGCCATAGTTGTTTAAGCTTTGTGACGATCAACTCATTAGACGATGTGTACTCGAAGAAGAACAACACAATATTTTGTACCATTGTCATTCAGCCCCGTGTGGAGGCCATTTTGGTGGAGCAAGGACTGCTGCTAAGGTCCTGCAATCGGGCTTTTACTGGCCAACTCTGTTCAGAGATGCTCAAGCATTTTACAAATCTTGTGATCGATGCCAGCAGACTGGAAATATATCCAGACGACATGAAATGCCACTACAAAAATTTTGGAAATAGATTTGTTTGATGTGTGGAGCATCGATTTCATGGGACCATTCCTGTCTTCTGGAGGAAATCTATATATCTTGCTTGCTTTGGATTATGTATCAAAGTGGGTGAAAGCAATAGCAACATCAAGGAATGACTCTAAGACCATACTCAAGTTTTTGCACAAGTATATTTTCACTAGGTTTGGAGTACCTCTAGGGGTATGAGGGGTATTTTTCACCCAACCATCACCCAACAACCTCATCATTACCTCTAGATATTTTTATTATATATGACACCTCACAAGGGAGAGGAAAATATATAGACGCATACGGGCAGAGCAGAAAAATCCCATTTTTATTTTTCCCTTTCTTCTTACTTGGATTTTCCTCCATTGATAAAGCTTCAAGGAGTGGAGAGCTAGGCGTCTAAGAGGAGCTAGCGAGCTAAGGTGGTTCGTGGTGGCCGAGGAGACCTCCGGTGGCGCGTGTCAAAGGCTTCTTCTCACTTCCCATAGCTGTTATTTTTATATTATTTTTGGGTTGTTGAAAAATATTTTCATGGCTTGTTCTATGGATATTTTAAACCCCACCATGAACTAACTTATTTGGTGGTGGTTGCTTTAATGGTTGTTTAAACTTTATTTTAATGGTAGATTTATGTTTATCTTGGTTATTTGCTTGTTTTGCTTATGAATACTTCACCATCTAGGTTTGTAAGAGGCATGAGTGTCCATTTCTTTGATGAAGGTTAGGTGTTCGATAGAAACCTAAACTAAAAATACTTGTAGTATTCGAGAGAAACATAAGACAAGATCCTCATAAGCAATGGGTTATAGTTTTTTCAAAGGGCTTTGAACCAGACTAGGAATACTATATCCTAATCCCTTAGTACTCGAGAGAGTAGGATAGGATTTCAATGACTAAAAAGGGTGTTTTTATCAATAGTGTGGGCTGCCAACATCATTGAGTAAGAGAAGATGTCATGGTATCCTATTCTATTAGGTTCCTTTGACTAAAGATAGCGGGAACACTTTCAAAAAACCCTGTCGAGTAAGTAAAGTTTAGATAGCTTAAATCTTCTTGAGAGATAAGTTTAGCATCCTTAAATCAATCCCTATTATTCATTCCAGTGGAAGCTTGTCGTGTGAGGATTATCTTCTTATCATTTATTTCTTATTTATTTACAATTTTACCATTTTTTCTTGCCTTGACATTTCATCATTTTCAATATTAAACATCTATTCTTGCCACTGCATTTCCATTTGCTACACCATCAGACCATCAATCCATATCCACCAGCTTACACATTTTCATTACCGTGACATTGTATATATCAATACTAACTATACATAGATAGATTAGTGCTTTGCTGTGGTTAGACTTTTGTAATTTCACCCAATCCCTGTGGAGACGATACTCACTCGTCACTTTATTTCTTGAAAGATTGTGTTTGAGTATAATTTTATAGTACTCACAACACGCGAACAATAGCAGTTAATGCTAAAATTACACTAGTAACCAAATTTTACTCTTTTTCCTATCATTACGAACTTGACACTTTTCCAAGTTCTCGAGAATTAATCTCGATTTTTAAATAATAATTCATTGAAGTATAAAATGGGTAGAAAATCTATTTTCACAAATTATGTTCTAAAAGTAACTCTATATTAGGTTCATAAAACTTAACATTTATTCTTAAACAAACTCGTAATTAGTTGATCCACTAATAACTCATCTTTTTTATAAGATTTTAGCCGTCAATGCATTTACCGCTTACTCATTTCCTCTTACTCAAATTAACAATACTTTAAACAATTTAACGCTTCACTTAAATATTTCTCAATTATTTAAGCTTGCCTGAATAAACCTTGGAATCATCACTAAATTCAGAAATCTCCTCTGGATTCTCATCTGATTCAACTTCTCTTGGGTCGATTTTGATCTCGACCTTCTTTTCAATATTATCTATTGTCTTACCTTTGTCCTTAGTTTCCAACATCTATTAGGACTTACATAATAATAACACTCAAGTTAATAAGGAGTGACATCAATCACACTGTAATTGACACCATATCAGTAACTTTGACAAGCTTAATTGCATGTAATATTTTTTTCTCAATTCAATTTAAACCCAGTTTCGGCCGAGAATCGACTAAACATGTAGCTCTGATACTAATAAATGTAACACCCATATCCAGTATACATTTCCGTACACAAGTCATAGGTGTCACATGACTTTTAAAAACATTTACCCATTTGTAAAACCCATAAAATTTTGTTTAGAAATTTAAAAGCAAAACATTTTAATACAATAATAAAACAGTCGTTGAAACATATTACCACAACTATCTTTTTAAATACATTCCAAAGTATATTTCTTAATTTCAATTACATGCCAGAAATTTTCAAAAATAAACATGATTGTCCTACTGTTATTGATGAGAGTCAACCTTAGATTGATGATTGCTACTGCTACTGCTACACTCCTTACTCGACTATTCCCTGCTTTTGCCTATGCATGAAATCAACACATGTTAAGTATTTACTTAGTGAGACATAACAATATAAAGAAACGTTAGTATATACATATATATATCATGGTTATTTGGTTTCTAACAAAATCATATACTCTATAAGGATCAAATAAATCCCTATCAATTAAACCAAATTTCTTCCATACAATCATCGTAATTATTCTTATTATGTCATTCATATCATCTTTTTGTACATTTTTCCCTCATTATTCTTTAGTAATTATTCGTTCTTTTCATTTATGGCATCATTTCATGCAAATAATTCACCGTTTTATATTTTATTTATGATATCCTTTCATGTCGGTAATGCACCGTTATTCATCTAAATTGCATTAGTGGCACCTATCTGTCAAAAATGCACCGTTAAGCATCTAACTTTCATTAATGGCACCTTTCTGCCAAGAAGCATAGTTAGGCATTTATTCTTTCATCCAAAGGCATTTAACCTTTCATCTAACTTGCATTATTGGCACCTTTATGCCAAATGCACAGTTAGGCATTTAGTCTTTTATTTTAGAATAGTTCCTACTCTAATAATTGTACATAATATCAATTAACTATTTAATTTTATTATAAATTCTTTAGTTTGCACCCGTCGTGTCAATGCAATAATTCACCACCTCATTAAGAATTACGTGAGAATGCACACCTAATGCAATTATAGAAATTCATAAACTCATTATGAATTTCTTAGGTTGCACACACAATGCCAATACGGAAATTCATAAACTTATTATGAATTTCTTAGTTTTGCACACACAGTGCACATACGGAAATTCATAAACTTATTATGAATTTCTTAGTTTTGCACACACAGTGCCCATACGGAAATTCATAAACTTATTATGAATTTCTTAGTTTTGCAAACACAGTGCCCATACGGAAATTCAGAAACTTATTATGAATTTCTTAGTTTTACACACACAATGCCCATACGGAAATTCATAAACTTATTATGAATTTCTTAGTTTTGTACACATATAGTGCCATTTGATAATCACCATATATGTATTAAGGAACATGCATCTATGACTATCACAACATATAAGTACATAATAAATGCACTCACCTGGCTTGCCTCGCTATTATATCCCAAAATGTAAATATGATTATTCAGCTACTTTGCCTTTGCCTTTCGTTTTGTTGACTCTAGAGCTTGATTTCGATCTACTCAAGCATCCATTAAAGACACGTACAATATAAAATGTTAGTATATTCCCTAACATTTATACGTATACAATACTTAAAAGTACTACTATTAAATTTTCTATAACAATCTCAGCCTATCTTAAAATTCCTGGCTCAATACTATCGTTGCCCCTACCATGGTATCGATACATCTATACTATGGTACCGATACTCTATTACGATATCGATACCATTTCTGCATTCTGTAATCAATAGTTTCAATACCTTCCTCATTGTATCTATACTGACCTCAGCATCAATACTAATTGTATCAGTATCAATATTTATTCAGTTGATTTCTTCCAATTTAAGCCTATAGTATCGGTATTGTTCTTCTAGTACCTGTAACACCCATATTCCGTATACTTTTCCATACACGAGATACAAAGGTCACATTACTTTATAAAAGTTTTGTCATTTGAAAACCCGTAAAATTTTTGCTTCAATTTGAACAACTACAAAATATGATATTCATAGAAGCAGAATACTACAACTATCACTGAAGTACATTAGAAAATATTTACTATAGTTTAATTACATGCCAACTAAGTTCTCAAAATGAATAAGATTGTCATAATGTTACTGATGAGTCAACCTTTAATTGATAAAAGTTGTTGCTACTGTTGCACTCCTTATGCAACTAATATTTACCTTCACCTATGCATGAAATCAACACACGTTAAGTATTTACTTAGTGAGACATTATACTGTAAGATATTACAATTATACGACAGTATCTTATGAATACTGAATTTAGAATTTAATTGCATCATTTATAAGGACCAGTTAAGCCCTACTCAGTTAAACCATAATTCTTTCATATCATCATGGAAATTATTCTTAGTATGACCATTATACCTATCCTTCTGTATATTTTCCCCATAATTTTTTATTTGCCCTATGTACATTAAATGTGAAAGTACTATACATGTATTGCACCAAGGTTCCAATTAATCATGTATCTTTTATAATCATTATGGTTGCACCTTAAATACTGATAATACATCATTTTGTGTTTTCATTTGGGCATCCTTTCATGCCCATTATGTTATGTTTACGCTTTCCTTTATAACATTTATTCATACTAGTTAATCATTGTTGTACATTATATATATATATATATATATATAGCATCCCTTTATAACACTTATGCACCATTCATATCACAATACATTATGATTATGTTATTCTTTTACCCCAAAGGTATTTAGCCATTCATCTAACTTGCATGCTTGACACCTTTCTGCCAAATGCATAGTTAGGCCATTCATCTTTTACTCAATGGTATTTAACCGTTCATCTAACTGGCATACTTGAAACCTTTCTGCCAAATGCACAGTTATGCCATTCATCTTTTACTCAACAGTATTTAATCGTTCATCTAACTGGCCTAATAGACACCTTTCTGCCAAATACATAGCCAGGCCATTCATCTTTTACTCAACGTTATTTATCCATTCATCTAACTGGCATAATTGACACATTTCTACCAAATGCACAACTAGGCCATTCATCTTTTACTCAACGGTATTTAATCGTTCATCTAACTGGCATACTTGACATCTTTCTGCCAAATGCACAGCTAGGCCATTTATCTTTTACTCAGCTGTATTTAATCATTCATCTAACTGGAATAATTGAAACCTTTCTTCCAAATGCATAGCTAGGCCTCAAAGGCACTTAGCCTTTCATCTAACTGACATAATTGACACCTTTCTGTCAAATGCACATTTAGGCCTCAAAGACACTTAGCCTTTCATCTAACTGGCATAATTGACACCTTTCTGTCAAATGCATAGTTAGGCCTCAAAGGAACTTAGCCTTTCATCTAACTGTCATAATTGACACCTTTCTGTCAAATGCACAGTTAGGCCTCAAAGGCACTTAACCTTTCATCTAACAGACATAATTGACACCTTTCTTTCAAATGCACAGTTAGGCCTAATAATCTTTTATTTTAGACAGTTTCTACTATAATAATCATTCATAATATGAATTACCCCTTTTCATCATTATACATTCTATGGTTTATTCCTATAGTGCCTATGCAATAATCCCAACATTTTACTATAATTTACGTGGATTACTCACCCACTACCAATATGAAAATTCTCCTTTTTATTATAAACTTTTTATAATTTCACATATATTTCCCATACGGAACATGATACACTTAGTATGAATTTCTTAAGTTTTTGTACACCTAGTACCATTTGGTAATCACCATACTTACATTAATAAATTATACAACTATGACTACCATAATATATGGGTATATAATTAAATGCACTCACTTGGATTGTCTCGCTATTATATCCAAAATGCAAAGTTGATCACTCCAGTACTTTGCCTTTGTCTTTAGTTTTTCTTGACTCGGGAGCTTGATTTCGATCTTATGCTAGAGAGGAGAGCAATGCCAATGTGAAGAAGAAGAATAGTAGAAAAATGCTTTACTTTCTTCTCTCCTCTTATTTACAATCCCTAATATATTTTAAAATCTTTTTTCCCTCTTAACTCATCTATTGGTACAATTTAGTTCACAACACTATTCTAAATCATTTCCTCATCTTTTACAATTTATTCAAATAAATCTTCAAATTTCAAATCTTTTCAATATAGTCCCTGACATGATATTTGGGGTATTACAATTCTCCCCCTTTAGGAAAATTCATCCTCAGATTTAAAGACTTTATGCATTTACCATAATCCTCAACCATATGAATCATTTTATTATGCGATTTCTGGATTTCTCTAATCTACATTTGTATTGATTCTTTTTTATAAATCAATTATAATCGAATATCTAATCCCCATAACCCATTTTTCATTCATGAATCAATATTGATTGAAACAATTTAGAAAATATTTGATGTTCAACTTTTCCTCTAATAGTACGACAGACATACAAAGTCTCCCACAATACTACGAACATCTGTCAAACTTTACCTCCAAAAGTCCTTAATTTCTTCATTTTATACTTATAACATTCTTATCCAGTAATTTTTCGTCTTTCCTTTATAATATAATAAATGATCACTTCATACACCTTTAGAAGTTATGTATAGCTTTTCTGTCTCCTGTTCACTCTCTTCTATTCCACAAGTATTTAAGGCTCGTGTGATTAGCACCACTATAGTACCACTCACTATACCGATAATGACGTCAAATCTTTTAAGGCAACTCGACTACTGCCAATTCTAAATAATACGTAAATAATTTCTCTTGATTCATTTGATACTAAATCATAGAACATGTTCAATACTTTAATAACCAACAACCTTGAATTTTACCTCTCGATCTGGAGGTAACCCAAGATATTGATCTAAAACGTCATCTCTAAATTCCCAATTTTGTGAAATTATCAAACAATCCTACTTTTCTTATTTGAGTATCTATCACATTAACCGAACATCATTCTCTTCACAATCATTATTAATATCACTTTATGTAATGATCTTAACTCATCAATTGATAATTTCATCAGATTCACCAAGAACATAGCCCCTGGAATCTTTATTAATTGCTTACTACTTTTCCACTCACACTTGTACCATGACCCATTAAGGTTTACGGCTATCATTTTACTCAAGATTAGTTCTACAAGAATTCCTATAGCTCTAGCCAACCTTGTACTAATGTATGAGTGCATAGATCAAGGGTCAACTAATACCAATACAGGCTCATCAAAAGATGAAAAATACCTGTTAAAATTTATGGGTCATCTCGATCCTCATTGGTCGTAATATTATATATTCTAGCGACTCCCCGAGTCTCTTGTCGCTGCAAGGATTCATCTTCTCCCCTTTATCTTCCCCTTCCTCTATTTCTATAAGAGGTTGCTATAGACCTTTCAGATTGTATCGAATTGTCCCTAGATTTCTTTGGACAATTTCGGGCAAAGTGATTAGTCTCGTCACATTGGAAGCAAGTTTCACTAAGAAGTCTGCATACTCCCCGGTGCACTCTTCCACGTGTCTGATATACAATTTTTTCTCCAACTGCTTTACCCGAGCTAGAAACAACCGAATAGGACTCTTTTGTTTTATGTGAAATTATAGTAGAACCCTCTTTGTCTGTATCTCTCAAACTTGAGCCCTTGCCTCTCTTAACATAATGGGAAGTTGAATGCATTCCAACATGTTTCCCCATCTGCGCACTATGTTTCATTGCTAATATCTCTTCTTGATCTCTCTCGATAACTTTGGCTCGGTTAATAACTTCTTTCAAGTTAGGCAAACTCAAAGCCAACATCATTTCTTTTAATTTTGGACTCAACCCCCTCAATAAACCTATAGCGTCAGGCCTTGTCATTTGGAACCACCTCCGTAGCAAAACGGCTCAACTTATTATACTCAGCCTCATACTCATGTACTGCTCGATCACCTTGTTTTAAATTTAGGAACATTAACAGATTTCCCATTTGAATTGTTCACCCACATACTTGTTCTTAAATTCTTCCAAGAAGAATTGCCAAGTCACTTGCTACGGTGGTGCACACACCGTAGTATTTGACCACCAAACTCGAGTTGATCCTTTAAGTAAAGATACAGCTCCACCCAACTTTTCCAGATTCAAACAGTGAATATTTTTGAGCATTATTATAACATCATTTAACCATAAGTCGACCGCCATAGGATCTTCATCATCTTCTCCTCAAAACTATGGAGCTCTCAAGCCCTTTAGCTCTTTTGGGATCAATATTCGCGGTACTGGAGGAGCAGGGGGAGGCGTAGAAGGTTGAAAACGGGTCGATGATTAAGAATTTAGAAATATATTCTTTTTGAGGTGTTAAGTCTGTTGACTATACATTCAAGTGGAACAAGAGGTACCTAGATTTGAAGAGTCGGTTGGGTAGCCTGGTTTGAAAAGAGCCATCATGAAAATTTTAGTAAAATGTCTGACGTACTATTAGATGAAAAGTTGAACATCAAGTATCTTCTAGATTATTTCAATTGATCTCGATTCATGAATGGAATAAGGATCATGGGAAAAAAATATCTTTTAAAAGAATTTGCTTGCAATAACAGTTATTAAACGAACATCAATATGGTTGTATATGTCGCTTTATATGGGAGAAAAAGTTAAACGCCATTAAATTGGTTTGAGTTAAAGGATAGAAATCTAGTTAGACCTGAATTAATGAAAGAAATAGAATATAAAATGAAAGTTACCCAAGATAATTTTAATATCGCTTCAGAGCGAAAAAGGTCTTATTCTGATCTGAAGAGAAAAGTGATTGAATAATAATAAGGTGATAAAGTTTTTCTAAAAGTATCGCCTTGGAATGAAGTATTACGGTTTGGACTGAGTTTGAGAATTTGTTAACCTTATGAGATTTTATCAGTTAGCTTTTGCCTCCCGAAACAGACAAGACCTATAATGTTTTCATGTGTCGTTGCTTATTAATTATCGATCATATTTGAATTATGAAAAATAACTAATACAGATTTGGACTCAAGAAATCAAGAAAACCGCGTAACAAAATGATTCCTCTAGTTGAAGTGTTGTAGTAAATGCATAAAGTCTTTAAATTTGAGGATGAATTTTCTTAAGGGGGAGAATTGTAATACCTCAAATATCATGTCAGCCACTTTATTGAAAAGATTTAAAAATTTGAGGATTTATTTGAATAAATTATAAAAGCTAAGAAAATTATTTGGAATAGTGTTTTAGACTAATTTGTAACAATAGATGAATAAGAGGGCATTTTGGTCCTTTAAAGGGAAATGAATTTAAAATTCATTTTTTAGTAAGGTATTAAAGTAAGAAAAAAGGGGAAACTAATTCAATAAAAGCCATCTCTCTTTTCTTCTTCTTTCCCGTGGAAGAGCTCCCATCCATAGCCAAAGGTAAGATTTCATTTGGCTAGTTTTTTTGTTGGTTTTTGAATCATTAAGTATTATAGAGGCTTAAGGAAGGGTCAAATAAGATTAAAATTAAGAGATGGGTGAACTATTTGAGATTTAGAAAAATGGGTTTTTGAATGATATTTTAAGATATGAGCTTTTATTGACGTTTACTAGTATATTTGACTTGTGAAATAAGTAAATAAGAGATTAGAAGCATTGGATGAGTTTAAAAACATATTAGAAAAAGTGGTATGATTCTTGAATTGAAGTGTTCTTTAGAGATTGTAGATGTTATAAGAAGTTAAATTAGGGAAAGTTAGTCGGGAAGAGTAAAGATTTAACCCCCTCAGACCGATATGGTAACCCGATCCGATCTGGAGTGTCACATTAGGGCCACCGGAGCGACCCACTGTAAAAATAGCAGATAATTTAAAACTTTTTATCAAAACATGTAAACTCATAAAATCATTAATCAGTATGAATAATTAAAACAGATTTTCATACTTAAATATAAAACAAAATACAATTACATGCCCCCTAATCACATGTACCATACTCTGCAAGCAACGCCGAAAAAACTTCTTTGTTGATGTCGATAGATGCACTGGTACAATTCTTTTAATTTACAATGATGAGTAATAAAGTGAGCTTCAGAAAGCTCAGTAATACAGAACTACCAAATGATGCTGAAGAACGTGCATATACAGATAAACATATATTTCCTTATTGGTTCAGATATTTACAAATTTTTAGGCTAAGCTGAGATCCTACTGATATTTCAGGTGGTAACGGATAATAAGCTTTCAGTTCAGAGAAATATTTTGGATGACTGAGTTTTAGAGATCATAATAGGTTATCTAGTGTGTTCCCGTAAAACCAGTAAAAAGATACAATTTTTTTAAAACACATATATATATACCCCCATCCGATCATAAATGTATAGGTTCTCCAGAACTATACACCCAACCGCACATGCCATTTAGTCCCTGAGCACAAAGCTGAGGAGTCTGCAGATAATCTTCCTCCAACAATAGACCCCCCAGATAAAACATTTCTCCGTCGGTAAACGGAGATATCAGAAATCAAAACATAATTCAAATGAGATATCATAACAGAATCCATATCAGAAATCAGAACAGAATCCAGGTCATGTATCAGAATAGAATTCAAGTCAGAAATCAGAAAAAATATTTATGTGATTAGGGAACACACTAGTCTTTACAAATATTATTCAGAGATACTGGATAATCTTATCGGGTAGAGAAACACGAATCTTTAGTTTATCTATAGAATGTCAGAAGTTAGAATCACTATTGGAAGAAATCATTAACTGATGGAATCATCAGTTATTCAAAATATGACTTGAGCTGGTAAGGAAGAAATGAAGGTTCAGAACATTTACGATTTGTGTCGATCTATCGGAATATCGAACAACTCGAGCTGAACAACTCTCAGAACTGATACTTATTGACTGGTCAATTCATTACTCTTCCGGGATATTTACTCTTTAATACCAAAAATTCTTGTCCAGAGATCATCTTCGGAATTATCGCTGAATAGATCTTTCAATGTCTTTATTTCATTTTCACGCTTCCATAATATCATGAAATGTTGACGTGCTTGATTTGTAGTTCATGACCTAGAAGAACATTACATCGTGTATGTTCATTAACGTTTCCAGACTCATCCAAATTACTTATTAAATTCTTAGTCATTGAGGTTACTTATTTCACTTAGTAGTCAAATCCAATCCAGATACTTCAGAGTTCTCCAGATTAATTTGGACGTCTCTGAATTTCGTATACATATTGTACTTCCGTTCAATTCAATTTGGTAGACGTAGTTGATTTGTCTAATGAAATATCCACTTCTTAATATCGAATGCAAACTAGATTTTAGCTGAGCTGAATACTTCCAAAATTACCATCAAGCCACACTTGAGAAGACGAACACGCATTCAAGAAATATCTATGTCGTCTAGGTACTGACCTATCATTAAGATTGATCAACTCACTTAAGATGTGTTCCATAACTTTTAAAGGTAGTCCAACACCTATGCTTATTTGGATTCCTTAATTAATCCAAAACGTTTACTTAGTATAGGTCATAAGGGTATTTTGGTCATTTTGGTGTTCAATTTTATTCCATTCATTTCAGAGCTCGAGGATATCCAATCATTCCTGAGCTTGGTGATGTTCTTGGGTCATTTCCATTCCAAGGGTATTCTGGTCATTTTATAGATCCAGTGTATTACAATCATTTCCTTCCGTCCGATCTTATTATCGAATTTAAACTTATCATTTATTTCAGTCATTTTGTACAATTCTGTCAAAAGAGCACTATCGATAAGTTATTCTTAACTCGTAGATTTTCAGGTTCATTGCCTTCTCAGAAGTTATAATTAGGTTATCAGGAATTTTCTGTACAAAGACAGAATCTTAACATTTAAATCCATAATTTATCGAGTTAAAATATGAATCATCAAATTATTTTCTCATTCATAGTCAACTTAGACTATTTTTACCTTTCAAGGGAATTTTCATAATTTCTTAACCCAAATAATTTCGGTATTAACTCTTAACAAAAATAATATAATTTAGAGATCCTATGATTAATTGATTTCTTGAAGATGTTGAAATGATTCCCTTAACACATTTCTAGTATCTTGGAAAAACCCTCTTGGGGTTAAAAACTGGTTATCCAAGTTTTCTAAGCAAACTAGCATTTCTTACACACATTTGTAGTTTTATCAGATCAATAAGTCTTTTCAGAGTTATTAATTAACTTCCAGGGACAATTCTTATCATTTTACAACATAGGGGTATTTTCGTAATTTTACCTGATCGAAATATTCTCATAATTTATCATCCAAGTACCTTCAATGATATTAATTATAATCTACATATCCATGGTTGATTCCTTTATCACTTAATTCCAGAACATGTAATTTAATTCCAACTGTCCTCCAATTCTTATAGTAGTCATCTGAGCCACATTCAGTTACCTACTTCTACTGCATTCGTATCGAGTGTAGAACTTCATTAATTACACATATGAGAGCAAACATTTTCATTCATGCATTTACCAATACCAATATGTTCTATAAAGCATAAAGAGGTAGTAATGTATTACCTCGATTTTTATGCCACACTGATCGTCCATTAAATTCCATTCAAACACCCTTGATCTTGAAATCATCTTCCAATAATTCCTCAGATACATAACAATAAACATTTCATCAAAAACGGGGCTTAATTCTGAAAAACATATCGAATCGGGTGATTAATTAGTGAAAACCAACTTATCGGGTTCGAATTTAGCAAAACGGACCCCAAAAATAGATTCAGAATGTCAAATAACGTTAGAATAGGTATACTTCGTCAAAGTAAAAGGTCATTCAACGCCCGGTCAATACCGGTCAAAGTTCTTGTCAACAGTGGTCAACGCCGGTCAACGGTCAAAGCATGTTAACAGTCGACCATTTTACACAAATATCACCCTAACAGAAATTAATTACAAAATTAACCACCTTCTACAAATATTAACAAAACTAACACTCGAATTTTACACAAATATCACCCTAACAGAAATTAATTACAAAATTAACACCCCCTAAGCGCAGTGGCGGCGCGTGCGGCGCGTGAACAGCTATACGATGTTAGAAAATTCCTGGAAAATTTATAATTTTGAACAGCGGAGAGCTCGATTCCGAAACATTGAAAACTTTGACTTTCTCACCCCTCCACACGCCGGCGACGACGGAGAAACGGAGGACACCGGTAGACTCGGAACGATGCAAGGAACACGATGGTGCAGGAGGTGTTTAAAAGGATGGTCGGATCATCGTGAATTGACGAAAAACCAACTGAAATTGAGTTAAAACCGACGATACTTCCGACTGAAATTAACGAAGAACGACGATGATTCACGACGAAAGGTTTGAGGGTTTTTATTCATCGGTCGACAACGAACACGATGGTGGTTTTGGTTCATCGATCAAAGGTCAGACGGCGAGATCGGTTTTTAAAGGAGGGTTGAAGGGGAGGAAAACTAGAAAATTTTTCCAGAAAACATACGGGAATGGGGGGTTTATATTTCCAGGATTGAATTTCATAGTCGAATGAACCTCGTAATCGTAAGAAAGTAGATTTTTTAGCGATGGACCTAGCAAAAGAAAAATTAGGATAGGGCCCTCTCCTAAAGAAAAATAGTCAAATCATGAGTTTAGCCATTGAATTTTATTAATCTAGTGTTGTATTTTTCATCATAGTTTCACGTGCATAACTTGATCTAACCATATAATTGGATTAAGGGTAATACCCTTTTAATTTAAAACTGTCAAAATGGCTTTTCTTAACTTACAGGAAAGTTGTTCTTGACGATTTTAAATTACAAGTGTATCCCGTCATTTTCACTAAAAAAATTGATTATTCACTTTAAAATTAGGGAGTGAAAGAAAAAGAAATGTTCAACTATTTAAATTTATTGAGAAAAGGTCGTTAGAACTGACCTAAAGATCTGGTCTCAATATTTTTAAATAATCGAATATTCTTTATCTTTCTAATGGCTTGGTAATTTTAATTTAACCTATTTCGTTGCTTTTGGATATTATAAAATCCGCATTTTGTTGTTTGAAGGGATCATAAATCAAATTAAACTCGAACTTGTAAATTTCATTGCAAAGACATTAATTAATCAACTAGGTACCGATTTAGGGCGTCGTGGGGTGCTAATCCTTCCCCACGCGTAACCGACTCTCGAACCTAGATTTTGATAACGCATGCCTCAATTTGTTGCTTTAATTAAAATTAATTTTTATTTAAAATGACAACGTTTTTGGGTGCCCAATCACACCCTAATCAAATATTGGTGGTGACTCTTCGAACCATGTTTTTTATTCGTAAAGGAATTTCTAATTTTTTGAGACGAGAGGTTTTTTAAATCGCATTGTTTTTAATTAAAAATTCAATCGTAAAGAGAATAAATTAAAATTTGTGTGGTTTGCAAAATCTCGCTCGCCATGAAAAAAATCGTTTCAACAGCTTTGCGACTCCGCTGGGGATCTTTTTTAGAGAGTCGGACTGATAGTCGATTAATTAATTGTCTTTGCAAACGAAAGTTATAAGTTCGTTCTAATTTGGTTTTTTGATCCCTTGTTTGTTTTAAATTTCTTGTTTGCATTTTAATTTGGTTAACGAATAAATAGTTTTACTAATCCTTTCACTTTCGCTATAACCTTTCGATATTTAGAGCCTTCTAACTGTGCTCTGTCCCGTTAGGTAGGGGTGAACGCTACGCTTACGTGAGAAAAATTACTTTTCTCCGTATGGGCTTTAGCAAATAACCTTTGGGGTACATGCCTTATGTTTACGAGCGAAACATTGAGTTTCCTCGCATGGACATGGGGAAATTTATCCTCTCGAATTGAACTTGATCCGTTTAAGCCTATAATGGGTGAGGGTCGAGGGTCTGGCAAGCCCAAGGGGCACCAGCAAAGGACAATTCGAGGACTCTGTTAGTGATACCTAAACCTCTGCCCATTTTACGTTGATTCTCTGTCCGCAGACACGGAGGGGAAACTCATTCTAACCTTTTCCTCGAATTTATTTATTTTTGCAAAAAGTATGCGAACTAGAGATCATGTGGTTAGGTTTATTTTTCGAACAAGCATGTGAATTAGATATCATGCGGTTAGGATTTTTTTTTTTTTAAATGACAAAGCATGTGGGTAGATATCATGTTGGGTAGGATCTACTAAAGCAAGATTGGGTAGTCAGCATGTGAGAGTAGGTTTTATTTTATGTTTACGGTATTTACTATCTTGTTGTTTATCTTATGTGCACTAACCCGTTTTTTTTCTATGTCTATTTTATTGTGATTTAATTGCATTTGCATCCTCATGTCATCAAGGAGTGTTAATTCGCAAGTGATTAACTAACAAGAAGGCTGACCATATTGGGGCAAGAAATTCTCCACCATGTAGTCAAAACCGGGTGATCCAGAGATGTTCAAACGATCCATGAAGGACATCCGATGAATGAATAAATTTGAAACTGATTGAAGACTGATCCATGAAGAAAGACATTCGATGAATGAAGAAATTTGAAGCTGACTGAAAATTGCTTTAAAGGTACAAAGGCGAAGATGTTGACTCAAGAGATAGATGTAGTAATACCAAAGACAAGAAGACCCTTCACAAAGACATGAAGACCATTTTGCATTGAAAATATATAGATCTCAAGATTTAATTTAAGGATATCCGACGTCATCAAAGGTGATGGAGCACGCCGACAACTTTGGGATGCAATGTTATATTCCATGAAGAGTACGGTACAAGAAAATGAAGAAATGACACAATTGTATTTTGACTACATGGTGTACTTACTGAATTCTTGTTGTCTAAGTGAACGGTTGTTCTATAAGTGGTCACTTTTGGAATTAACACCTTTTGCATTTGCATTTTCCATCCACATTTGCATTCGCATTACTTTAATTTAAGCATTTTTACATACATCAATTATGAAAATGTGAGAGTAACTCATGAAAGATAGTGTGACAGAAGCTCTGAAAGCAACTTGAAGTTACCTTGAGACGTGTTTCTGGAAAGATAGAGAGCAATGAATGAGATCTTAGCATGAGTTAGTAAGATTGAGAGAATTCAAGAACAACTCGTAAAGACCCAACAAGAAATGATTGATGAAGCAAGGAAGTTCCAAGTTGAATCTAGAGAACAGATGTCTAAGTTAATGAGCATGATGGTTACTTTAATATATGGGGAGAAATCATCAGATGACCCTATTACGCAAGAAAATATGAAGACTTCGAGTGAGAATCTGAATGTTAGTGGTGCAGCTAATGTGATGACAGTAAATGATCAAGAACCTATTAGGGGATGTGGTAATTCAAGTCGACTCCAAAAATTAAGTATGATTCCAAAAAATGATACAGAGATCATACTAGGAAAAGTAGAAGCTAAGGGTGAAACTTCTAATAAGAAGTTGAACAGGACTCAAAGAAGAGAAACTTAAAAGAGGTTCAAGTGACAATAAAGAAGGCCAAAAAGAATAGAAAGAAGAAGAAGAAGAGGACACCTCTGATTCTGATTCCGATCTCATATTCAGACTTGTTACTCTTTCTCTTTGAAAGTGGGCTCCTAAAGCCTTTTCCTCCAAGGTACAATACTTATTTGTGTCCAGACTGGTAAGGTGTCAAAAAATCATGCAGCTATCATTTTCAAGAGTTTAGCCACTCTATAGAAGATTGTACAATCCTGAGATTTAAAGTTCAAAACTTCATCACAAAAGGGCTGTTATGCTTTGAAAATGGAAAACCTAAGCTCCCCGGAAGCTCAAAACTTGTCGATGAAGGGAGATCTACAAACCAATGTCTCTCCCAGGATGCTGGTCAAATGTTAAATCTTCAAAGCAAACGTTTCAGTGGTCAGTCACAAGGTCTTCAATATGATCATAAAAATGGCAAGGAGAAAGTGGGGTCAAAAGAGCTTTCATATAGCCAGATATATCCCAAGTTACTCCAAGCCTAACTGATTATCCCACATCTGGCCAAGCCTTTGCTGCCCCCTTATCCGAGTTGGTATGATGAGAGAGTTTCTTGTGAATATCATGCTAGAGTCCAAGGACACTCCATCGAGAATTATAGCAACTTCAAACGACAAGTCTGAGATCTTTTGGCTCGTGGAGTTATAGATGTGGATGTTAAACAGTTGAAAGTCAATCCCCAGAATAGAGTTGATGGGGTCGAAATAAGTGAAGTACATAAGGAAGAGAGTTTTGAAAAAGAGAATAGCAAAATCAAGGAAAGCGAGGTATGTGAAGCAGAGATAAATGACTCAACTCTTGAGACCTCTTTGACGCTAGAAAAGAAGATAGAAGTGGGAAGTGATGATAAAAAAATCAAAGGAGAGGTAGTCCGAGACTGGCCACAGAAGCTGTCTTGGGAAAATATGACCCTCAAGGTTTTTCAAGTACCCATTTCTGAATTGCTATCCCCTTAAATCAAGAATCAATACCTCACTCCAAGGCCTTTAAGAGTGAAGACTAGTCCATCCGCTTATGGATATGACCCGAATAGTGCTTGCGATTTTCATCTAGGGGCATTGGGCCATCACACTGACAAGTGCATACCATTGATGGAAGATATAGAAAGGCTCATTGACAAGAGTGTCCTGACAAGGGAAATGATCGAGAAATGGGGAGTAAGTGAGGGTAAAAAACCCTAATCCAACGGGGCACCCATCATTATAGGGAAAATAGGGCATTCAGGCTGAACAAGCGAAGGTTGTGCTCCACCAAAATCGTATTTTCCATTTGTGACATCTTGTTTGAACTTGTTTTTTGTACTTTCTCATCTTTTTGTTTGTAAGGATATTTTAAATAAATTCATGTTACTTTAATGATGGTGAGCATTGAATCGAATTCATGACTTGAAATTCTTTGAATATCAATTGAATTAAAAGTTCTTTAATGATTAGAGTTATAAATCTTTGACAAAATGGCAAGGTAGAAACCTAGTAAAACAATGATCCTGAACCTTACCCCTAGAAGATACACTCGAACACCATACCCTTTTATTGCAGGGATAGATATAGCGTTCTTTTATCATAATGTAATGAACCATAGGCTTGGTATTCAGGTATGCATAGGAGCGGTCAACATGGGGCATCTTTTGTGTATGACACAAAACTAAATAGACTACACTTTTGTTGGTGAAAGTTCAATGATGATTATGATCTTTACGGATGGGATAGTCGAGTAGGTGAATCTAGTTTAGGTCAGTTGCTTGGAAATTGAACTCTAACGATGAGATTTTCTGACTTTCAACAACACCTAGACTATGACAGGTTCTTCTTGACAAGCTTAAGAAATTGGATCCGTATACCCAGATTATAATATTATATGTATATAATGAAGTCTAATAAAGGTGATTATATTATATGTATACAATAAAGTTGAGCTATTCCGCTAAGGCAATTAGTTATAGAGGAAACTCAAAAGCCCTGGCTTTATAAATAGATTATATTCAAACCATGACCCTGATCGGGTACCTGGCAATTCGGTGTATGCTCCACTGTGATTGTCAAGTCAAATACTTTGTGATGAGATGAATCCTTCAGCTAGCCCGATAAAGGAAAATTACAATAAACTTGAGGAACACCTGTTATAGTCAATTTCACACGAGCACTCATAAATTTCATTTTTAGATCGACATTTCTGCATTGCCTTGGTTGGAGGTGCCTATGAAGCTTGAACAAATGGAAGATTTCAGAGAGCTGAAATAGAAGTGTCTAGAAAGTCTAGTAATTGATTATGCTAGTTTCATCATTTTATCCGCATCCGATTAAAATACCAAGCCAAGAAAGAAGGGTATGTTGCGATGTTCACAATGATCAAGAAAGAAAGGACATTTCGGTGGTCGAAACCTTAGAAAATAGGAAGCTAACCATGAATCCAACCCCTAAATTTTGGCACTTGTCAAAAAACTATAACCCTAAAAACATTAAAGAGCTATTAATTTTTTTGATATTCTATGAAATCATGTTTATGATTTGATTTGATTGTGAGCCTAAATTAAGGGGCAATATTTTATAAAATTCTTTTATGCTTTGATCCCTAAAATATGAAAAAAAAAAGGGAAAACATTTTCAAAACATGACAGTTTCAGATGTGAAAGGTCCTTGAAGCTGGTGAGGCTCATTATGCCTCTATTGGAGAAAAAGAATAAGCGGTTCCAGAACATAAAGCATTCTGTGATCTTGAAACAGATGGTCTATGAAATAAGAATGGATGAAGAACACTTTCTTGGGTTTTCATCGGTAACCCATCAAGAAATAGATGCTCGCCATATTTGAAAGGGGCACATATCTCAACCCGAATGAAAATGCAAGACATTGTGTTAGAAGGGTTAATCACTTCTTAAGTAGCATGAATAAAAGCCCTCAAACTATTTTACAACACTACTGTGTAGTGACACCAGATTGATAACATTCAAGTTATGATGTCTTGGGGCACGACTAAACCCACATCAGGTTGAGATGACAAGATTCAGACCAAGGAGGTATGAAGAATGAGCCTTGCAAATTGAGGTGATGGGACATTTAGAAGGCTCGTACCAGTATAAGACAATGTTGGGGCATGACTGAACCCACATCAATTTGAGATGACAAGACTTAGACTAAGAAGGCATTGAGAATGAGCCTTGCAATTTGAGGTGTTGGGGTATTTTGAGGGCTCGTACTAGTATAAGATAATATTGGGGCACTAGTGAAGGCATGTTTCAGCTAGATGTATTAATGTTGGGCATCTTTGGAAGCCTATGAAGACCTGTGGAACGATCATTGAATTAAACAAATAATTCCAATGGGATAGGAATATATGAAGAGTGAAAATGGTAAAACAATGACAGTGGAGTTAACTGTATATGATCATTTTGTCCATCATCAGTTGCATTACTCTTGTGATTTCCACCGAGCTTTGGTATCCTTGTAATACCATACAAGAACTATGAACGCTATGCAAAAGAGCTTCTTTGGTTGAAAGATATGGGCAGAAGCCACAGGAAAGATGAATGGGTTGTCAAATGTTTTACGAATCAGTAAATATGGTGTTGAACCAATGTTGCATTACCTAAGATGAAGATTGTCTCCTACAACCCCGAGGTTGAAAATAAGAAATGATGAAGATTACTTTCCATGGAAAAGGCGATAGAATTTTAACAATAAGGAACTAGTGGAACCAACTAAGGTTGAATGATGGGCTGTTGATAAACCTCTCGATATGATATGGTATAAATGAGCCTTGTTTGATATCTTATTAGAGGTGGTTACATGAAAAAATCGGGATAGATCCTCCTTGTGATATGTTACAAGAGTCAAATCAGAATAGATGCATCTCTCCCTTTGATCTTTATGGAGTTTGGCATAGTCATATACACAGTCTTTGAAAATGGGCAACACAATCATATTTATGACCATAGTAAGAAGTTGAGAGAGAAAATGTTTTCTCTGAAATGAATAAAGAAAACAAAGACGACAAGAAGATAGAGGAAGATCAGAGGGCTCTTCAAAAATGCCAGTTGGAAATTATGAGTTGCTACAGAGGTGTCTAAAGAAAACCCTGGAAAAGAATGATCAAATGGAATAAGACCGAGCTCACAACTCTGGAGCCAAGTGAAGATTGATTCAACATTTATGCATTCATGAAAACATCATTTGCATAAAAGAAAATGCATTACACTGATACATTGAATTGCATTCGTGTTTCTTGCATAAATACATGATTTTGACAGATCTTCCAGTGAAAAGAGAAGATGCAGGATGTTAAAATCTCAATAATTGAATGGAAGATTTCAAACCTCAAATGTAAGGAATCGCATTTAGAGAAGCATATCTTAAAGAATGGAGAGGTCTAATCCATAGAAGAAATATTACTTTGAAGTAAACACCATCATATATAGAAGAAAAACAAAAAAAATTTGTTTATGAAGAGAGGAATCAATCGATTAAAGTGACTTTCACAAAGGAGATTGGAGCAAAATTAATCTTAAGCCTTCACCGAAGAGTAATGAAGCGATCTATCCTACGCCTTCATCGAAGAGTAGTGAAGCAAATCCATCTTAAGCCTTCACTGAAGAGTAGTGAAGCAAATCTATTTTAAGCCTTCTCGGAAGAGTGTTGGAGAAAACCATCAGATCATCATATGTGGAAGGAAATCGAAAAGTTCTCGAGTACAAGGAAGATGATCAATTGATTTAAAGGAAATATGCACAATGCGTTATTAACCGATTCAAAGTCCCAGTAAGGGAGAGGTTCAAATGACAACCAAGTAGAGGAAGACTTTCGCATTTAGTTGCTGCGAGACAAGCTCTCACTAGAGAAATGAATTCGAAAAGATTCTCTTAAATTCTAATTTTTTGAGTATAACGATTTTTAAATTTTCAAGCATACACTAATGAGTGATAACGTTTGATTTTCAGGTTTGACCTTCGAAGCATATCAAACTTAAGCCTTCATGAAAGAGTAATGAAGCAAATCCTCTAGAAGCCTTCACAAAGAAGTAGTGAGGCAAATGAAGATTGTTCGAGTTCCATACTCCCTAAAGAAAGAGGGAGCGAACCCATTTTTAGAAGATGTTTGAGTTCTATACTCCCTAAAGGAAGAGGGAGCGAACTCGTTTTCATAAGATTGTTCGAGTTCTATACTCCCTAAAGAAAGAGTGAGCGAACTCATTTGAAAAAGATTGTTCGAGTTCCTACTCCCTGAAGAAAGAGGGAGCGAACCCATTTTCAGAAGATTGTTCGAGTTCTATACTCCCTAAAGAAAGAGAGAGCAAACCCGTGTTTAGAAGATGTTCGATTTCTATACTCCCTAAAGGAAGAGGGAGCGAACCCATTTTCAGAAGATTGTTCAAGTTCTATACCCCCTAAATAAAGAGGGAGTAAACTCGTTTGAAGAAGATGTTGAAGTTCTATACTCCCTAAATAAAGAGGGAGCGAACCCGTTTGAATAAGATTGTTCAAGTTCTATACTCCCTAAAGAAAGGGGGAGCGAACCTGTTTACAGAAGATGTTCGAGTTCTATATTCCCTAAAAAAAGATGGAGAACCTGTTTGAAGAAGATGGTCGAGTTCTATACTCCTTAAAGAAAAAGGGAGCCAACCCGTTTGAATAAGATGTTCAAGTTCTATACTCCCTAAAGAAAGAGGGAGCGAACCCATTTTCAGAAGATTTTTCGAGTTATATACTCCCTAAAGAAAGAGGGATCGAACCCGTTTAAAGAATATGTTCGAGTTCTATACTCCCTAAAGAAAGAGGGAGCGAACCCGTTTTTAGAAGATTTTCGAGTTCTATACTCCCTGAAAGAAAGAGGGAGCAAACCCGTTTGCAGAAGATTGTTCAAGTTCTATACTTCCTAAAAGAAAAAGAGAGCGAACCCGTTTACAGAAGATTATTTGAGTTCTATACTTCCTGAAAGAAAGAGGGAGCGAACCCATTTGCAGAAGATTATTCGAGTTCTATACTTCCTAAAAGAAAAAGGAAGCGAACCCGTTTGCAGAATATTATTCGAGTTCTATACTTCCTGAAAGAAAGAGGGAGCGAACTCATTTGTGGAAGATTGTTCGAGTCTTATACTCTCTGAAGAAATAGGGAGCAGACACGATTATTCGAGTCTTATACTCTTTGAAGAAATAGGAGCAGACACGATTGTTCGAGTCTTATACTCTCTGAAGAAATAGGGAGCAAACACGATTGTTGAAGATTGTTCGATTCTTATACTCTCTGAAGGAATAGGGAGCATACACGATTGTTGAAGATTGTTCGAGTCTTATACTCTCTGAAGGAATAGGGAACATACATGATTGTTGAAGATTGTTCGAGTCTTATACTCTCTGAAGGAATATGGAGGAGACACGTTTGTTGAAGATTGAGTCCTATACTCTTTGAAGGAATAGGAAGCGGACACGTTTGTTGAAGGTTGTTCAAGTTCTATACTCTCTGAAGGAATAGGGAACAGACCCGTTTTATGAAGATTGTTTTAGTTTTACACTCCATGAAGTAAGAGGGAACGAACCCGCTGGTCGAAGATTGTTCAAAGAATACGGAGCAAATCCCTCATCAAGTTTCAAAGAACGAAGAAATAACTGGACAAAAACGCACTGTCTTTTTTATCTTTTCCCTATTCTTGTTAACACAAGAATGGATAAAGAGGGGTAGCTGTAGACACTCGTTTTTGTCCGGGTTATAAATATTACATATAAAATTATATTATTATTATTATAACTAATATATTATAATACATTATTATAATTATTATTACTATTATTAATGTTACATATTATCTTTTACAGGCCCAAAACCCAGTTACAAATATCAACCCAATTACAAGATGGTTCAAGCCTAAGACCTAAATCCCGATCCGATTACAAGATCCGACCCGCCAGCCACCAGAAATGTGTATACTTCACTACTACTCCCATCTGCGTGAATGAGGCCGTCAATCATGCCACCATTGAAGCTGCACAAATCATCCAGCAATCACATGCGAAAGTTAAAAACATATTCCACCTACCTAAACCCATCAAAATTTCACCAAATACAAGGAAATTAAAGAAAAAGGACAAGAGGCTTTCGGTGGAATGAAGGAAATAAAGGGAGGACTCGGTGACCATTTGAAAGGGGGATAATAAAAAATAGTAATAGAGGGAGAGTAGGAAAAAAGAAAAGAGAAAAAAAAGGAAATTTCATGTAATTAGAGTATTAAAAAACCAGCAATAGATCTGTAAAAGGGGGATATTCCATTCTTCCATTCGAAAGAAATTTAAACGGGATTTTTCCTAGCATCCAAGTCTATTCATCTCAAGGTTTTTTTCTTTATCCTTCATTGCAGTAGCATTTTCGTTATTTTTTTGTTTTTTAAGCAATGTGCTAAAACAATCAAAACCAAGTCAAAAGCATAAAGAAGATAGCTTAAAATGTTTACCTTAGTTGTAGTTCATCTCGCTTTACTTCTTAACCGTTGGAGTCTACACTATCGAAGTAAGGGGTTGGGCTAGTTTTAGTAAGTTAAATAAGTTCGATAAAATAGGAGAAGAAGAGTTTTGGTGATTTACCTTGTGATGTTCGGGTTTCCACGGTTGAAGATAAAGAGTTGAAATTAAAAAAATCAAAAACATGAGTAAGGAGATACCCTATTTTTATTAAGTTCATTTCTAGGTTCAACCGACCATCATTGGTGGTGGTCGGGGTTTACGGTGGTGATAATTTACTTCCTGGAGACAGTAAACTATTCGGATTCTCGTCGATAGGGGAGACTTTACTAGTCATTTAGACTATTTCTTCGGTATTTATAGAAGAGTAAGATAACCACCGGAATATGGTGGTCGGCGTGGGTGTGAGACTCTTGAGGTCTCTATCAAAAAGGGTTAGTAAAGGTAGCATCTTTGGGCTTTATAATGGTTATTTTCGTTCGTGTATAGAGTCAATCGGGGTGGTGGTCAAGCGTCAAACATGGCACTGCATGAGTGTTGAGGGAGTGAGTTTCGGTCGAGAGTAAAAAGAAAGCTAAAAAAATAGTATGTTTACCTTAGTGATTATGACCATTGGCGGTGCCGGTTGATTGGATCTATGAGTGGCTGCTGTCGAGTGCAGAGTGGCCACCGAGGTGGTAGCCAATAGAGTGGCCAAGCGGCGGCCATGGTGACTATTGTTCTGTTGGGTTTTTAAGTTATGGTGGCCCCTGGTTCCGATCGAAGAAGAAGAGTAGAGAGGGAGAAGAGAAGGTTGTGCGGGTTCAGAGAAGAAGAAAAGATGTAGGGAGAGAGAAAAGAGTTTAAAAATTGCGGCTGATGAATGTTTAGATGATATTTTTAGGGTTTCTTTCTTACCCTTAGTAGTGTATATACACATGCATTAAAATTGCTGATTCATCGAAGATAGGAGGTACCCACTTCGCGCATGGGCTATTGGTTGTGTGAGCCATTAAGGTTTTATTTGTAACTCATTTTAGTCCTAAAATTGAGTATTTTATGTTTTAATTTGGTCTCTTTATTTTACGCATATTTGATTTTAGTCCTAATTGTTGTTTATTTAATTTCGGTTGTTTAGACATTTAACCTCTAATGTTTGTATGTTTCATTTTAGACCATGAATCTAGTTATTTCAAATTTTCATTTGTTTGTACATTGGGTCTGCTCCTGTTGTAATTTATATTTTAGTCCTATATGTAGTCGTGGGTTTATTTTGATTTTAGTATACGAAATGTAAGAAGTTATGTTTTATGACTTGATTTTTGTTTAATTCATGGTTTTAGTCTTTAATTTATTTTACATTTATCTTCAGTCATTATGTTGTTACATGATCATGATAATTCACATGTAGTTGTATTATTTTGGTATTCAATAAAATAGGTTTCACATATATATTTTTAAAATTATATTTATAGTAAGTATAATATTAGAATTAATATTGATTAATTTATTACATAGGTATATATATATTTATTAATGGTTTAAGTTTTGCATTCATTTTTTTTCATGAATTCATTTCGTGGGGTATTAGCATTTTTTTAAAGTCATTTATATATTTTTAATTCGAATCCCAAATTTTGTTGCTTTTTATATAGTATATTTATTTTCTATATTTACATTTGTTTTGTTTTTCTTTGTATCATTTTATTAATCTAGTGTTGTATTTTGCATGATAGTTTCACGTGCATAACTTGATCTAACTACATAATTGGATTAAGGGTAATACCCTTTTAATTTAAAACTGTCAAAATGGCTTTTCTTAACTTACAGGAAAGTTGTTCTTGACAATTTTAAATTACAAGTGTATCCCGTCATTGTCACTAAAAAATTTGATTAATCACTTTAAAATTAGGGAGTGAAAGAAAAAGAAATGTTCGGCTATTTAAATTTATTGAGAAAAGGTCGATAGAACTGACCTAAAGATTTGGTCTCAATATTTTTAAATAATCGAATATTCTTTATCTTTCTAATGGCTTGGTAATTTTAATTTAACCTATTTCGTTGCTTTTGGATATTATAAAATCCGCATTTTGTTGTTTGAAGGGATCATAAATCAAATTAAACTCGAACTTGTAAATTTCGTTGCAAAGACATTAATTAATCGACTAGGTACCGATTTAGGGCGTCGTGGGGGTGCTAATCCTTCCCCACGCGTAACCGACTCTTGAACCCAGATTTTGATAACGCATACCTCAATTTGTTGCTTTAATTAAAATTAATTTTTATTTAAAATGACAACGTTTTTGGGTGCCCAATCACACCCTAGTCAAAGATTGGTGGCGACTCTTCGAATCATGTTTTTTATTCGTAAAGGAATTTCCAATTTTTCGAGACGAGAGGTTTTTGAAATCGCATTGTTTTTAATTGAAAATTCAATCGTAAAGAGAATAAATTAAAATTTGTGTGGTTTTCAAAATCTCGCTCGCCATGAAAAAAAATCGTTTCGACAGACATATTATCATATGGTAAATATCATTTCATCATGGAAAAATGAAAATGTCATGTTATCAAATCTGTTAGTTTTTTAACGATTGATGACCAAAATGAAACCAAAACATAATATTAATTATGATTTTAAAAAATATAATTAAATAATTAAAATGAAATAAAAATAATAGTTGGAGTGTTAAACGTATAGCTTACAATAATATTATTTTGTATAAGATATGTACCCTTCATATGTGGGCAATTTTATTTAAATATTATCCAAAAAAATAAATAATTATTAAAATAATACTCATTTTGATTAATTTTTTATTTAACATTCATTTTTGTCACGTGACAAGAAGAATCGTTCTATAGAAAACGCTTTATCGAGGTGGTATCTTAATCAGCGAAGGTACTTTCCGAAAGAAAAAAAACATCTTTTACTGATAAGACTATCCACTTAAAATATGTTTTTTATGGCTGATTTGCTGTCGTAGAGTTTTGAAAAATATTATTAGTTGAAATAAAGTCTAATTAAAATTATTTTCTGATTTAATGTGAATGTTACAGTACATGTTGGAATTCTTATGGACCACTAATGATCGATGTAGGTAATCAATGTAACTTATGGGAAATCTTGGGTTAGGGCACTGAAGAGCGAAAGGAAAGAGGCTAAAGAGTTAAGACAAAGGTACACTGAAGAGCGAAAGGAAAGAGTCTAAAGAGTTAAGACAAAGGTACACCTTGAGCAAGAAACGAGAAGAAGAATTGAAAGCTAATATTGAAGAACTCAGAATGAAGGCAAATAACATGCAACTTGAACTTGAGACTAGAAAACAAAGAATCAAAGAACTCGAAACTAAGAAGAGGCAAGGCAAAGAGGAGCTAAAATTAGAAAGACAACATCGGGAGAGTGTGCTCCAAGGCAAACAAGATGAAGTGTTCCTTTGGATACAAAGATGCAGAGCAAAGAATGAGCAAATAGAGGTACTCAATCAAGAGATGCAGGAAATGGAAACAAGACATGAGGAGGAGTTAGCTCGGGCTAAGGCGAAGAATGAAGAGTACAATGCCTACATTATACAGCTTGAAAGTTCCTTATTTGCATAAAGTAGTCAGCGCTGCCCAACAGATCTAAGAGTTAGCCTCGAGGAAAATGCTACTTTGCAAAGAAAGATTCATGATTTAGAGGCTGCCTTACGAAGCTACCAGACAAAAATCGCTAGTCTTGAGCGCACCGTCCAAGATACCATGCAATAATGGCAGAACTCAAACGATCGCTTTAGAGATTGGAAGACAAATGTGAATCATGTGATCCGTGAATCCATGAATCAATTTAGCGGTGTTGCAAGGCAGTTGGGAGAGATGGACATCCAGGCAAGGGTTATCCAAAGCTACACAAATCTAGCATCAGATGTGGGAAAGAGGGTCGATTGGCTTGTTAATGAGATAGTTGAGCTGAACATTAGAGCTAGGCCTTTTCTGTAATGGATTTTTCTTGTAACGATGATGTTTTTGTCCTAAATGAAAGTTGTTCTAAGACTGATAACGCCTTATGAATCAATGCCTTTTTGCATGCATTTGCATTTTAAGTATAGTGTTATGCATTTTATTTACATTTCATCATTTTATTCTCGCATAGTTTACATTCATCCTTAAAACATTAAAATTGACAATAAGGGATACATTACAGAATACTGGGACCTTCTAAGAATCCATACAACATGAGGAAGAGAGCCATAGAAGATAAGATTATTCAAATTGAAAAAACTCAACTGGAGTTGCAGGAGAATTTAAAGAAGATGCAAGAAGACTTGATTAGCGCTCAAAAGGATATGCTCTCTAGGCTAGCAAATATGTTGGAGGGGAGAAATCTGGAACATGGAAAGGCCCCTGAGCAAAGAACTGAATAACCACTTTATCCTCCAGGGTTTACCCCGGTACAGTCTCAGAATGGTCAAGGAACGTCTGTCCCTACCAGGGTACACATAAATCATGTCAACACGGCTGAGATTCTACAACCAGGATTTAGTTCACATCCAGAAGAAAATCCATATCACCAGGTCCCAAACCTTGATGAGGAAGCAAAAAAGAACGAAAATAAGCTATTACAAGAGCAATATAAACAGTTGGCGAGCGAAGTCCAAGCTATGAAAGAGGACACTAGCTTGTACGGACTTGACGCTAAGGAATTGAGTTTAGTTCCTGATTTAATCCTGCCTCCGAAGTTCAAGACTCCTGAATTTGAGAAATATGACGGTACCAAATGCCCTTCTGCCCATATTACGACGTTCTGTAGGAAGATAACTGGGTACATAGGGGATGAACAGCTATTGATCCACTGTTTCCAAGAAAGCTTGACTGGTTCAGCATTGCAGTGGTATAATCAACTAAGAAGAGCTGATGTTAAATCATGTAAAGATCTGGCCAAATCATTTCTTGACCAGTACAAAAATGTGAAGGATGTCAGGCCGAACAGAATGGTGTTGCAAGCAATGGAAAAGAAGCATAACGAAAATTTTAGGCAATATGCTCAGAGGTAGAGGGAGGTAGCAGTGCAAGTCCACCCACCGTTGGTAGAAGAGGAAAAAAAACCTGGTTTTTGTTAATACCTTAAAGGCTCCTTTTTTCTCACACTTTATTGGTAATTCTTCTCGAAGTTTTGCTGATATAGTTACGGTAGGAGAAATGATTGAAATGGAGATTAAAAGTGGGAAACTCGAGGGAAGAGAGCCCAGCAAGAAACCACTAATAAAAAAAAGCGAAGTCAACAACGTAAGGCAGTACGATTCCTATAACATCACGGTGTCCCGACCTCAGGGAACAATAGCACCACCCGAAAATAACAATAGACAAGGGGCAAGGGATCCGAGAAGAGAGAGGCCTCAATTTGATCTGATCCTTATGACTTATAAGGAGTTATTCCATGAGTTATACGATCGACATGTAGTCTCGCCTTATCATGTGGACCCTATACAACCCCCTTATCCCAAATAGTATGATGCTAATGCTAAGTGTGAATACCATGTGGGGTTTTCTGGACATTCCATTGAAAATTGTCCCGCATTCAAAAAGGTCATCCAAGCTCTGAGAAGAAGAAACGTCATCAATTTTGGTGACAGCGAACAAGCAAACATAGTCCAAAATCCATTGCCAAACCATGCAAGAGCTGGGATTAACGTAGTCGCTGAAGAGAAAAGAATGAGGACTATAAGGAATGTTAGTGAGGTGGTATCACCCATGTCTTGGGTATGGTGCCAAATGGTTAAAGTATGACTATTAAAGACCAATCTGCCATGTGAACAGTTCAACAATGAAGAGATGTGCCACTACCATAATTGTACAAGACATAGTATACAATAGTGTCCTGATTTCTTGGAGTGGGTGCAAGAGATGATGGGTAGTAAAGAGATTGAGTTCTTCAAAAAAGTGAATGAGAAAGAAGAAGCAGAAGTTTACGACTCTAAGGGGTCGTCTAAAGGGGTCTATAGTGCTAGTTGTCCCCTCATCATTACTCCCAAGAATTGAGTGGCTGAAAGGATAACCCCAAAGGTGATTATTACACCTCCATCTCCGTTCCCATAGAAAGATAATAAACAAGTTCCCTGGAGGTATACTTGTCAAATAGGAGAGGTGGAAAAGAAACAAGAAGAAGTGGATGAAGTAGGACACATGACCAGAAGTGGTAGGTGTTACTACAAAGAGCCTGAGAAGAAGATTATTGTCGAGAAAGGGAAGAGTATTGACGTACAGATAAAAGAAGATGAACCTGTTATCAATGAACCAGTGACAGAGAATGAAGCGGTGGAATTTCTAGAGTTCTTGAAACATAGTGAATACAGTATTGTTGAACAACTACACAAGATGCATGTCCGTATTTCTGTCCTATCACATCTTCTGAGTTCAGAGGCTCATCGTAATGCCTTGTTAAGGGTTTTGAACCAGATCTTTGTCCTGAAGGAATTACCTACAGAAAAGATAGACTGACTAGTTGTTAACATACAAGCCGATAACTTTCTATCTTTTTATGAGGATGAGATCCCTTCAGGGATGATTGGCAGTCATAAGGCACTGCATATCACTGTTAGGTGTAAGGGGCATGTTTATCTAGAGTACTGATAGACAACGGTTCAGCATTAAATGTAATGCCCTTGGCGACTCTGAAAAAACTGCCAATGGACAGTATTATGATGAGAAGTTGTCAAGGTGTGGTTTGAGCTTTTGATGGAACGAAAAGAGAAGTGTTAGGTAAGATTGATATTCCTCTGACTATTGGTCTAGCGATATATGAAGTGGAATTTCTTATGATAGACATCATGCCTACATATAATTACTTTGTGGGAAGGCCCTGGATTCATCAGGCCGGCGCAGTTCCGTCAACTTTGCACCAGAGGATAAAATTTGCAATTGATGGGAGGCTTATATGCATTCACACTGAAGAAGATATTATCGCTTCGATTTTGACCACGGCTCCATATATTGAAGTGGAAGAAAAAGTTGTTGAATGTTCTTTCAGATCGTTAGATTTTGTCAATTCAACATTTGCAGCTGAAGGCAAGAAGATCCAAAGCCTAGATTGTCAAACTGCACCAAAATGGGACTCAAACTGGCCCTTGAAAGAGGAGCAAAAATTGGCAAAGGGTTAGGATGACAATTGCAAGGACCGGTGGGTCCGATCTACCCTATAGCTAAAAGAGATAGGTTTGGCTTAGGGTATTAGCCAACCTTGAAAGAAAAACTGAGGGGCATCAAGAAAAGTCAAGAATTGAGGAGGGCAATATTGACTGGTGAGGACCCAAGCTGGGAACCCATGACCTTCCTGCCATTAAGCAGCAGTTTCGTGTCAGGAGGGCATATGTTTCAAGGGATTTTGGGGAGCAGTAAAGTGATAGTTGAGAATGATTTGAAGGATTTAAGCATTAATGTCATTACCGATGAGGAGTTTGAAGAAATGAGGACTACGAGCATTTACCCTGCGCCACCAGGCTTTGTGTTGAACAACTGGACTGTGGAGGAACTTCCTGTAGTTTACAAATCTTTTGCAAAGTAATACATTAGAACTTTTCCCTATTGTTCATACCCTGGGACAATAGGTGATTTGATGTAAAGGGTTAAGCTGCGTGTTTTTTACTTGCTTTTAATAAAAGATGTGTTCTGTTAATTCCCAAATGGCAAACATTTTTCATGCATATCATTCTTGGTTGTATATGTATATGTTATTTGGTTATATCCATTTATATGGGGAAAGTTTCTCCCATATGTATATATGTATATATATCCTCTTTTTCGTTATTCTTTCAGGAACTCAGATATCAATAATGCAAATGTTGATGACCCTGACCCAGAGATTGATTTCGAGATACCCATATGTCAAGGGGAAATCGAAGGTTGTGATAATGATGAGGGATGTGAACTACCTTCTGAATTGCTAAAGATGGTGGAATAGGAAGATAAACAGATTCTGAATTACGAAGAGCATACAAAGATTTTGAATTTGCGTACGGATAAGGATAGAAAAGAAATAAAGATTGGTACTACCCTATCTATTGAAGGAATACAGAGTTTGATAGAATTACTTCAAGATTTCAAGGATGTATTTTCTTGGTCATATGAAGATATGCCAGGTTTGGATACAGAATTGGTTATCCATAAACTACCGATAAAGCCTGATTATAAGCCCATTCAACAGAGACTGAGAAGAATGAGACCGGAGATGTTGCTCAAAATTAAGGAAGAAGTGAAGAAAAATTTGATACCGGGTTTCTTACGGTGGCCAAATATCCTGAGTGGGTAGCAAATATTATACCGGTACCAAAGAAGGGTAGGAAAGTTTGAATGTGTGTCGACTATAGAGATCTTAATAGAGCTAGTCCAAAAGACAACTTTCCTTTGCTGCATATAGATACGTTGGTGGACACTACTGCCGGAAACTCCTTATTCTCATTTATGGATGGTTTCTTTGGCTATAATCAAATTAAAATGCACCCTGAAGATATGGAGAAAACAACGTTTGTCACTATGTGGGGAACGTTCTGTTATAAAGTTATGTCGTTTAGATAAAAGAATGCAGGGGTAATATATCAAAGGGCCATGGTGACGTTAATTCATGACATGATGCATAAAGAAATTGAAGTTTATGTTGATGATATGATTTTCAAAGCCAAGATCGAGGAGGAATATATCAGGAATTTGGGGAAGATCTTACAAAGATTAAGGAATTGCCAACTAAAACTTAACCCAAATAAGTGTACTTTTTGGGTGACATCAGGAAAGCTATTGGGATTCGTAGTGAGCCGAAGGAGAATTAAAATAGACCCAGGCAAAGTAAAAGCCATTCAAGATTTTCCACCCCCAAGAACATAAAAAGAGGTTCGAGGATTTTTGGGGAGATTGAATTATATAGCCCGATTTATCTCACAGTTGACTGAGAAGTGTGATCCCATATTTTGCCTTCTACGGAAGAATAACTCAGGAGAATGGAGTGAGGAGTGTTAAGAGGCTTTTGAAGCGGTAAAGAGATATCTGTCAAATACTCATATCCTAGCGCCACCTATCTCAGGCAAGCCTTTAATTCTTTACTTGTCAGTTTATGACAATTCAATGGGATGTGTGTTGGGGCAACATGATCAAACTAAGAAGAGGGAGAGAGATATCTATTATCTCAGTAAGAAGTTCACTGAGTGCGAGGCCAGATACTCACCAATTGAAAAGTTGTATTGCGCTTTAGTATGGGCTACCAAAAGACTTAGACAGTATATGTTGTATCATACTACTTGGCTCATATCTAAACTGGACCCTTTGAAGTATCTAATGGGTGTACCTGCATTGTCTGGAAGATTATCCCGTTGGCAAATCCTGTTGTCCGAATTTGATATCCAGTATGTAAGCCAGAAGGCGGTTAAAGGGAGCGCCATAGCATAATTCATTGCAAGTAGGGCTTCTGAAGAATATGAACCGTTGAACATCGATTTTCCAGATGAAGATTTAACGGTTATCTCGGAGGAAGAAATAATCGCATCCACTAGAAAATACTGGAAGATGAACTTTGATGGTGCTTCAAACGCCTTGGGGCATGGGATTGGGGCAATTTTGGTTTCACCAGATGAAGATCATTATCCATTTACCATTCGGTTCAATTTTGATTGTACAAACAATAGGCTGAGTATGAGGCCTGTGTTATGGGTCTTAAAGTTGCTATTGAACTCAGCGTAAAAATGCTCAAAGTATATGGGGACTCAGCTTTGGTAATCTATCTGCTCAGAGAAGAATGGGAAACAAAAGATCATAAACTTGTGGAATACCGTAAATTAGTCCTGGAACTTATTGAAGAATTTGAAGAAGTGATTTTCAATTACCACCCTAGGGAAGAAAATCAAATGGCAGACGCCTTGGCTACTTTGGCAGCAGCCTTTAAGATGAATGAGCATGCAAATATGATGCCTATTGAGATGAAGGCTTATGAGTATCCAGCCCACTGCTTTAACGTTGAAGAAGAAGAAGATGGAAGACCTTGGTACTATGATATCTTGCAATATTTAAAGTATCAAAGTTATCCTGAACAAGTGACTGAGAATGAAAAAATGACCATTAGAAGAATGGTAGTTGGGTATGTGATTGATGGTGAGACCCTATATAAGAAAAACATGAATCAGGTCTTATTAAGGTGTGTGGACACTAAAGAAGCCAAAATGATTCTTGAAGAAGTACATGAAGGAATATGCGGTACCCATGCTAATGGGTATGTAATGGCCAGACATAATATGAGATTTGGGTATTATTGGTCAACTATGGAAACTGATTGCATCAATTATGCCCGAAAGTGTCACAAGTGTCAAATTTATGGAGATAGAATGCACACCCCTCCTCATCCATTGCATGTGATGACAGCTCCGTGGCCGTTTTCTATGTGGGGCATGGATGTTATTGGACAAATTTTGCCGAAAGCATCAAATGGCCATTGCTTCATTCTGATCGCTTCATTCTGGTATCGATTCCCCCTATTTAACGGTCAAAATATTTAAATTTTACACTTAGGGAACCGATTCCCCGTGAGGGGTATCGATTCCCCCCACGCTTCAAGCTGTTGTATTAATGGTTTTTATACTTAAACGGCTCCATTGACTCCACTAATCATCCCCAACGTTCAGAATCAATTGAGGGAGTATTTAAACAAGTTCTGAAGCCTTTGATCAATAAGAAATAAAGAGAAACAAGAGAGAAAGCATCAAACACCAAGTTTGCGCAAATCAGCCATTTTCCTTTCAATATTCATTTTGCTTTCAAGAACACCATTTTTTCTCATTTGTAATTATTTTTTAGTATTATTTTCTTGTTCTAGAATTGTGCAAACATCTTACCTTGTGAGGTTTTCCTTGTAAGTTTGCAAATTTGTGTATTTCTCTTTGAAAAAGAGTGTGCTCAAGAATTTGGGGTATAATTCTTGAGGAGTTGTATGGTTACTCTTTGTCCTCAAAAGAAAGAAAAAATTAGTGAATTTGTTGGAAAATCCTTAGTGTTGATAGTTAAGGTAGTGGACGTAGACTTTGGTTGAGAAAGTCGAACCACTCTAAATCGTTGTGCAAATATTTTCAATTTTCTGCAAAAGCTTCCACCAAAATTTTAATTGCCAATTCACCCCCCTCTTGGCCATTTCCATCAATCGATTAACTCAACAATTGGCATCAGAGCCTCACTCATTTGAAGGTTTAATCGCCTCTTGAGTCGATCCGGGAAGAGTTAAATCGATAAAGATGGCGTCTACTTCCGGTTCATTCTCCATGGAAGAATCCAGACCTATTGACGTGGCTCCACACTTCAATGGAACAAATTATTGTCATTGGAATAGGTGTATGATGATATTCATCAAAGCATTTGATATGGATGCTTGGATGATAATCAAGAAAGGATATTCCTCTCCTACTAAGAAGGCAAAGAAGTGGAGTGTTCAAGAACTGAAGGAAGCTCAACAAAACTCAAAGGCTATGCACATGTTGTGTTGTACAATTGATCCTAATATATATAAAGGAGTTTCTTCTTGTTCAAATGCCAAGGAAATGTGGGATAAGCTTGAAGAGATCTATAAAGACAGGTAAGAAGAAGAACCATTAAAAGTGATGTCTCTATTAGCTCTCACAAAGCCAAATGTATCTTCTAACTCAAATATATCAAATTCAAAATATTTTAATGAGTTACAAGATGCTTATGATAAATTATTTTCGGAGTTTGAGACCATGAAATCCAAATACAATAAATTGATTTCTAAATTTATTGCTAAAAATGATCTTCTTTTGAAAGCTAAAACAGACTTGGAAAATCAAAAGAAATGTTGAGAAAGGAGTTAGAGCTTTCAAAAATAAAATCTGAAAACTTTGAAAAAGAAATTTTCAAATTAAACAAACTTCTTCTAGAAATGAAAATGGATTTTGAAAATCAAAATGAAATCTTGAAGAAGGATTTAGAACTCTCAAAAATGAAATTTGAAAGTATTGAAAAAGAAAATTTCAATTTAAAAGATAAGCTTGAATGTTTAACAAGAGAAAAAGATATCATTCTAAATAATTCATCTAGTTCAATAATGAGAATATGTTCACATTGTCATTATCATGGTCATAAGGAACATACTTGTCCTTTAAAGAAAGGAAAACGATTTAAAATTAGACAAGTATGGGTTCCAAAAGGAACAGGAGGCATTGAAACTAATGTTCAAGGATCCAAAGCAATTTGGATACCAAAATCTACTTAAATGTCTCTTGTAGGTGTGTGAGAGCAATGGTGATAAAGATGATGATATTCAAGATGCTCTAGCCACACATAAAAAGGGAATGGGCAACCTCTAAACTTAATGTTTTTATTATTTGGTTGCTCATTTAGTTTATGCATGCATGATGTTTTAAAGTATTGAATTATGTTTTATCTCATGTATGTTAAAAACAATACTGTATGATGAACATGGTAATTTTTGGTAATTTTTTTATAAACTCTAGTGGATCATATTATTTTTTTTGGTCAAAATTGTTTTTAAAATGTAATTGATATATCTTTAACAATTGATATCGATTTTTTTCAAGAACTTTGGTTTTGCAAAATTTTTGACCTGAAATTTTTCTTAATGTTTATGCATAGATTTTTGTTTAAATATTATAAATTTTTAATGCATAACATTTTCAAAAACTTTATGCATGTTCTCTTAATCTCTATAATCAACATTGCATAATGTTTTATATGTGAATGGGTTAAAAGCATAATCTTTTGAAAAATAAATTTGATAAAAGATACAATGTTTTATTTTAAATGATTGCAAAATTGATTGACATTGCATCTATTTTCGATTATGCTTGTTGGTCATAAAATAGGGATATATACATGATGCATTTAGATTTTATTGATATGACTATTTTGTGCCTAGTTGCAAAGGATGAGCATGATAGTTGGTTATGGCATAGGAGACTAGGACATGCTAGCATGAGTGTTTTGCAACAGTTAGTTCAAGGAGAATTGGTTCGAGGGCTGCCTAAACTAAAATTTGATAATGATAAAATTTGTGATGCTTGTGCTAAAGGAAAACAAAAAGCGAGTTTCTTTTAAATCCATTAATGATGTGTCAACTAGTAGAGTATTATAATTGATCCATATAGATCTTTTTGGGCCAACTAGGACTACTAGCTTGGGTGGAAAACAATATGCATTTGTCTTGGTAGATGACTACTCTAGATATACTTGGGTTCTATTCTTAAGTACTAAATATGAAGCATTAGAAAATTTCATCACATTTTCAAAAGTAATCCAAAACGAAAAAGGTTACTCTATCACTAGTGTTAGAAGTGATCATGGCACTGAATTTGAAAATCTTGGATTTAATGAGTTTTGTAATTCTAATGGTATTAACCATAATTTTTCAGCACCTAGAACCCCTCAACAAAATGGAGTTGTTGAGAGGAAAAAATCGAACTTTAGAAGAAATGGCTAGAACCATGCTTTGTGAAAATAATTTGCCAAAATATTTTTGGGCTGAAGCCACAAATACCGCTTGTTATGTTGTAAATCGAGTAATGATTAGGCCTATTTTAAAGAAAACTCCATATGAAATCTTCAAAAACAAAAAAGCCTAACATTAGCTATTTTCATCCTTTTGGATGTAAATGTTTTGTTTTAAACAACGGTAAAGAAAACCTTGGCAAATTTGATGCTAAAAGTGATGAAGGAATTTTTCTGGGTTATTCCTTAAATTCTAAAGCTTATCGAGTATTTAATAAAAGAACTTTAGTTGTAGAAGAGTCTATACATGTTGTTTTCGATGATAATCCCCTTCCAATGAAGGATATTTGTATGAATGATGATGTAGGTATTATAAATACAAATGAAGTTAGACATGACGTTGAAGAACCATCATCAAAGGAAGAAACAAAAGATGAGGTAACTCATGATCCTCTTGAGAATCCAACCATTGAAAAAAGGGAAGTATCTTATCCAAGAAAGTACAATTATGTCAAGGATTGTGAGATTATAGGTGATCCATCCAAAGGGGTAACAACTCGATCTTCTCTTAGAAATATTTGTAATTATGTTCCATTTATTTCATGCATAGAGCCTATGAATATTAAAGAAGCATTAAAATATGAACATTGGATTATGGCTATGCAAGAAGAATTAAATCAATTTGAGAGAAGTAAAGTATGGACATTAGTTGAAAGGCCTGGTAATAAATCTACTGTAGGTACTAGATGGGTATTTAGGAATAAGCTTGATAAGAGTGGTAATATAGTGAGAAACAAGGCTAGACTTGTTGCTCAAGGGTATACTCAAGAAGAGGGCATAGACTATGATGAAACATACGCTCCCGTAGCTAGGATGGAAGCAATTAGAATATTATTAGCATTTGCATGTTTTCATGAATTTAAATTATATCAAATGGATGTTAAAAGTGCATTTTTAAATGGTTTTATAAAAGAAGAAGTGTATGTGGAACAACCTCCAGGTTTTGAAGATTCAAAATTTCCGGATCATGTTCTTAAATTGACAAAAGCACTTTATGGTTTAAAACAAGCTCCAAGAGTTTGGTATGAAAGATTGTCAAACTTTTTAATTGAAAAAGGTTTTTCAAAAGGGAAGGTTGACACTACATTGTTTTTAAAGCATAAAGGTAAAGATTTATTAGTAGTTCAAATTTATGTTGATGATATAATATTTGGTTCTACTAATGATGTTCTTGGCCAAGAATTTTCTAAGCTAATGCAAAGTGAGTTTGAGATGAGCATGATGGGGGAGCTCTCATTTTTCTTGGGACTCCAAATCAAGCAAAGAAATGATGGCATCTTCATCAATCAAGCTAAGTACGTCAAAGATATGTTCAAAAAGTTTGAACTGGAAAATGGGAAACCTCATGACACTCCAATGAGCTCTTCTACAAAGCTTGACTTGGATGAAAGAGGTAAATGTGTAGATGTTAAATTATATAGGTCAATGATTGGATCTCTACTTTATTTAACTGCAAGTAGACCTGACATTATGTTTAGTGTTTGCTTATGTGCTAGATTTCAATCATGCCCTAAGGAATCACATTTACTAGCTATTAAGAGAATCTTTAGATACCTTAAGGACACTCCTAGTTTAGGACTTTGGTATCCTAGAGACTCTAGCTTTAGCTTGCATGCCTTTTTGATGCGGATTATGGAGGATGCAAATTAGATAGGAAAAGCACCTCCGGTACTTGCCAATTCCTTGGAAATATGTTGATTTCTTGGTTTTCAAAGAAACAAAATTGTGCTGCATTATCTACCACTGAAGCCGAATACATTTCAGATGGTAGTTGTTGTGCACAAGTTTTATGGATTAAACAACAACTTTTTTATTATGGAATTGAAATAGGTACCATTCCTATCAAGTGTGACAATACTAGTGCTATTTGTCTCACTAAAAATCCCATCCAACACTCTAGAACTAAACACATTGAAATAAGACATCACTTCATTAGAGACCATGTCACGAAGGAAGATGTAGTTCTAAAATTTGTTGATACTTTGCACCAATTAGCGAATATCTTTACAAAACCTTTAGACAAGGAAAGATTTTGGACACTTAGGAGAGAATTAGATTTGAACAACCTATCTTCACTTAGTGTTTAAAATAATTTTAGCACTTTTAAGACTAAATGAAAAATGCTTAGAATAGTATTTTTTTTGTTTGCATTCATTGCTATTAGTTAGGGGGAGTTTATGATTCTTGATGAAAATTAACTTTATGTTCAAATATAGTTTAAAGATTAATTTGATTGTTTGAACGTAATTAATTTTCAATATATGAGTTGCCAATACCACTAGAGAAGATTAATTTAGCATTTTGAGTGTTTAAAATACAGATTTTTAAATTATAGGGCAGAGGGAATTGATACCCTTGAAGGGAAACCGATTCCCCCTTTGAATGGGAATCGATTCCCCTAGGGGAATCGATACCCCCATGGGGTTCTGGTTTTTACGGACATAACACCCTATTTTTCTCAAACCTCTCTTCTATCTTAAACGTCGTTCATCCTCTTTTTTTCTCTAAATCTCCATTTTTCCAAAATCATCAAATACAAGTCAGAATTAGATCTTTCTTCAACTTCTAATCCTTGCAAACAACATCACATTCTCATAAAATCCAAATTTTCAAGGTAATATTTCAAAATCCTCTATTTCATTGATTTTTGAGCTTAGGACTAGTTTTGATTAGTTCTAAGATGAACATTACATTGGGCATTGGTTATATGATGATTTTACAACCAATTTCGTCAAAAACACTCAATTTTTCAAAATTATCTTTTAATTTTGAAATAAACAAAAATTGAGAATTGTTGTTTTAATTGATGTTTTTGATTCAATTATGTTGTTTTCATAAAAAACTATATGTATTATGATTTTCAAATATTATTTTCCAAATAGTTTTTCAAAACATTGCCCTTTAGGATTCGGTTTAGAGAACCTTGAAATATTGAGGACTCATTTGAGTTTTGGGTTTTGATTATATTGCATACATGTGTTTAAATTTGCAGGATACATATTCTATTCCGATTCTTAAACCATGTCAAATCCTAAACGACCTAAGACATTGTCTAGTCGCTCAACTCAAAACCGACCTCTTATTCCTCCACCCAATCCAAATAACCCAAATATGACCATTCTGAACTCTTGTTTCACGTACCTGGTCGTAAACAAGATCTATATCATAGGTACCATAATTGTTTTGAGTCATACAAAATCCGGGAAGAACGTATCCCTTCGATTCAAGCTATAGAAGATATGGACTCCCAATATCTTCTTACTCTTAAATCCTAGAAGTTTGATAAACTCTTTAAACTCAAACCTTTGGTTTATCATCAATTAGTCCGCATTTTTCTATTCCAATGTGGTATGTGTCCAAAACGAGCGCCGATATAAAATTATAGGAATTCGATCCTATATTTTAGGACAATTCATTTTTATTGACTCCGGCACAATCGCTACCCATTTTGGACTAGATAACTCATGTTTAATGAAAAAGAGACTGTGGATTCACCCTATAAGTCTAAGGATAGTGAGAGTACCCTAAGAACTCATCGTGATAGATTCCTTCATTATTTGATCTCTTGGTTTTTTAGACCATCCGAAGGTAGGTACTCCTCCCTTAGGAACATAGATATATGGTGGATATATTGTATCCAACATAAAAAGAAGATTAATCTGCCACAGATCATCTTTAGTGAGTTTCCATAAACACTATTCCTTCCAAGAATATAGAAACCTTGGTTTATGGTTATCTCCTTAGTAATTTGTTTATCAAATGCGGTCTTAGGGTCTCTTCTGATATTCCTATCCCTCTTCAAAATCAAATCAATCTTACTTTCTTGAAGAAAGCAATATGGAAAAAGGATAAGGAAACGGGCCAATGGATTTATCATCCCGAACTCAAAACTTTGAATTGTGAAACATTTTGATGTTCATGGATTATTTTATTTTGGATGTTTGAATTTGATGGATAATTGGATATTTGAACTTACATGTTTATATATTTCATTTGTTTTTAACTTTCATTTTTGAGCTTAATGTTTATTTTTGCATCATTTACATATTAGTTGCATTATGACCAATTTTTGTCATTTCACTTTATTTATGAATATTGAATTATGGAACTAATGGCTAACGTTTCTCTTGATTGTGATCTTAGCAGCTTAAGCTATATATATTTATCATCAATTGGCTAAATGATTTCAAAACATTGTTTTAAAAGTATTTTTGATTTAACAAAAAGGGGGAGAAATATTAAAGTGTTTTAAAGGGGAGAAGTGTTAGAGTAAGGGGGAGTAATTTCAAAATCTTAAAATTACTAAAATGTTTTGTTATATCAAAAAGGGGGAGATTGTTGAAAACATTTTGATATTTCGATATAACAAATTAAGATAAATGAATTTTAAGATTTTCCAAAAAAGATTTTCTAAGTATATTCGATATAATTATTCGAATATCAAAATATTACTCCAAATCTTTCAAATGTCATTTTTAATCCTTACTCAATTGTAAAATTAAGATTTAAACTTAAAAATAATTTCAAAAAGAATTTACAAAATATTTCGAACCATTTCAAAGCCAAAAATTCCAGATTTCTCAGAGGGAACCGATTTCCCCCCAAGGGGGTACCGATTCCCCCTTGAATGGTTTTGCTCCGAGAAAAACATAATGCTCGAAGGGAACCGATTCCCCCCCAGGGGGTATCGATTCCCCCTGTTTAACGGTCAAAATATTTGAATTTTACACTTAAGGAACCAATTCCCCATGAGGGGTACCGATTCCCCCCACGCTCCAAGTTGTTATATTAATGGTTTTCACACTTAAACGGCTCCATTGACTCCTCTAATCATCCCCAACGTTCAGAATCAATTGAGGGAGTATTTAAACAAGTTCTGAAGCCTTTGATCAACAAGAAATAAAGAGAAACAAGAGAGAAAGCATCAAACACCAAGTTTGCGCAAATCAAGCCAATTTTCCTTTCAATATTCATTTTCCTGTCAAGAACACCATTTGTGCTCATTTGTAATTATTTTTGAGTATTCTTTTCTTGTTCTAGAATTGTGCAAACATCTTACCTTGTGTGGTTTTCCTTGTAAGTTTGCAAATTTGTGTATTTCTCTTTGAAAAATAGTGTGCTCAAGAATTTGGGGTATAATTCTTGAGGGAGTTGTAAGGTTACTCTTTGTCCTAAAAAGAAAGAACAAATTAGTGAATTTGTTGGAAAATCCTTAGTGTGGATAGCTAAGGTAGTGGACGTAGACTTTGGTTGAGAAAGTCGAACCACTCTAAATCGTTGTGCAAATATTTTCAATTTTCTGCAAAAGCTTCCACCAAAATTTTAATTGCCAATTCACCCCCCCCCCTCTTGGCCATTTCCATCAATCGATTAACTCAACAGAAAGAGGGAGCGAACCCGTAGGTAGAAGATTGTTCGAGTTCCTACTCCCTAAAGAAAGAGGGAGCAAACCCGTAGGAAGAAGATCGTTCGAGTTCTATACTCCCTGAAAGAAAGAGGGAGCGAACCCGTAGGTAGAAGATGTTCGAGTTCTATACTCCCTAAAGAAAGAGGGAGCGAACCCGTAGGAAGAAGATGTTCGGGTTCTATACTCCCTGAAAGAAAGAGGGAGCGAACCCGTTTGCAGAAGATTGTTCGAGTTCTATACTCCCTAAAGAAAGAGGGAGCGAACCCGTTGAGAGAAGATTGCTCGAGTTCTTACTCCCTAAAGAAAAGAGGGAGAGAACCCGTAGGCAGAAGATTGTTCGAGTTCTACTTCCTGAAGCAAGAGGGAGCGAACTCGTAGGCAGAAGATTGCTCGAGTTGTACTCCCTGAAGCAAGAGGGAACGAACCCGCTGGTCGAAGTTTATTCAAAGAAGAGAGAGTCGATCCCTCATCAAGATTCAAAGCACAAATATGGAATTAGACAAAAACACATTGTCTTTTTATCTTTGCCCTATTCTTGTTAGCACAAAAATGGACAAAGAAGGGCAGCTGTAGACACCCGTTTTTGTCCGGGATATAAATATTATATTATAATAATTATTATTATTATTATATTATAGGAATATTATTATTATTATTATTATTATTATTTATTAATATTAATATTTATTACAACTATTTGCAGGCCCAATTAAAAAGCCCCAATAGAAGCCCAATACCTAGATGTAATCCCTTATTACACGCCACCTCATGCAACAGATGGTCCAAAGTCTCCAAGGTCACCACGAATGCAACAATCAAACACACCATGGTCCCCCTTCTTCATCAGCTGCTACGCGAGGTGGCACCCCAGATCGAGTCACACCCAAGTCAGCTACAAGATAGAAAACAAAAATATAATTCAACCACCAAAAATCCCACACAACAAAGTCAAAAAACAAATCCCACCAATCTCTTACCTAAACCTTGAAAATTTTGGGGTTTCTACTTACCGCATCAATCATTCAGCATCCAACAATCACGCATACAAAGATAAAATGGAGACAGATTAAAGGAAGCATTCGAAGAACAAAAAAGGAGGAAACAAAAAAGGAAGAAGCAAAAAAAGAAAACACGATTATAACATAGGGGTCAGTAACAACAAAAGGAATTCATCGACAACAGGAAGAAAAAATGGGGGAAATTCTTTCATTCGGGAAACAAATAGAGAAACAATGTAAGGAATTTTGTTATCCATCCATTCGAAATCAATAAAAGAAGTATTTTATCCCATTATTTTTTTATATACAGAGTCTTTTTCAAAATCGAAAGAAAGTTAAAATAAGCATTTTTATCATTATTATTTTTTTTCTTTCGATTTTTTAGTCTTTTTTTATATGCATGTTCTGTATTGATAATGGAAAAAGGTAGAAGGGTAGACCTTATTACTTGTGTTTTGCTTGGAATCTTGTCGGTGTCGTGGACCTTTCGCGAGATTACAATGTCATCGAAGCTGGGTTCGAGGTTAGAATTTCATTAGGAGATATGCGATAGTTTTATATGTTAGTCTTCATTTTTTTTAAAATACCAAAACAATAATACATGGAGAAAGGGAAGCAGGGTATTTTACCTTAGTCTCGGGGTAGTCGAGGAGTCCTGCCATTAGTGGAGGTAGGTGGTTTTCACGGCGATTTCGTAGGCTTTGTGACTCGATCGAGGGGAGAGGTTTTCGTTCAGGTCGGGATTCGATTTTGGGTTTCCTTGGCGTCGGTTTGTGAGGGCCACCGTTAAAAGGTGGCCTGCCGACGGCGTAAGTTGAAGCCCTTGGGGCTTTCGCTTTCGAAGAAGGAGATTTGAGGGCAAGATTAGAGAGCTTCAAACCTCTCGAATGGAGAAGGGAAGGGGTGAGAAAGCAAAGCGGCAGCATGGAGTTAAGGCAAAACAATTTAGGTTTAAAATAAAAACTAAATGGGCGTTTATTATAATATTATGTGCCATGGTTTAGAATCAGAATAGTCCATATGTAATTTTGGGTTAATTGCTATAAGGGCCTTCTCATTTTGGAATCAATACACTCTAGTCCTCTCTTCAAGATTTATAAATTTGTGAATCTAGTTCCCTTAATTTTTGGTCACATTTTATTTTATTCATCAATGTAATTTTAGTAAAAAATATATAGTTTGGAACATGTTATAAATATATACATACAATTGCATTGATATCTTGGCCTTGCATTTGTTTTATGCATGTATATTCGTGACTTTTATTGTGCAGTATTCCATAAATAAGCATTATATGGGCCATTACATGCATGTACATAGTATATATATATGAATTAGTGAATGTGGGTATTTGAATCAAAGTCTGTAGGTATTTTAGAATTATTATTCCAGTAAATTAGTGCGTGTATGTACATATAAAATAGAAGTGATTAGTTTTGCGCTTGTATGTATTCTTAATTTCATGACTTCCGTTATTTTTATATATTATATTAAATGTTACCCTCATGTGTATGACTCAATCTAATCACATAATTGGATTAAGGATAATATCCTTTTAATTTAAAATTGTTTAAATGGCTTTTCTTAACTCACTAGAAAGCTGTTTTAGACGATTAAAATTACAAGTGTATCCCGTCAGTGTCACTAAAAATTCGATTCCTCACTTTAAAATTTGGAAGTGAAAGAAAAAGAAATATTCGGTTATTTAAATTTGTTGAGAAGAGATCGTTAGAACTTACCTAAAGATCTTGTCTTAATATTTTTAAATAATCGAATATTTTTTATCTTTCTAATGACTTGGTAATTTTAATTTAATTATTTTGGTGCTGTTGAGTGTTATATATTTTTATTATTGTTTTGGGATCATAAATCAAATTAAAATCGAACTTGTAAATTTTATTGTAAAGACATTAATTAATCGACTAGGTACCGATTTAGGGCGCTCTGGGGTGCTAATCCTTCCCCACTCGTAACTGACTCCCGAACTCATTTTCTGGTACACATACCTCAATTTGTTCTTTTACTTGAAATTAATTTTTATTTAAGATGACAAAACATTTTTGGGTGCCCAATCACACCCTAATCAAAGATTAGTGGCGACTCTTCGAAACATACTTTTTATTTTTAAAAGGAATTCCAAAATTTTCGAAACGAGAGATTTTCTAAATCGCATTGTTTTTTAATTAAAAATCAATCATAAAGAGAAATAATTAAAAATGGTGTGGCTTTCAAATCTCACTTCTTAAAGAAAAAATTCGTTTCGACATTGGCGACCTATGGAGGTCGCCCGGAGGACCTGGCGACCTATGTACGGAGGTCTTCAAATAAAAGCCTAATTACCGATATAGGTAATAACTATAACTTACGGGAAACCAATGCTTGAACGTTTGGAGGACTTGGCGACCTTTCCCGGATGATCTGGCGACCTTTCCCGGATGACCTGATGACCAACCCTCGAACTGTAACAAACACCCCAAATGAACAAATAATTTTCGGATTACATTATCTGAAGAATTTTGTTATTCCAACTCATTATCTAAAGAATATTGCCTGTTTTTTATATAACACGTCTTCTTCTCACGTAATAAAATGGTTATTATATAGAGAATAATTAAACATGAGGGTTATTTTGATAATTAATAACTTTTTATATAATATTTGGATAAAAAAAGCCCTCATATGTGTGATGTGAGCTGCATTCAAATCTGATGTCAGGCTAAGGGTAAGAGGATATTTTTGAAGGGTAGTTCTGCGGTGCAGCGCCTAAAAAATGGTTAATATACGGCGTGACCGGTTAAACAAGTGACCGGTTAAAATTTAGATCGGTTATGTTATATTATTTAACCGGAAATATTATAAAGTACAATAACATACTAGGTAGCACTTATATAATGTAATAGGTAGCGCTTATATTTACCTATTTTATAAGTAAACTGGTATATTTATACCGATAGCATTGCAAATTTACCTATTACATTATATTATATTGAAAGTGTCCATACTTTTTATAAAAAGGATCGATACTTCTTTTAAAGTTATGTAATTTATGTTTCAATTTTTTTTAATAATGTTTCATGTTTTCCACCTACAATATTAACTTAATAATTTCATTTACACAAAAAATTATTTGATTGTTTTGATATTTTATAAAATAATATTTAGAATTTTTAATTTAATAATAATATATATCGTAACGTAAAAAATAAATCATTAGACGCCTATAATTACTAAATTAATATCTTAAAACTCACTCAAAAGATAACCTTAAATTAATGTTTTCCATAGTGAAAAAAAGTATGGAAAGTTTTATAAAAAGGATAGATACTTTACAATATAACCACTACCTATTACATTATATAAACGCTACCTATTACATTATATAAGCGCTACCTATTACATCATATTTTTACATATTATATTGAAAGTGTCCATACTTTTTATAAAAAGGATCGATACTTCTTTTAAAGTTATGTAATTTATGTTTCAAATTTTTTTAATAGTGTTTCATGTTTTCCACCTACAATATTAATTTAATAATTTCATTTGCACAAAAAATTATTTGATTGTTTTGATATTTTATAAAATAATATTTACAATTTTTAATTTAATAATAATATATATCGTAACGTAAAAAATAAATCATTAGACGCCTATAATTACTAAATTAATATCTTAAAACTCACTCAAAATATAACCTTAAATTAATGTTTTCCACAGTGAAAAAAGTATGGACACTTTTATAAAAAGGATAGATACTTTACAATATAACCACTACCTATTACATTATATAAACGATACCTATTACATTATATAAGCGCTACCTATTACATCATATTTTTACCTATTATATTGAAAGTGTCCATACTTTTTATAAAAAGGATCGATACTTCTTTTAAAGTTATGCAATTTATGTTTCAATTTTTTTAATAGTGTTTCATGTTTTCCACTTACAATATTAATTTAATAATTTCATTTGCACAAAAAATTATTTGATTGTTTTGATATTTTATAAAATATTATTTAAAATTTTTAATTTAATAATAATATATCGTAACGTAAAATAAATCATTAGACGCCTATAATTACTAAATTAATATCTTAAAACTCACTCAAAGGATAACCTTAAATTAATGTTTTCCACAGTGAAAAAAGTATGGACACTTTTATAAAAAGGATAGATACTTTACAATATATCCACTACCTATTACATTATATAAACGCTACTTATTACATTATATAAGCGCTACCTATTACATCATATTTTTACCTATTATATTGAAAGTGTCCATACTTTTTATAAAAGGGATCGATACTTCTTTTAAAGTTATGTAATTTATGTTTCAAATTTTTTTAATAGTGTTTCATGTTTTCCACCTACAATATTAATTTAATAATTTCATTTGCACAAAAAATTATTTGATTGTTTTGATATTTTATAAAATAATATTTACAATTTTTAATTTAATAATAATATATATCGTAACGTAAAAAATAAATCATTAGACGCCTATAATTACTAAATTAATATCTTAAAACTCACTCAAAAGATAACCTTAAATTAATGTTTTCCACAATGAAAAAAGTATGGACACTTTTATAAAAAGGATAGATACTTTACAATATAACCACTGCCTATTACATTATATAAACGATACCTATTACATTATATAAGCGCTACCTATTACATCATATTTTTACCTATTATATTGAAAGTGTCCATACTTTTTATAAAAAGGATCGATACTTCTTTTAAAGTTATGTAATTTATGTTTCAATTTTTTTAACAGTGTTTCATGTTTTCCACCTACAATATTAATTTAATAATTTAATTTGCACAAAAAATTATTTGATTGTTTTGATATTTTGTAAAATAATATTTAGAATTTAAATTTAACAACATTAACCAAAGATAATAATAAATATGTAATATATATGTTTATTGTTTTTAATTTAATAATAATATATACAACATCAAACACATTCCAAGCTATAAATTACAAGCTAAGGACACTTGAAGAAGCAAGAGAACAACTATCCAAGCAATCAAAAACGAGAAAATCCAACATGATAACAACTGAACATATCATATCAATGTTCAAACTCAAGTTGTAGATTTTGATTTCCTTTTGCTTGGCATCATATGAGATTTGGATTTTGATTTCCTTTTGCTTCGCACCATATGAGCTTTGGATTTTGATGAGCATCGGAAGTATTTCGGACTTATGATTTGGGTTGTACTCAGAAGCATTTCGGACTTATGATTTTAGTTGCTATTTGTTACATTTCTTGTATACCACCCAGATCATACGCCCGAAACGTTTCTGACGCTTTAAAGTTGACCAAAAAATACAATGGTCGGGATTTCCCTCGCGTTTAAACGTTGGAAAAAAACAATGGAAATTAGGAATAATCAATGATAACATGCATATTGGCTTGGGCTAATATTTATAGTGGAGCCGAAATATATATTGAAATTCAAACTCAAATTGAAATTTAAATTCAAACTCCAATTACATATGAAATGAATTTGAAATGCAGTGTTAAATTGAACATGAAAATTGTATAATTGATTCATACTTTTCAAGTAACATGCTTTATGAACCATCAAGCTAAAAGACAATATTGATTGAGTTCAAAGCTGAGTTGTGAGTTGATGGAGTTGTCACACTTGTCACATGGTTGGAATAAAGTACTCACATGGAAGAGATAGATTGTTTTGTTATACATAACCCATCTCAACTGAATGAAAATATACATACAATATAATCAAACCAAAACATACATACACAACAAATTTATATATAACAATGTTCAAATAATGTACCCACAAAAACGAAATTAATCCAATGAAATGAGTTATTTCTAACAAAGTCCGGAACATTATTTTTCCAAATAATGTACCCATAACAATGTTCAAATAATGTACCACAACAATGTTTAATTGATTTGTTGTTTAATTTTCAATTTGAATTATTTGATTTAATAATTTCATTTGCACAAAAAATTATTTGATTGTTTTGATATTTTATAAAATAATATTTAGAATTTTTAATTTAATAATAATATATCGTAACGTAAAAAATAAATCATTAGACGCCTATAATTACTAAATTAATATCTTAAAACTCACTCAAAAGATAACCTTAAATTAATGTTTTCCACAGTGAAAAAAGTATGGACACTTTTATAAAAAGGATAGATACTTTACAATATAACCACTACCTATTACATTATATAAACGATACCTATTACATTATATAAGCGCTACCTATTACATCATATTTTTACCTATTATATTGAAAGTGTCCATACTTTTTATAAAAAGGATCGATACTTTTTTTAAAAGTTATGTAATTTATGTTTCAATTTTTTTAACAGTGTTTCATGTTTTCCACCTACAATATTAATTTAATAATTTCATTTACACAAAATTATTTGATTGTTTTGATATTTTATAAAATAATATTTAGAATTTAAATTTAACAGCATTAACCAAAGATAATAATAAATATGTAATATGTAATATATATGTTTATTGTTTTTAATTTAATAATAATATATACCGTAACGTAAAAAATAAATCATTAGACGCCTATAATTACTAAATTAATATCTTAAAACTCACTCAAAAGATGTATATACCTAAATATGTAGTTAACAACATACCTAAATATGTAGTTATTGTACATACCTAAATTTAATGATAATATATACTTGTAGTTATTGTACATACCTAAATATGTACTGCGAATTTAATGTTGTACCCACCCTTTAACTACCACTACCAATGCCACATCCTATTGAAAGCAGCACGACTGAAACATGTTCAAAATGAACCTTTGCTTACATCTCCATCAACTCCTGGAGCACTGAACTTGCACAACAAAATTTTGCCATGGATAATACTGATGTAGACAATGTTAAGCCAACCGAGGAATGCCATGAAGTACATAATGTTGATGAATCTGACAGATTGGTTGGTCAGCTCTTCTGTTCACGTGATCAAGCTTGGCACTTTTACAAGGGATTCGCACGGGAACATGGGTTTAGTGCACGTAAGGGAACAACACGGCTTGACGTGGAAGGGAATGTGAAGACACAAGAATTTTGTTGTTCCAAAGAAGGGTTTCGAGTATCAAAAGTCAATACTGTTGATCGTCAACGTGCTCATACGCCAGTCACAAGAACAGGATGTAAGGCTAGAGTCGTAGTTACAGCAACAAATACAAACGATCAGTGGGTTATAAGTAAGTCTGATCAGAAACATAATCATGCATTGTGCACACCTGCTATGACACCATTTATGCGTTCTAATAGAGCTGTAAGTAAGGCTGATATCGATGAGGCAACAACATTGAAAGAGGTCGGTGTTGGCACGTCACAAGTAATGAACTATTTAACGCAGCAGGCAGGGGGCTATCATAATGTTGGATTTACACATAAAGACCTCTACAATGCACTTCAAAGAGGTAAAGTAAAGGAAATTGTCGATGGGGATGTGAATGCGCTTATTGCCTACTTTGATTATAAGAAACATGATGATCCTGGGTTTTTTATGACATACTCGGTAGACGAATCGGGGGCATTGTATAATCTTATTTGGTCGGATTCTACATCGAGATCGGATTACACATGCTTCGGTGATGTAATTGCGTTCGACGCAACGTACAAAGACAATTTGTATGGTCGACCAATTATGCCTATTGTTGGTGTCAATCATCACCATAACACAATTGTGTTTGCCACTCCATAATCGCTGACGAGACGTCTCAATCTTTCGAGTGGGTGCTACAGAATTTTTTAGAAGCCATGATGAATAAACCACCTATTTCCGTTGTAACCGATGGGGATAGGGCAATGCAGAGGGCTATCAAATCTGTTATCCCTTATGCTAAGCACATATTATGTTCTTGGCATCTTTCTCGCAATGCACAAGCTAACATTGGTGACCCAAAGTTTACAGCAACATTCTCAAAATGCATGGCTTCCTGGTGGACAACCAAGGAATTTGATATTCAATGGCGTTCGGTTGTTTCAGAATTCAACGTCCAAAAGCATCCATGGGTGATTGAGAAGAGAAATACACGACACTTATGGGCACAAGCATATCTAACCGGTCATTTATTTGCCAATATTCGCTCAACACAAAGGTGCGAGTCTATGAATGCTTCACTAGCTATTGCACTGAAATACAATAAGACATATTTAGATGTTGTTCGTGCAATTGAAGATGGAATTAGTAGAATGCGTATGAACGAGTTGAAAGCGGATTACTTAAGTTCCCATACGAAGCCCTTCCAGATCACAAAACTGGTCGACCTTGAAAGCCATGCCGTTGCGATTTTTACCCGCGAATCTTTTCGTGTGTTCCAAGATGAACTTATACGGGAGACATTGTACCGGATTGAGGCAGAGATTAAGTCCTTATCAGATGAATGTCAACATTATATTTTGTCAAAGTACGCAGAAAAAAATAGGAAATTTGAAATTAGTTTTGATTCTCGTACGAAAACTCTAATTTGCTCCTGCAAAAAATTCGAGACCGTTGGACTTCCGTGTCGCCATCAACTTCACATTTTGAAGCAATTGGACTACACATATTTTCCCGGGACTTTGATTCAAAGTAGGTGGACTAATGATGCGAAGGCTTCTGCACCCAGCTATGTTGATTTGAATGTGTCTCCAAAAGTGATGCAAATGGCAAGGTTCGCTGCTCTACGTTCAACGTCAAGTAGGTTATGCTACATTGCATCAAAGACAGACGTGTCTTTCAAAACCGCAAGAGATGAGATGAAAAAACTAATAGAAGAATTAGAAAACTCGTTTGGTTTGAATCATTCAGTCAACCAGAGCATTGTAGTAAACAATGTTCGTGACCCTCAACGAAAACAACGCAAGCGAAAAGAAGTGCCGAATAACAAGGTCAAGAAGAAAATTAGGCGATGTGGGTACTGCAACGGTGAGGGACATAACAAACTAACATGTCCTCAAGTCAAGCTCAGTTTGAGTACAAGCACACAGCCTACATCAACTGATTTTTTCGAAGACGGAATGGAATGACAACGATCTCCATATAATATATCGTAAGTATCAACATGACTCTATTCTATGTACATATAAATATTTTGAATGAAGGAAGAAAAACCGCGTTACTTAAAATTACCGACACTTTTTTAAATGGTATCGACACATTTTTCTTCCAATCTGGACATAAAGTACCGACACAATATTAGAAAGTGTCGATATAGGTTGTAGACCTATTCGCTCATAAAACCGGTATATTTATACCGGTTATATTACAAAATTATCTATTACATTATAAATCTGGGTTCCGATGTGTAAATGTCGACACTTTTTTAAATCGTATCGACACATTTTTCTTCCAATCTGGACATAAAGTACCGACACAATATTAAAAAGTGTCGATATAGGTTGTAGACCTATTCGCGCATAAAACCGGTATATTTATACCGGTTATATTACAAAATTATCTATTACATTATAATTATGGGTTCCGATGTGTAAATGTCGACACTTTTTGACAATGTATTGACACATTTTTCTTCCAATCTGGACATAAAGTACCGACACAATATTAAAAAGTGTCGATATAGGTTGTAGACCTATTCGCGCATAAAACCGGTATATTTATACCGATAGCATTGCAAATTTACCTATTTTATTATAATATGTTGAAAGTGTCCATACTTTTTATAAAAAGGATCGATACTTTTTTTAAAGATATGTAATTTATGTTTCAATTTTTTTAAAGTATGTTTCATGTTTTCCACCTACAATATTAATTTAATAATTTCATTTGCACAAAAAATTATTTGATTGTTTTGATATTTTATAAAATAATATTAAGAATTTTTAATTTAATAATAATATATATCGTAACGTAAAAAATAAATCATTAGACGCCTATAATTACTAAATTAATATCTTAAAACTCACTCAAAAGATAACCTTAAATTAATGTTTTCCACAGTGAAAAAAGTATAGAAACTTTTATAAAAAGGATAGGTACTTTACAATATAACCACTACCTATTACATTATATAAACGATACCTATTACATTATATAAGCGCTACCTATTACATCATATTTTTATCTATTATATTGAAAGTGTCCATACTTTTTATAAAAAGGATCGATACTTTTTTTAAAGATATGTAATTTATGTTTCAATTTTTTTTAAGTATGTTTCATATTTTCCACCTACAATATTAATTTAATAATTTCATTTGCACAAAAAATTATTTGATTGTTTTGATATTTTATAAAATAATATTAAGAATTTTTAATTTAATAATAATATATATCGTAACGTAAAAAATAAATCATTAGACGCCTATAATTACTAAATTAATATCTTAAAACTCACTCAAAAGATAACCTTAAATTAATGTTTTCCACAGTGAAAAAAGTATAGACACTTTTATAAAAAGGATAGGTACTTTACAATATAACCACTACCTATTACATTATATAAACGATACCTATTACATTATATAAGCGCTACCTATTACATCATATTTTTACCTATTATATTGAAAGTGTCCATACTTTTTATAAAAAGGATCGATACTTTTTTTAAAGATATGTAATTTATGTTTCAATTTTTTTTAAGTATGTTTCATGTTTTCCACCTACAATATTAATTTAATAATTTCATTTGCACAAAAAATTATTTGATTGTTTTGATATTTTATAAAATAATATTAAGAATTTTTAATTTAATAATAATATATATCGTAACGTAAAAAATAAATCATTAGACGCCTATAATTATTAAATTAATATCTTAAAACTCACTCAAAAGATAACCTTAAATTAATGTTTTCCACAGTGAAAAAAGTATAGACACTTTTATAAAAAGGATAGATACTTTACAATATAACCACTACCTATTACATTATATAAACGATACCTATTATATTATATAAGCGCTACCTATTACATCATATTTTTACCTATTATATTGAAAGTGTTCATACTTTTTATAAAAAGGATCGATACTTTTTTTAAAGATATGTAATTTATGTTTCAATTTTTTTTAAGTATGTTTCATGTTTTCCACCTACAATATTAATTTAATAATTTCATTTGCACAAAAAATTATTTGATTGTTTTGATATTTTATAAAATAATATTAGAATTTTAATTTAATAATAATATATATCGTAACGTAAAAAATAAATCATTAGACGCCTATAATTACTAAATTAATATCTTAAAACTCACTCAAAAGATAACCTTAAATTAATGTTTTCCACAGTGAAAGAAGTATAGACACTTTTATAAAAAGGATAGATACTTTACAATATGACCACTACCTATTACATTATATAAACGATACCTATTACATTATATAAGCTCTACCTATTACATCATATTTTTACCTATTATATTGAAAGTGTCCATACTTTTTATAAAAAGGATCGATACTTTTTTTAAAAGTTATGTAATTTATGTTTCAATTTTTTTAATAGTGTTTCATGTTTTCCACGTACAATATTAATTTAATAATTTCATTTACACAAAAAATTATTTGATTGTTTTGATATTTTATAAAATAATATTTAGAATTTAAATTTAACAACATTAACCAAAGATAATAATAAATATGTAATATATATGTTTATTGTTTTTAATTTAATAATATGTAAGTTATGTAATAGGTAGTGCTTATATTTACCTATTTTATAAGTAAACCGGTATATTTATACCGGTTATATTACAAAATTGTCTATTACATTTTTCAGTCGACACTTTTTTAAATCGACACTTTGTTGTGGATATCATCGAAAACAATGTTATAGTCATGTGTTTCGATACATTTGCAAGCAGATGTAAAATACATTAGTATTGATATTTCAACAATCCTCAAATGTATATGTACACATAGAAGCAAATATGGAATAATTAATGAAAATATACACACAATATAATCACACCAAAATATAAATACACAAGAATGTTCAAATAATGTACCGACAAACAAAATTAATCCGATGAAAAAGGGTTATTTCTAACGAAGTCCGGAACATTAGAGGCCTTCAACAAATTTTCTAAATACTCTCGTATGTTTCCGCCTTTTTCTCAGGACATACATAAATAATTTCAATTATCAAACTAATGAGGTGCAATTTTACTAACAATAAACTAAATTCGCATAAGCATGAATAAATTTGTGTCATACCTAGAGCATTGTCGTTCGAATGGGAAGCAGCGTCAAAGGTATGTGGACATATGTAATTGTATTTCTATATAAACACATAAATTGTTAAAATAATCAATGTCTGAACACCTGTTCAACTGGAAAAACATATTGCATAAATGCAACTTACCGGATTATAAATCATTTTTTCCGTTGAATCATCGACCAAAAGTGTATTTAGCTCGTTAAAATCTGGACACGCGTTCCAAACATCATTGAGATCTTTACAGTAGGTAACAGAATCGTATGTTTTGCATTTTTTTTGATCCTGTTCACAAACAGTCGAACATAAATATGTAGGAATCATAGACAACGAAAAGTCAGCAAACTGTAATGACATTCATCTTACCCACACTAATAGAAAATGCTCGGAAAATACAAGTAGTTTCTCAAGTACACGGTCGACGTTATGCCTGAGATTGTAATCAAGTTTGAATGTTAACATTCAAATGTATATTAACGATTTTGACTACAGTAATTCAATTGCTTCAAACATGTTCTAACCTCATCTTTGAAGACCAAAGGGCAACAACAAAATTGTCGACACAAAATTGCATAAATTCAAATAATCCTCTTCTGAGGACAACATCTACAACATGAAGAAAATGAGATTAAAGTTCTACGCTTATATGTTAAAATAATGGATACAAAAGAATAGAATTAAAACCTGCAGGCAGTCTTGGGATGTAGGCAAGGACACCATTGAGATCAAAAATTAAAAGTTTTCTTGAAGGCGGCATTGCAGACACGATATACTTGTTTGGATCATCATCTTCATCATCATCATCATCATCGTCATCATCTTCATCGTCAGCTTCATCGTCATCATCATCGTCATCTTCATCGTCAGCTTCATCTTCTGCGACCGCTTGGTTGTCCACATCTGTTAAAAGAAAATAAAATAAAGTTCAGAACGTGTAAATGTTAAGAAACATAGATAATGAATTACCTAACTCGTTTGATGTCGTTGACGTAATTCGTTACGCAACATGGAGACTTCACGTTGCAATGATGAAATATCGGATCGCATTCCACTCACAAGGGAATCAATATGCTCCTGAAAATTGACCATGTATTCCATCACGGTCTTAATTGTGACATCCTCTGCAACTGGAGTTTCTTCCATCATTGCGTCTCCACTTGGTTGCTCTTCTTCATGGCCAACGGGGTCCATTTCCTCCCTCTCTTGATCTAATCCGACCTCCTTGACACGCTTCCAACCGAGTTTTTCAACAAAATCATATCCCGCTTTTTTAATAAATACCATGTCAATCTTGCGGGTTAATCAAACAGGGGCGTCATGTGAAAAATCAACTTCCTTCTTCTTCAACAGATGGGTGATGACACATCCATATGGTAGTGTAGTTGAAATTGTTGCTCCCTTTGTGACCATATATACAATTGTATTAAATATGAGTTTTGCAATGTTTGGAGCCGTTTTGGATTTATACTTTGCTATCCACTAATAATCGTTATCTCGAAGCGTTGAATGTTTTCCCCCACTAGGTCGGATATACCATGTGAGCATTTTGTGAAACACTCTCGACTCTACATCGAGGTGAATTGGGCTATTTCTAGCAACCCGTTTAATTGTAGACCAATCTACACCATTTTCATCTGAATCCCCTGTATTCGCTACACCTAAACCCTCCGCAATAGTTTCTGGAGATATATATATATCCTTCCTCATGACATGTGTATTAATTCCTATTATATTAGTCTTATTAGGCTCGTGCTGTAAGGAAGCATTGTTGTAGAAGACTCTAACTAGGTTGGGATAATATCTTGTTTCTACACCAAGGAATTCAACCCAACCCCAAGATGTAAATGTGGATTTAAAACTAAATGCATATTTATCATCAAACAAGAAACCCAGGTCAATGACACGTTCGGGACGAATCTTCCTTACTTTAAAACTCGTATGCTATCTTTGTTTCTCCATATCGGATCTAAAGTTCAGAGTTTCGAAGGACCTGATTTCCTCAGAAGAATCGTTTGTTACAGAAGGAGGTTGTGGTTGAGAAGAACTGGGTTGAGAAGAGCTTTGAGAAAGACCTCGCTTCTGACGCTGACGTTTTGGAGCCATTTTGGTTGGATGCTATTACAATGGAACACAAACACATTCAGGAAAAAAACTCCAATACAGAAATCAATCAAACCCATAAAATATCGATAAATTTACCTGAATATCTGATCGTCACTTATGATAACGGTAGAAGAAAGAGGAAGAGTTATCTTCTGCCTGTTTGCCTTTATGTTTAGGGTTTCTCGATTAAGAGTACTATATATAGTGAACGGTGGAAAAACACTTGATATTTAAATTAGTATCGACACAAACTAAAAAGTGTCGACACATTATTTAGACATATTCTCTCATAAAACCGGTATACTTGTACCGGTTAGATTGAAAAATTACATATTACATTATACTTTTGGGTTCGATGTTTTTGGGATCGACACTTTTATATAGGATCGACACTTTATGGGTGCACCCTGTTTTCCATTCATTCTGGACCAAAAATATCGACACCAACTAAAAAGTGTCGACACATTATTTAGACATATTCTCTCATAAAACCGGTATACTTGTATCGGTTAGATTGAAATATTACATATTACATTATACTTTTGGGTTCGATGTTTTTGGGATCGACACTTTTTATATATGGATCGACACTTTATGGTTGCACCCTGTTTCCATTCATTCTGGAACAAAAATATCGACACAAACTAAAATAGTGTCGACACATTATTTAGACATATTCTCTCATAAAACCGGTATACTTGTACCGGTTAGATTGAAAAATTACATATTACATTATACTTTTGGGTTCGATGTTTTTGGGATCGACACTTTTTATATGGATCGACACTTTATGGTTGCACCCTGTTTCCATTCATTCTGGAACAAAAATATCGACACAAACTAAAATAGTGTCGACACATTATTTAGACATATTCTCTCATAAAACCGGTATACTTGTACCGGTTAGATTGAAAAATTACATATTACATTATACTTTTGGTTTTCGATGTTTTTGGGATCGACACTTTTTATATATGGATCGACACTTTATGGTTGCACCCTGTTGGCCATATTGTAAATTTGCCTTTTACTTCAAAGTATCAACATGACCCTTAATGTGTATAAGAAACATGTACAACAACATACTGCTAACTTTTCTCATCTCATTCATAATTATATTCACATACAAAAATATAAATCGTATACAAAATTATAAATCTTATACAAAATTAACCCTACATTTACATCATTGCATCCTTTTGTTATTCTTATGTAATATGGCAGCTTTTTTTATCTCCTGTCTTCGTTCATTTTGATTGTGGCTTACGAGATCGTTTAATATTCGCGATCGATCCCAGTCTCCAACAACCTATATTCAAATTGTCAGAACGTTAAGTATTGTCAACTACAGCATTCAATCTACGACTTTTAACAATTTTACCACAAACGAATTTTTCTATCCACTTACAAAATCACCAGTTGCCCCTGTAGAACCGATCGATTCCATCCACATCATCACATACATGCCGCAATCATGTCTGTTACAAAATTTGAAAACCACACATGTCAATTATGATGAATACTGCATAAATTAAGCTTTCTATTTGTGATAACATCTCATACCCATTCAATTGCTTATTTCTTATGCTCCACAAATTTGAAATTTTTCAAGGGATACTTTCCTAGAGATCCACAGGATTCAACCCAAATGCGTTTCTTATTATAAGAATCTAATATTTTAATCTGCATTAAATAGAAGAAGTTATGCACCAAAAAAATTATGCATTATAATTTACATAATGTCCTTTCATACATACATACATACCAATCTCTTAGCATCCTTCACTCTCTATTTAGCTGCTTCAGTTGTAAACATACTATCATATATTGTTGCAACACGATCTACCATATCCAACACCAACAGATACCAATGTGAATTATGGTAGTTTATTGTGATCATGATCTGCAACAAATTTCACACCCAATTTGACAAAATTCAACATTCTATATCCGAAAACATCATTTGCAATTGGTATGGTGTCTTACCTTCTCACAGTCGGTGAATTTCACATAGTTATCCAATATGAAACCCCAGAAGGTAGAAATACTCTCAACACTTTCTTTGTTGTTGGCATCCAACACATGTTGCTGTAATTACACAACAAACATTATTAATTTACCGTCTATAACACTACTTTTCAACATTTATTAATTTAACTCACCGCTAAGAGGTATGGAAGGTAGCCAATCCTCCGGAGTGACTTTTGAGAATCGTAGCATATTGTCCAGGCGAGCAAATCGATAACCTAACAAAATTAATTACACAATCAGAACATATTCAATAAGTTTTAACATTTTCTACTTTCTACTTACCACACCGCCAACCCATTCCGTAGGCTTCAACGTTGCAACGTCGTATACAGTAGCGAATTGATTTCCCATTGAGATTACAGAATATCTGTATGAATCATTAGGATTAATATGTTGTCATGAAATATTTAAATATCACTCACAAAACAATATATTTCACTTACTCCGATTCTAACTCGCTATTCCATAAATAATCACAAATTGCAGCTTCGATGTCATCAATTCCGCTTGGAATATCCGCTTTTTCAACCTACAATTTTGCATACAAATTTTTGTCACAACAACATAATAAAAATCAAATTAAGTTTTCTTTTATTCAACTTACCTTCTGCTTCTTCTTATGGGGTGCAGGACATTCCGAATCCAAATCTGCTGCTATAACACTCTCCGGTGTATAAATGACATTGACTTCCTTCCTCCTCATTTCTTCCATCTCTTCTTCTTCCTCCTCCCTCTTTTCTTCTTCATATTTTTTCAGTTCATCGTTTTTTTTTCTACATAGCTCTTCATCTCTTTTATTTCACCCTTCAATTGATCTCCTTCATCCAATTATTTATCAACCACCCCCTTCACCCCCGTAAGTTCACTCCTCAATTCCACAACCTCCTTCACCACTTCCTCAAATTTTTCACCCGTCACCATCTTAATATCACCCCTTAACACCCCAACTTCTTTCACCACTTCACCTCTCAACACCTCTACTTCTTTCACCACTCCATCTATTTTTCCTTCCACTACCCCCTTATGCCTCTCAAGTGTATCTTCGACTCTCTCAAGTTTCTCTTCGACTCTTGATTGTCTTTGCATGATTTCAAATTGGATTTTTTTGATATCAGCCAATTCAGACATCAAAATGTCGAAGTTACTACGTTTTCCCTCACCATCGTCCCACTCACCGTCATCCCCCAATACAACCATCCCTCCTTTCTTCTCCTCTGCCTCCTCTACATCCTTGCCAATAACCTTCAAAATTAAATTACAATATTAAGAAATTGATTATATTCTTAATATTATTTAATTACATTTATTACCCTTTCTTGCTTCTTCGCTCTATCTAACTTCAACTTCACCATCACTCTAACCACCTCTTCCTTCCCTCATGCACGGATGCGTGCCACTCCGGTTCTTTCATAAGCCGGCACTGCCTCACAGCCCGACCAAAAATCGAACAGTGCAACCTGCATTTATAATAAAATTTATATTTTTATATAAAAACACAAAAAAGTTCTTCAACTCATTTACCTCTAAGATTGTTATGCACCCTTTGAGGTATCTCTGGTTGCCCTTTTTAAAGGTGATTATTGATTCAATCAATCTCGAATGGATATATTCAGCCCAATTGAATTCACCCTTCAAGCCTTCATCACAAATGAGCTTCATATGTTCTTTGTTCGTTGACGTATTACCCGTTGGACAAAGAAAGATACCGACAAGGTATAATAGAACTCTGGCCTTCAGCTCATCCCCAACGTAAGATCCACTTTTTATTTCCTCTTCAATTTCAGCATATGTCACCTTATGCTTCAAACCATATTTGGAGGCAAGTGCTTTCCAGTCCTTACTCTTACAGACTTATACAACACTTTTGCCTTCATTTTCTACCCCCAATACGGCTGCAGCACATGGGATCCCGAGAGGAAATGAAAAATCACCATATTTAGCAATACATTCAACTGACCCTTCTCCTTAAGGTGTTTAATTAATAAATTCACCCTTTTAATGCTGCATCTTGTCGACACTTCCTACATTTTTTAACAATATATAATGTTATAGTTCTTATATATTTTGTATCAATGTATTTACAAGTTTAATGAATACCTTATTTTCATGTGCTTTCCTCCGTTCTTTGTATTCTTTACTATCATTTGTTGACTGTGTGATGTAAGGTTCCTTTTCAGCATCACTCATTGAATTCCATTTGGACCTCACATCTTTTGTCACCTAATATAAAACATAAACGTTTCTTAATCAATACATTAACACTAAATACTACTCAATGTCAATTTCATTTTACATACCGAACCGCTCTGTATGCCATCTTCCTTCATCCTTTTGCATTCGGCCATACTGTCAACATTTAAAATTTGTAATCAATTTAAAGTTTATCGATACTTTAATCCAATTACCATTTCAACAATAATAACAAAAAGACATTGATACTTACTAGAAGTACATATATCCACCCTTGGGTTGCTTTCGAGTCTCGGCCTCAATTTCAAAGTCATCTGCTCCACCAACAATTTTCCAACCCATTGACTCCATTTTTCCTTCATATATCAGTTTACGCAAATCAAATTATTTTGTTACATACACTTTATTCAATATACAAATATAGATAACTACTCTTGTGGTAAAACGGTTTTCTTCAAAAGAATTTGAATGGCCACACCAAAATGTGTCGGCACATTTATACAACCTATAATATCATTTTCTACCTATAATATTTAATAAAGTATCGACATTATATTTTTCCTTAAATATCACTTTCTACCTGCAATCGTTCCCAAATGCTTCTTTACTCCAAAACCCCAAACAACACATAAAAACCCTATCGCGATTACTGTAATAATAAAAAATTAGGGTTTCGACAACATACTTTTCGATTCGACTGCAGCAACAAACAAACAAACTTCGCTTTAGAAATGCCTTCTGAAATGCAGCAACAAACAAACAAACTTCGCTTTAGAAACGCCTTCTGAAATGCAGCAACAATTATGCTTCGATTTCAAAAACTCGTCCGTTCTATCTATTTTCAGAGGAGATTTAGCTTATATTTTGATCGGATATGTTATTTATATTTAATCGATACAAATACAAAAGTGTCGATACTTTTATGTCAGGTGTCGATACTTTCGAAAGGATAATTACCTATTTCTTTGAAAGTGTCGATAATTTATTACACGTACTTACGAAAGTATCGACACTTTCAATATATCCGGTATCATTTTACCGGTTTTATCATTTTGATATCGGTTTTATCATATTTTTACCTGTTATATCGTTGTGGATCGATATATTTTTTTAAAGTATCGAAACATTATAGGCGCTAAAACTGCTTCTCTTTTAAATTCATAAAGTGTCGATCCTTATATAAAGTATCGACACTTTCAATATATCCGGTAACGTTTTACCGGTTTTATCATTTGTAACCGGTTTTATCATATTTTTACCTGGTATATCGTTTTGGATCGATACATTTTTAAAAGTATCGACACTTTATAGGATTTAAAACTGCTTCTCTTTTAAATTCACGAAGTGTCGATCCTTATATTAAAGTACCGACACTTTAAATGTATCCGGTAGCGCTTTACCGGTTTATCATTTCTATACCGGTTTTGTCATAGTTTTACATGTATCGTTTTGGATCGACACATTTTTTATTTGGATCGACACGAACCGGTAGCACAATTTTTTATATTTCTTCATGACTTAGACCTACTTTTTACGTAGGACACTTTTATAAAAATGATATATACTTTTTTTAAAGTTATGTAATTTATGTTTCAATTTTTTTTAATAGTGTTTCATGTTTTCCACCTACAATGTTAATTTAATAATTTCATTTACACAAAAAATTATTTGATTTTTTGATATTTTATAAAATTATTTAGAATTTAAATTTAACAATTAACCAAATATAATAAATATGTTTTCCACAGTGAAATAAGTATGAACACTTTTATAAAAATGATATATATTTTTTTTAAAGTTATGTAATTTACGTTTCAATTTTTTTTAATAGTGTTTCATGTTTTCCACCTACAATATTAATTTAATAATTTCATTTACACACAAAATTATTGATTGTTTTGATATTTTATAAAATATTATTAGAATTTAAATTTAACAATATTAACCAAAGGTAATAATAATATATTTTCACAGTGAAATAAGTATGGACACTTTTATAAAAAGGATAGATACTTTAAATATAACATGTAAAATATGACAAAACCAGATATCATTATGACAAAACCAGTAAATTTACTTGATATGTTAAAAGTGGACACTTTTATAAAAAGGATAGATACTTACCGATAACCAAAGTTTACCGGTTACCAAATTTTTTAATAGTTTTCATATTTTCTACCTAAAACATTATTAGTTGTCAACATAATAGGTACCGCTAAACCGAATTTATTAAATACATTTTAATGTATCCGGTACTGCCATATATTAACCGTATATTAACCCGCCTTTCCTGAAACAATCCCATTTTTAAATCATTCGGATCTGTGAATGATTGATATTTAGGTTGTACTATTTAACATATAGGGCCTATAAGTTAGGTTAAGGTGTAATTGTACAATCAATACCACTTGGGACCACTACTCTTATTCTCCATAAAACAAGTTTCCTTACTAATGGAACCAGCTGACCACATTATCTAATTGAGTAAAATTCAATTTTATTTTAAAAATTAACTTTTTTTTACTTAAATTAACTTTGAGTTATAATTTCATAAATTCGACTCGATTAGAAAAAATTTAGATTCAAATTGAGTTGTAAAATACAAATCGAATAACTCAAAATTTTATATTAATTTTTAAGTTTGAGTTTAGTCTCTTTACTTATATATATCTCACAAATGAAGAAATATATGTATTATATATGATTATAAAAAATCTTTTTAAATTGAAATCAAATAATATCATAATATTATAAATATTTACAATTAAATTTAAATAAAAAATAAAAAATTTACAATTGAAATCTTTTTAAAGTAAACTTCGAGTTATAAAATACAGCTCATCAACTCGAATAACTTGAAATTTTTTTATTCAACTCGACTCGATCGAACGTTCACCCTTAACACCACCATGCTTAAGCTTTTATAATACCACCTATAAAACATACCATGTAAGCTTTAAATCCATTTTTTCTCCTTTTTTTTTCCTTTTAATTTTAAATTTTATCCCTTTATTTTACCAAAATTAAAAATGAATCTTATATTACTTTATAAAAATTAAAAAATATTCTAATTAAATAATAACATTAATCTTCATTAAATCCTTGATTTGAAATTTTATAATTAATAATGCAACCCTAAACCCCAATAACCCCCGTCTCCCTAAGAAGCAGCGCCGTCGTGATGAAGATCCGCCGGTGATCCTATCCCACTCTCCTCGCCTTCTGCTATGACTATAGATACTGCTTCGCCCCTTGATTCCACTGGTCTGAAACCTTCTGTTCGTATAAGGATGCTCTCGCCGGTGAAAACGGGACCACTGTTGATGATGATCTATTCCCTTGATGATGAGACATCAAACTCAATGATGAGGATATACGTTGGTGTTACGATGGAATCCCATTCATGATTTCTCCCCGAAAGTTCACGCTCTTACCTAAAGAGCATGTAATTCACCCTAGTTCTCAAAACCCTACGGCGAAAAGTGGGTTATACTACTCTTTACAATAGACTTCTCACAAACTGGAAACCTGTAAAACCAATCAAGTTAATCGACATTGAGAATGACTTCTTCCTAGTCAAATTCTCTTCTGGGCTGGACTATACCACGGTGCTTACGGACAATCCCTGGACTATTTTTGGGCACTACATATCGGTGGAACCTTGGTCTGAAGACATTAATCCAACACAATCCTCCCTAGCCGTATAATGGCGTGGGTTTGTCTCTCTGGTTTACCAATCACTTGGTATAAAAGAAGTATGATCGAAGCATTGGAACTCGTATCGGATCCGTGGTCAAGATCGATTACCAAACTGATAATGGTCGTCATGGTCGTTTTACCCGCATGGCAATCAAATAACCTCAAGCAACCATTGATCTCGAAAATAAATATTAATGGGCGCATTCAAATCATTGAATATGAGTCGCTCCCAATGGATTTCTTCAAGTACAGTTTTTACGGACATAGTGACCAATGTACTCATAATCCACAGCAAGATAACGTCCCTGCTAGTGCTTCACATGGATAGGCCTCTACTCCACATGTTCAGGACACATCTGAAACTGTATGGTCAATGGATTTTGATGGACAAATTTAGGAAGCGCACTGCTAAACCCTCGACAACTCCTATTAATCGTGCTGCCGAAGACCACATTAATACTTCCCGGTATAACCCATTTATGTTGAGAATGATTCTGATGTTTTGCTTGATACTGCCATAGTGCAAAAAAATCCTCCTTTGCCAGATTCCAGCACCCATATCTCTCCGCAGACTCATGTGGTACGGAATCAACATGAACCTACTAGCACTGAAAATGCAGGTGATCCAATAAACATAATGGTTCTTCCAAGGCTAAGGGTAAGAACCCCTGATGACCCGAAAGAACTCTCCTCCCATTCTTGGCCAGAGGAACTTAAATATCATGCCAAAAAAGATCACCTCCAATGATGCTTCCTCTAGTGGTGCACCCAAGGACTGGGCTTCTATTTCGAGACTCCCCAGGTCCTCGTCTTGCCTCCTTCTACTACAGGTTCTGAGGTTTATTTCAATAATGTTTCATGGGCCTATTGGCCATGGTCGAATGATTTGGCCTCTCAGCTCCTCCTTGGCCAGATTTTATCCATGTCTATCAACTTTTTTCTGGAATACCCAAGGTTGTGGAGTCATAATTTTGTACGTGTGACACGACAATATTGATAACTCCGTAAAATGACTATTTTTAAGGTCTTTTTCACTTAAGTTATTATTTTTCTAATGGTTCATTTAGGTCATTTTAGAAGCATGTAGCTGCAATAATTGCATTTGTGGTGGTTGTGTTTATTTTATTTTGTTAAGGTGTTTTATGAGGATGAATGTGTGGTTTTTAGTGATGTGCAGGAAATAACAAGCAAAGGGTGAGCTAGGAAAGAATTCTGTGGCATCAAACGTTGCTGAAGTAGAATGAAATGCCTTGGCATTTCTAGCGCAGAAAATGATAAAAATATTTTTATAAAAGGACAGCTGGCAAGGCACATGTCTGATGGTTTGCAAACGCCTGTTGGGGACCACTTCCACCTATAGAGATAGACCTCACACATAAGGAGTGACTCTAGGGGTATGATGGGTATTTTGAATGCAAAAAACCAAAGAATACCTTAGATATTTTTATTATTTAAAGACACCACATAGGAAAGAGATAAAGAGGTTACACACCATCTAGAAATCTTCGTTTCTTCATTATATTTTAGTGATTTTCCTCTATTAACGAGCTCTAAGGAGTGACGAGCTAAGCATCCAAGATGAGCTAGCAAGCTAAAGCGGTTCGTGGTGGTCGAGGAGAGCTCCGACAGTGCATGTCGAAGGGTTTCCCCCTTCCCCTATGCAATTATTTCTCATTTGATTTGGGTTGCAAGGAACTAAGGATTCTATGATTTATTTCATGGATTATTTGAACCCCACCATGAACTAGCTTATTTGGTGAAAGTTCACTATAACATCCTCATACCGGGTTAGTGACTAAATTAGGTTTCAAAATTTGGTGATTTAAATTAGAATAATTGAGTGGTTTAAAGACTTATATGAGAAATTAGGTGTAAGATCAAATTGGAAAAATGTGGAATGAAAGGATAGTATGGTCATTTGCAGAGAAAAGAAAAATATAATAATAATATATGGTATATAGATACACGTGGAGGAAGGAAATAAAGTTCAGAGGTTTCCAGAGTTCTCTTTTTTTCTTCTTCACGTGTGAAGCCAAGCAAATGTGAGTTTTCTCTTGAGCTGATTATGTGTTGAAATTTAAGTTTAGTTTTGATTATTAGATGCAAAAGTAAGATTAAGGAAAGATTAATTTGCTTTTAAAACAACAAGATGAAGAGTTTATGAGGATTTAAAGATTTGGAATTTTTGAATGAAATATCGAAACAAGTTTATATGAGAATTGGAAGTTGAATTTGACTGTCCGAACTTGATTAAAGGAATGAAGGTTTAGAATCACAATTATCATATGGGAATTGAGTGAAATTCTTAAATTCTATGTGGAGGAATGGGTTTTGAAGTGTAAGAGATATTGAATGGGTATTAATTAGTTTAAATAAGTGTATGAGAGTTAAGAACATGAAAGGGATGAAATATGAAGCATTTGAGTTTGTTTTGAGTAGAATTTCGGGATTTAAAATGAATTCTGAGCTATGTGCATCGTGCACATCAAGGTGTACCGATGCATCAAGGTAATCTCTAGAAATTGTTCAGTGTGTATCGAGCACAAGAAGTGAGTCGATGCACCTATTAAAATGGAAACATCGAATGCAATTGGTGCATCGATGCATAAGGATTACATCGATGCATCCCCTTAAAATGAAACATCGAAGGTGATTTGTGCATCGATGCACGGGTACTGCATCGATGCACATGCTAACGAATGCATCGATGCACTGTTGAATGCATCGATGCACTTCAAGAGAATAGAATAAACATTTATTTGGTCTAAGAATGATAGATTAGAGTATATTAATTGGATACTGATATGTATCAATGTATTATTATGTAGTTATTGAACGTGACTTTGCTTCAAAGTAATCGAAGGGTTAGAATTGATTCAATTCAAACAAGGCTAAGGTGAGTGCATATGCATAACATGATTATGTTAGTATATTCAGTTCTAGACTTGCGATAAGTCTAGATTTAATCTTGATACATGATTCATTCAATATATTAAAGATGATATGAACTCAACCATATGCATTATGGGATATACTATGCAGATTGTGGTAAGTCTATTTTCCATATTAGACTTATATGAAGTATGTGTCATATGGATTAAATGAGTACGAGATATCTATATAGGTATATGAAGGTGTGTGATGTGTTTTTTATGGTTTATATGTATGAATGAGCATATGTATTGACATGTTACAGTATATATATATTATATGAGTTGTGTAAATAGGTAGATAAATGTGTTAAATATGTGAAATAGTTAAAATGATCAATGATTTCATAAGAATATGAAAATAAAAAGTATGGAAAGGACAAGAAAGATATGAAATATATAGCATAAAATATGAATCATATGAGGGGTGACATGAATTATATGAAAAATAAACTACGTGATTACAATATATGAAATATGCTAGTGTGATGGGACCTAGGAACTAGTATACGTGATATTATATATATATATATATATATACTTATTATAAGTTATTGGATGAAAAATGAACAGAGATAAAAGAGATGAAGGATAATACTATAGGAGTATGATAAAAACATAAATAATGACATGTATGTATGTATGGAATGGTTATGAAAAGGTATAGGTGATAATTATCATATGAACATATGATAAGAGCTATAGGAAAAAAAAATGTGATATGATGTTGAATATGTAATAAGGTAGGCAATGCCATGATATGAGTTATGAGAACTGTAGGTTAGTTGGCATGCCAAGAGTCAAGACACCTATGTCTTTCGAGACATATGGACAATATACTATGTTCTAAGGAACATATGGATAGTTTACCTAGGTTCTTCGGGACCTATGGATAGTTACCGAGGATCTTTATGACCTCTGGATAGTTACGAGGATCTTTATGACCTCTGGATAGTTACCGAGGATCTTTATGACCTCTGGATAGGTCCTTCGGAACATTCATTGTGGTGACAGCATACGTGTGCACAACCTCATAATACTCGTATACCTTGGGTTCTCAATAATGTATATGGGCTTAAATAGGACATAATGAGGATGTATATAATTTATCTTAATATGGTATTATTATGATTTATATTGGCTCATATGTGGTATAATAAATGATGGTATGATAGTATAATTGCGTTTGGATAGTAGACAACATGTTATATTTTAGTAATTCTTTATTATGTAATTATGCCTCACTAAGTGTATGACTTAGCGTGTAAGTGTTTTTATACGTAGGTTTCGAAGAGCAGGAGAATCAAGAATAGGAATTTGCAGATCAACATATCTCCACTCAGCGATCAGATCAGAAGTAAAGTCACAGTAGGTATTTTGTTATATGTAGTGTGTTGGCATGTAAGAAAAGTGTTAGTTACAAATGCTCTGATTAGTTTTGTCTTGTTTTGGGTTAACTCGTGTACAATGACAATGTTATTTTAAAAAAAGTTTTAAATTTCATTGGTTTTCGTTAAAAGTATAAAGTTTGAAAAGTCAATGTGATACCTCAGACTTGTATCCGAGTTGGATACGGGTTGAGGGTATTACATTCACTATGGATGTTTAAGTTATTTCTTTAATGGATAGTTGTTCTTTTTCTATGATTTTATTTGTTTTGTTTATTGTGCTTAATGTCTTAAGGTTGTAGGAGCTATGAGAGTAGCCATTCCTTAGGAAAATACTCATTGTTCGAGAAAACTAAGTAACCCATCTTTAGTGTTCGAGATAAACTAAGGAGGATCAACATAAGAAAAGGGTTTTAGATAGTAACTAAGCTAATCTCCCTTAAACATAAGGTTAAGATTTCAATCGACTAAAAGAAGTAGTGTTCGGTCGAGAGGGTAGATGTTAGTGTGAATACTGAATGATATTGCTGTGAGATATTATGTTGCATTGATAGGATCCCTGCAATTGCTAACGCCAATAGGTATTGCCATGGCATTCTCAACTTGTTGAGCTGTTGATTAGAGATAGCATAGGGCACATTTAGTAAACTTTGTCGGGCAAGTAAAACATAGAAGTGAGATCATCATAAGAAGTTAGACTTAAGTTTCCCAAGTGATTCATATCTTTCATTCCCATAGTAGCTTGTTGTGCGAGGATTATCAAGTCATCTTATTCGATTTCAATATCTACATTTTGTTTTGCCTTTACATTTTTACTTTATTTCACAACACACACTTTACTTTACCATGACATTTCCATCTATTTTTCCATTACATCTCCATTTGTTGCCACATCACACTATCATTCCATCCCCACCAACATACATTTCATTTTGTCTCGGCATCTTTTATTGGTACATGCCATCACACTGACTATACTTAGATTAAGTAGTTTTGCTTTGGTTAAACTCGTAAATTTCCATCAATCCCTGTGGAGACGATACTCACTCATCATTATATTACTTGTTTCATTGTGTATACTTTCACATATTTCACGTCCATATTTAGTACTCATAAAATGCGAACAAGTTTTTGGCGACGTTGCCAGGGATTGGCAACGTGAAGTTAATTAGTTTTTCCAAAGCATTTTATTTTTGCTTCTTTATTTTTTTATAATTTACTTGATATTTACTTTATTCTTTTTCAAGCTTATTTTGTTTATGCCTACAAGACATTTTGACAAACCACTGAACCAATTGAACCTGAGATTGAAAGACTTTTTACACAAAGAAGACGTGCTTAACGCTCGAGAAATCATGTATCAAATTGGGAACCAGGGCATTGGTTAAGATGAAGGCAATCAGAATGCCGAGGCATTCCAAAATGTTGGGCCTATTGATAGGCCTCGTGTTATTCGTGATCTTTTGAATCCTTTGCTGGATGATATGAATTCTGGAATTGTGGCACCCGAAATCCGAGCAGCCCATTTTGAGCTCAAACAAGTCATGTTTAGTATGTTGAATTCCATAGGGCAGTTTGGGGGCATGCCAACTGAAGATACAGGCATAGTCATAACTTTTTGGAGGTTTGTGATTATTTCCTCCAAGAAGGAGTGCATGAGGATGTGCCGAAGTTAAAGTTATTTCCATACTCTTTGCGTGACCGAGCAAGGGCTTGGTTGAGTTGCTTTCTATCCGGTTCGATGGAATCATGGGTCGATCTTTACAAAATTTTTCTATTGTGCTATAACCCACACGAGCATGAACACTCAACAAAGGAATGATATAGCATCATTTCGCCAGGGCGACGACGAATCTATGTATAAAAGTTGGAATCGTTACAAGAGTTTGCTTCGAAAATGTTCTAATCATGGTTTTCAAGATTGGAATCAGTAGTTATTGTCTACAATGGAGTCAATGCCAACGAGGATGATGCTTGATAAAATGATTGTTATTCCAAACATGTATAAACATATTCGTGGATCATAAAATACTTTAAAATGATAAAAATTCCTATTTGCCATGGGCTGCAGTGTAAGTCAAGTTTATCTGCGAGTCATAAACAAAATGATTATGAAAATAATTAAAGTGGTTTATCATGTGCCCTTGCTAATATAAAACGATTTTCTAATAATCAAATGTTTCATGGAGAAAAAAGAAATCCACGGAATTATATATATATATATTCAGTACTGTTAAATCTCAAAATTAATGTAACATGTACGTGTGTGTATATTATAAATATTTATGACTTTCTTTTGTGTAGATGAAAGTAAATTTCTTCAATGATTTTCTAACTAGTTGACCAGAAATGAGTCTGAAAGCTTATAGTTACAGAATCTGATGGTCCCATTTTCGGCGAGTAAATCAAATATATCTGACAAAAAAAAAACTTTGAAAAAGGAGACGTTTCAGTGAGTGGCTTGTGTAGGTTTCATAAAAGGAAGAAAGAAAAGAAGTTGAAATTTCAGTTAGTGCATCCCATTGCCCAGTTTATAAGGCCCCTTCATTTTCTCTGTAAACAAACACAAAACTTTGAGAATGATTTTCCCATTATTTTTCTACAATTATAAACATTAACAAAATTTATGTAATCGGAATCTCAAAACACAAGCTACCGGGAAAACTTAAGAAGACAACCCTTTTTGTAATCTTCAAAAATCACCTCTTCTTTGTCAATCAAACTAGAATCCATAATATTCTACTTTTTCTGTAGCTCTAAATCCAATCACCTTTCCTTGTTTCTGATACCATTCTCTCTATATATCTTCCATCATTTTTGTGTTTCATGTTTGTTCTCGACTCATCTACATTGTTTGCTTCTTCACCTGATGGTGATCTATATATTCTAATCAAGGTGTTTTTTGTTGATCTTGTACAACTGGGTAGTCTTTAATTTTGGTGTATTTGTTGAAAAAAGTGGGTTTCGAGTGATTCTACAGCAGTTTATGATGGATCTTGAAGGTGAAGGTGTTATCCCCCCAAAGGGTCCAATCAAGGTAAGACAAGTCGCAATAATTTCTTCTTTTGTATTGTTACTCTCTTCAGAATCAGCTTCTCGTTCATGATTTATATATATATATATATTTTTTCAGAATAAGGAATCATGGAAGACAGTGTAAGTTTAGCTTATCAAGTTTGGGTGTTGTTATGGAGATTAAGTACTTCCCCTTATATGTATACAAAAGTTTTTCGCTGAGGATATTCATCACTCTGATACGAATGAAGAGATTTTGGGGTTTTATCATTTGTGTTCTGGACATTGACATTGATGCCATTACTGAAATATGTATTTATTGTGCTCAGAGCCGATGATAATGGTGAAGGTGGAACTTTTGCTTTATATTCATTGCTCTGCAGGCATGCCAGGGTGTCTTCTTTGCCTAATTGTCAGCTTGCAGATGAGGAATTATCAGAGTACAAAAAGGATGGGATGGCATCGAATAACAGGAGCCTTTTGGGTTCAAGTTTGAAATCAACTTTAGAAAAACACAAAATATTGCAGAGGCTGTTGCTTGTATTGGCTTTGATTGGAACTTGCATGGTCATTGGAGATGGGGTTCTCACACCTGCAATTTCTGGTATATTTTCAAAAATAAAAATCTGGGTTTCATTCATTTTTCTTGGGTTTTATACATACTTGAAATAACTGGGAAATTTCTGGGTTTCTGCAGTTTTTTCAGCAGTTTCAGGTCTGGAGCTTTCCATGTCCAAAGAACAACATCGATGTAAGTCCTTAAATCAGAAGCCTAATTCTCTTATTTCCACTGCAGCATTTGCATATTTTGTTTGCAATGATGATGAAGTATCGATTATCTTTATTTCGTTGATGTGCACAAGGATGATTAAGAGGTTATCAAAATTGTGATAAGTTTCTGCATTAAAGTGGGGTCCCTTATAAGCTTCCTTGCTAATAAAACACCATTCACCATCAACTTTAATAAATTATGCTTAAATACAAAATAATGTGAAAAGTCAGGTTGATTAGTATGTAAATAAAGTAAAGGTGAAACATGTGGTTAAGAAAGAAGTTTCAAATTTATTAATCAGAAAGATTATGGAAATGTGTCAATTTTCATATGTTACTCTGTCGTTATAAGGCCATGAAAAGGTATGTTTGGTAAAGGAAAAGAGGGGGGAAAAACACTACAGAGGTTAGGTCACTCAGATTTATAAATCATATTTTATGTCCATATTTGAATGTGTGTGTGTTTCATTCATTAATCTATTTAGAAAATTCAACCTGAAAACCATGACTGAAAATCGCCATGAGAGATTAATCGTCATGCCTGAATCACTTTCTAATTGACTGCCACCATTCAGTATGTGGTCAAATAATCTACTTTTGGATGATATATGAACACTTTGATTTCCATCTATTTAACAGCATCATATATGGTTTAATGTAATTTATTTCGAAAGCTCAAACTCAAAGCATTGCTTATGTGCTTTATTATTCTGTTCCCTCAGAGTTTATATGATTCTGCAGATGTTGAAGTCCCAGCAGCTTGTGCCATTCTGATATTCTAATTTGCCCTCCAACATTATGGGACACATCGAGTAGGGTTCTTATTCGCACCAGTGGTGATAACATGGCTTCTATGCATTAGTGCCATTGGGGTTTACAATATTTTCCATTGAATCCCCATGTTTACAAGCTCTCTCCCCTTATTACATGTATAAGTTCTTGAAGAAGACCCAAAAGGGTGGCTGGATGTCACTTGGTGGGATCCTCCTTTGCATAACAGGTAGAAAATCGTATGAAAACTACATCTTGGAATGTGAATTTCGTGTCGGATATGAGGGTATCCAATATCCGAACATGTCTGATGTATGGTTGTTGTACATGGGTTCTAATGTTGCTCTTGTTATTGTTTCAGGCTCTGAAGCCATGTTTGCTGATCTTGGACACTTTTCACAGTTGTCTATCAAGGTAACTTGCATAATATTTCCATGTTTTAATTTCATAAATGCTAATATTGGTTGTTATTTCCCTAACTAAGTGCAACTTTCCTGCAGATTGCTTTCACCTTCATTGTTTATCCTTCTCTAATACTTGCATATATGGGACAAGCTGCTTACCTTTCGAGACATCACGTTCTCGAAACTGACTACCGCATTGGATTCTATGTTTCTGTACCAGAGAAAATAAGATGGCCTGTTCTGGTTATAGCCATTTTTGCTGCAGTTGTGGGAAGTCAAGCCATCATTACTGGAACATTCCCAATCATCAAACAATGTTCTGCTTTGGGCTGTTTCCCAAGGGTCAAAATCATCCACACATCATCCAAAATCCATGGCCAGATTTACATCCCAGAGATCAACTGGACTTTAATGCTGTTATGTTTGGCGGTGACCATTGGATTTCGAGACACGAACGGATGGGAAATGCATCAGGTATCATCCTCTACGGATTTTATTTGCTCTTGAGAGTTCATAATCATTATTGTCATTGTTCTTACAGCATTTACTTATTACATTGACAGGTTTGGCCGTTATAACAGTTATGCTGGTTACAACATGTTTAATGTCTCTGGTGATTGTCTTATGCTGGCATAAAAGTGTTTTCCTAGCAATATTGTTTATATTCTTCTTTGGCTCCATTGAAGCACTGTATTTCTCAGCATCTCTTATCAAGTTCCTTGAAGGGGCTTGGGTTCCCATTGCACTTGCTTTGATATTTTCAGCCATAATGTATGTTTGGCACTACGGCACACTCAAGAAATATGAGTTTGATGTTCAGAATAAGGTCTCTATCAACTGGCTCCTTGCTCTAGGTCCGACTATCGGTATCGTTCGGGTCCGAGGCATTGGGCTTATACATACCGAGCTTGTTTCTGGAATTCCTGCTATTTTCTCTCACTTTGTCACTAACCTCCCTGCATTCCACCAAGTTGCGGTGTTTCTTTGCATTAAATCAGTTCCAGTACCACATGTGAGTCCTGAGGAAAGGTTCCTAGTAGGAAGAGTTGGTCCAAAGGAATACCGGCTCTATCGATGTATAGCACGTTATGGATATCGAGACATTCACAGAGATGATATCGAGTTTGAGAAAGATCTTATTTGTAGTATTGCAGAATTTATCAGATCAGAGAGACCTGAATTTGATATTCTAACAATAGACTCTGAAAATGACGAAAAAATGACAGTTATCGGGACATCATCATTGAAGTTTAGGTGTAAGAATGCATGAAGATGGTGATGAGGATTCGTCTGAGATTGTATGCACTTCGGAGGTAAAGGTGACAAAGTCCTCTGAGAGGCTGAGGAAGCGAGTGAGGTTTGTTGTCCCGGAAAGTCCGCGGATCGAAAACGAGGCGAAGGAGGAATTGCGGGAACTGATGGAAGCAAGGGAGGCAGGAATGGCATTCATACTGGGCCATTCATATGTAAGAGCAAAGAAAGGGTCAAGTTTGATGAAGAAAATTGTAATAAATTTGGGATATGATTTCCTAAGAAGAAACTCTAGAGGACCAACTTATGCCTTGAACATTCCTCAAGCATCTACACTAGAGGTTGGGATGGTCTACCTGGTATAAAATAATTTTATTACCTACTTATATCGAGATCTGCACTTGATTCGTATTGTTCATTTCGACCCGAAAGTGTCATGGTTGATGATGCCTCACACCTTGCAGATTGGGTATGGATATTTACACACGAGTCTCTGTATTCCATCATTTTCTTTCTTCCACTCTTGTTGTATATGATAGAACATAGCTTTTTACTCTATAGAAGGTAATTTGGTTGCAGATGATAAGGGATCATAGTTCATAATGCGAGGACTGTCATAGTTTGATAGTTTAATCTTCTGAACCTGTTTTTACTCGGATTTTTAGTTTTTTTCCCTATATATTACTCGTCAATGTCCCTCCGAACATCATAAATCCAACTATGAGTAACGAACAATCACCATGAATATATGAGTTTCGAGTTCTGATATTTGGATATCATTGTATTAAATTCAACTTGAAAATTACAAAAATTTTGAAATATATTTATTACTTTCTTATGCATCCCATGTGTTTGATATATTCCTATACGAATATGACATACAAACTACATATTGCCCCCAAAGTGGAGGAGTTTATTTTGCACGTTACAAATTCTAAACTTTAAAACTTTCAACGTATAATGGATGTCAATGCCCTTCTCCGCCGTTACTTGGCCCAGAAGAATCCTTGATTCCGAGAAGATTGATACGAAAACTTCGAGTCGAAGTCCCTGCCCTCCTTGACCAGGTTTCACTTAGACACAGTGAAGATGATTTGGAGCTAAAGTACGAGCTTCTAGGGTGAAAACCAGTGCTGTGGCGATCAAGAAAGCAAGAAGGGGAAGAAAAGGGAGGGTTGATTTGAGTTTCATGGCCATGAATGAAAGAGATATATACTCAATGGGTACAAGTTATAGGTTTGGATATTGCAAGCTTGCATGAGGGTGGTTCATGTAGGAAAAGGTGAGAAAAGCTTGGTTTGGACTAGAAACAGTGGAAAAATGTTTTAAGTTCAAACAAGTAGGTAGGAGAAATGCGGTGGAGTTAAGGAAGCAGGAAACGAAATTGATTTGGAGAAAGTTTGACTAGTTGCAAATTAGGAGGGTCAAACTTTGAGCAATTATTTTTGGTATAACCACTAGTATTCGATCTATTGATTGACTATTTCGGATCAAGTATTGCAGAAGCGAGGGTGTTCCTCCCAACCTAGTTTGCTCAATTCACAAACGTCAGGATTTGAACCCCTGATCTTGCTTAAGAGATTCACCATAAAACCATGAAAACTCATCCTTATCATCTTTCAAAGTCAAAAATGAATTATTTTAACTTTGATTTACGAAAATTCCCATGAATTTTCAAAAAATACGTTTTAGTCACTAAATTTCACTGTTTCAGTTAAATCTGAAAAATTGCACAATTCCAAACCAAATTTCTCTGATCTAAAATATTAAAATAATATTTCCCACCATTTTATAACATCCTCAAAATTTTTGTAAAATTCCAATTCGATCTGAATTACCGATTTCTTACCGAACTTTAACCCTTTCTCATTTTTCTTTACTAAAATTCCAAATCCAAAAATATGATTTCCATAAAACCACACTCTTAAGAGTAAACTATCTATTTATGGAATAAAATTCTTTTTAGGAACTTTATCACTTAATTCCCTTAAATTTTCCAAGTTTATACTTTGACCATCAAACTTTCAAAAGTTACATTTTGGTCACTAACCAAAATTTAGGGTATTACAATTCTCCCCTCCTTAAATAAAATTCGTCCTCTAATTTTTAATACGTTTATGATGAAAACATATGAGGATATTGCTTCCTCATGTCCTCTTTTTCCCACGTAGCTTCCTCGACTTTATGATTTTGCCAAAGTACTTTAACAAGGGGAATTGTCTTGCTACGCAATTCTTTGATTCTCGAGCCAAAATCTGCATTAGTTCTTCTTCATACATCAAATCTGGTAAGATCTCAATTTTCTCTGGTGCAATGACATGTGAAGGATCTGATCGATACTTTCTAAGCATCGACACATGAAAAACATTGTGAACTTTATCCAATTCTGGAGGTAATGCTAACTGATACGCCACCGATCCAACTCTCTTTAATATTTCATAAGGTCCAATGAATCTTGGACTTAATTTTCCTTTGCGCCCAAAATGAAACATCTTTATCCAATGTGATACTTTAAGAAAAACTTTATCACCAACATGGAATTCAATCTCTTTTCGCTTCAAATCTGCATAAGACTTCTGACGATCAGCTGCAATCTTGAGATTATCTTGGATTATTCTCACTTTATCCTAAACCTCCTTCAATAAATCAACCAAATTCTAATCTTTTAACTCGAACCAATTTAATGGTGTCCGACACTTTTTCTTGTATAAAGCTTCGTAAGGAGCTATCTTGATGCTAGATTGGTAGCTGTTATTGTAAACAAATTCTGCTAGAGGCAAATACTTTTTCCCAAGATCCTTCGAACTCATTCACACATGCCCTCATCATATCTTCCAATATCTGAATAGTTCGCTCAGACTGAACATCCGTCTGTGGATGAAATGCTGTACTAAAATTCAATAGAGTACCCAATGCTTTATGTAAAGAATTCAAAAATCTTGAAGTGAACCTTGGATACCTGTCAAATATGATTGATACTGGCACTCCATGTAGCCGAACTATCTCCTTGATATACAACTCTGTATATTTATCCAAAGCATAGTCCATTCGCACCGGAATGAAATGTGCCGATTTAGTTAATTAGTCAACTATCACCCAAATAGAATCCTTCTTATTTGATGTCAATGGTAGCCCTGTAACAAAATCCATAGTAACTCTCTCCTACTTTCATTCTGGAATAGAAATTGGTTGTAACAATCCTGAAGGAACTTGATGTTCAGCTTTCACTCGGTGACACATCAGACATGTAGCAACAAACTCAGAAATGCCTCTTTTCATACTCGGCCACCAAAATCGACTCTTTACATCATGATACATCTTGCTCCCACCTGGATGCATAGTCAGTGGACTATAATGTGCCTCAGAAAGAATATCTTTCTTCAACTCATCATTATGTGGAATACATATTCTTCCTCGATAATACAACACCATCTGACTTGACTTCAAAGTCTTTAGTCTCACATTTTACCACTAATGAAATCTTTTCCAAGCATCTGCCATCTTTATTTTTTAGCTCTATTATCCGATCTAAAAGAATCGACTTTATTTTTAATTCAACCGATAGTGTGCCATTTTCTTTCAACAATAGCTGCACATCCATAGCTCACAAAGCTGCAAAAGTTTTCCGACTAAGTGTATCTGCTTCAACATTTGCTTTGCCTGGATGATAATCAATGATCAAATCATAATCCTTTAAAAGTTCTATCCATCTTCTCTGTCGTTGTACCAACATTGGTACTTATGTTAAAATATTCCTTAGAGCTTCAAATCTCTCTTGCCATTTCTCATTCCAAGTAAATGAAACATCCTTTCGTAAAAGCTTGGTCAAAGGAGAAGCAATCATTGAAAAGTTTTTCATAAACCTTCGATAATAACCAGCAAGTCCCAAAAAACTTCGGACCTCTGTAACATTCTTTGGAGGTTTCCACTCCAATATTGCTTGAACTTTCTGAGGATCAACTCTTATGCCTTCTGTTGAGACAACATGACCAAGAAAAGCAAATTTTGATAGCCAAAACTCACACTTTGACAGCTTGGCATATAACTTTTTATCCTTAAGTATTTCGAGTAGAGTACGAAGATGAACATCATGTTCTATCTTTGTCTTTGAGTATACCAGAATGTAATCAATAAAGACCACCACAAATTGATCTAAATAAGGTTGAAATACTCGATTCATCAAATCCATGAATGCTGCTGGAGCATTTGTCAACCCAAACGGCATTACTACGAACTCGTAGTGTCCATACGTGTTCTGAAAGCTATCTTTGGAATATCTTCCTCTTTAATCTTTAATTGGTGATATCCTGATCTAAGATCAATCTTAGAGAAAAAAACTGCTCCCTTAAGTTGATCAAACAAATCATCAATCCTCGGAAGAGGATACTTGTTCTTTATAGTCCTTGTTCAACTGTCGATAATCTATGCACAAACGCATTGATCCATCTTTCTTTTTCACACAACACCGGTGCACCCCAAGGTGAAATACTCAGTCTTATAAATCCTCGATCCAATAGATCTTGCAATTGAGCCTTTAATTCTCTTAACTCTATTGGGACTATTCGATAAGGAGCCATCGAAATAGGTGCTGTTCCTGGGAAGACATCAATCCCAAACTCCAGCTTTCTATCTGGAGGTAATCCAGGTAATTCATCCAGAAACACCTCTGGATACTCTCGTACAGTTGAAATAACTTCTAAATTAACTTCATCAGTTCTGCAATACATTTACTAAAATTGCTTGACATCCCCGTGACAACAATTTCTTCGCAGTAAAAGCTGAAATCACATTGGATAAGGGATTTACTCTTTCTCCAACAAATATTATCTTTGAACCCTTTGTATCTTTTAAAAACAATCTCTTCAAACGACAATATACCCAACCATAGTAGGAAGATAGCCAATCCATGCCTAAGATTATCCCGAATTCCTTAAAAGGCAATTCTAATAGGTTTGCAGAAAATTCTACTCCTTGTATCTTTATCGGACATTCGTTACAAATCCAAAATTTTTTTGCACTATGGCCCAATGGATTGATTGCCACAATATCCCTAGAAATAGGCTCTACAAAAATTCCCCTATCTCTTACCAGTTTTGTACTAATATACGAGTATGTAGAACCGGGATCAATCAATACAAACACAAGTTCATCAAAGAGATAAAAGGTACCTGCTATAATCTCAGGAGCATCTCTGTCATCATCAGTCTTGATGTGATAAACCCTTGCAGTAGTTCTGCCTTCACGATTAGACACAGTCTCAGATGTACCAAGTTTTACTCATTTTTCCACCTTTACCTTTCTGAGGTCCCAATACTGTCTGATCTGGATTTAACTCTGGACAATGCTTTTATAATGACCCGCTTGCCCACAATTATAACATTTTCCTTCAGCAAACCAACATTGACCAGAATGTCTCCTTCCACAAAACTTACATTTTGCAGCCAGACGAAACCCCAAACTTTAAGTACCCACCGAAGTTACCGGTGTCTGTTTGGACTTTCCTCCAGAAAATCCTTTTCTGCCCGTGGATACTGAGGAGGCATAACTTTTCTGCAGTCGACCCTTGTTGCGTTTGGGAAATGATGCAGAGTAAGAGCTTCCAAACCTTTTGTTTGTCTGAGCCTTCTTCGCCTCTATATCTAAAAGGTCAACTTTTTCCATAGCTTTAACCTTGTTTACCGCTTCTTGAAAAGAAGTAAAATGATGAGAAACCAGAATTCTCTTATACTGAGAATCCAATCCAGAAACAAACCTATTAATTCTAGATTTCTCAGTCGGAATAAGCTCCTAAGGAAATCGACTCAGCTTGTGAAATTCACATTCGTACTCATAAACTGTTTTACCGGATTGCTTTAAGTTTAGGAACTGTTGCATCATCTCATTCACAAACACGTCCCCAATATACTTTTCCTTGAATTTCCTCAGTAAGAATTCCCATGTAACCTGCTCAGTGGAAACTCGTGCGATGACTGTATTCCACCACACACTAGCTTGCTCCATCAGTAGAGACACAACCCCTTCCAACTTTCCTTGATCATCACAAGGAATCCTATTGAGCATATTCTCTTGACATCATTTAACCAAAAATTAGCAGCCATCGGATTAGCATCAGAATCATCTCGAAATTCAGGTGCTCTCATCTTCCTTAGTTCTTTCGGAACTGACACTGGGGTTCGACGATTAATAATATTGTCTAGGGCTTGTATAAACAACTCCCGATCTTGAACAAGCATATCATATTGGTTCAAATTAGACAACTCTACATTCTTAACGTATAAGAAAGTTACTTTCGATAATTTTAAAATGAAAGTCTATCACATTTAGTGACACGAATTAAATCGATTTCATTTTTTAAAATTCGGGGGTTGAGAAAAAGACCATTTTCTTTTAATTAAATTTATCTAGAAAAGACTATTAGATCGAATATATGGTATCGTCTCGAGATATATAAATAATTGAACATTCTTAGTCTCATTAAATATCGGTAAAGTAAATAATTAATTACTTGTTTGTTATGCTTATAATTCACTTTATTTTTGCATGTGTTTTCTTGATAAGTTTTCAAAATAAAAACATTCGAATCGATATTGAGAATAGTAATATCTTTTCATTTCGGTTAGAGTAATAAATGACTGCTTTAAGGCATGAAAGGTCATTTATTCTCGATTGGAAATAATTAGATATTATCGTTTTCACTCTTAAAATTATTTTGGGTGTTATTATTTTGAAATTAATGGTGAAATTTAGAATGAAATTTTAATATTTCTTTATTTCAATTGGAGTAAGAATCGATTTCTTCAAGATATGAGATATCGATTCTTCTCGATAGGAAATGTTTAAATATTATCATGTTTTGTCTAAAAATTCAAAGAATGTTATTTTTAGGGGATCTTAAATTAAATTAGACTCGAACTTGTAAATTTCATTGCAAAGACAATTAAATAATCGATTAGGTACCGATATAGAGCGTTGTGGGGGTGCTAATCCTTCCCCACACGTAACCGACTCCGAAATTGAATTTTGGTAACGCAGACCACAAGTTTGTTGTTTTAATTAAAATTAATATTTTATTAAAATGAAAAATACATTTTCGGTGCCCAATCACACCCTAATCAAAGATTGGTGGTGACTCATCGAATCACGTTTTTATCATTAGCCAGTCATCCAAAGAATTATTTTCGAAACGAGACCCCCTTTTCCCCCATAGGAAAAACTATTTCGATAGTTGTATCATCATTTTTCAAAAGAAATAAAGAAGAAGGTATTTTTACCTGAAATTTCATTATAGATCTAAAGGACGACGGTCGGCGCGGTGGCCCCCGTAGGAATCTGGAAACGGGATAAATTTAAAGAACAAAAAAAGAAAAGAAGAATAAGAACATAAGAACAATTGAGAGAAAATGATGAGAGATTTGATCTGTTTTTGAAAGGGGATAAAAATGAATTATGTTTTAAAATTTTGACTTTATACCAACCCGCTTGACCCAATTCATACATAGAGGATCCGTATGTTTCTTTTAGGCAGGGGTGGATAAATCCTTGATGCAATAATCAATTTTTTTGTGTGCTTGCATTTTGGTCCTATTTTATATTTATTTTCTTCTTAATTTTTAGCTCATACAATTGTATCATTTCATTTTAGTCACTATTCAAGTCATTAATATATTTAATTAAATGTTCATGGTTTGAATTATTTTTTATTCTATCCTTGTTTCCAGCTCAATGGTATTTTCTTTCCCTTTTTCTTCGATGGTTACCGCCTATTTTGTATTTATTTCCCATTTATCTCATGTTAGTACGCACTTATGGTTTTTTTCCCATTTAGCTTATCATTTTAGCTACTTTTAGGTTCTAATTCAAATAATAATCCATTCCCTTTAACTTGAATTCATAATTCATAAACTCATTAGTTTAGCCACTAAATTAGTTCAACTTTTAAGTAAGTCATTAGTTTTTTGTCTTCTTTTTAATCTCTTTATTTGGCACATGTGTAGAGTTTTCCTAGGTTATTAATTTTAGTTTATATTATCTTTAGGTAGTATACATGTATTATGTTGTATGATAAAATATTATCAATCTTCTTTCATTTCCTTATTTCACTTTTTCCTTTTATTATTAATTTTTCATGCATTCATAAATTGAATGTATTTATGCCCCTTTTACACATATCTATATTGAATAAAAATATTAGTTATGTTAATATATGTTGCGGAATACGACTATCGGATAGAGCAAAATTGCAACTGATAATTTGAGAAAATAAAAATGAAGATAAAGAAGACACAAATTTTACGTGGAAAACCCCTAAATAATATAGGGTAAAAACCATGGGCAACAGTAGAAGAATTTCACTATGAGAAAATAGGAATTACAACTTCTCTCGCTCTAACAAGGAGAAAACAATAGCAATTCTCTCTTGATAAAAAGGAGAAAATAACTCTCAAGAAAACTCTCTAACTTCTCTAGTATTGGGAGAAAGCTAGAATGATTTGGGATGGTTTGGAAGCTAAATGGGATAGGGCATTTATAGTTGAAACTTAAGGACTAATCTTGTAAATACCCTAAAGTTTAGTGACTAAAGTTACAATTTTACAATTGCCAAATTTTCCAAAATTGCTGCACTGAATTCGGTGCCTACCAATTTTTCTACACTGCACCGATAGTGCAGTCAAACTTTCAACAATCTCCCACTTGAAGATTTGATTAGAACTATCATATCTTCACACTATTCGTTCTACCTTGTACCTTCATGTTGCTTATGTTTCTGACAAGACACAAGAAGATCGACACTAAGTAAATTTATCAGCATTGATCGCTTTCGTCATGAAATCTGCCATGTTGTCTTTGGTATGGATTTTCTACATATATATCATCCCTTCTTCCACCTTTTCATGAATGAAATGGTACTAAACTCGTATGTGCTTTTTCCTTGAATGAAATGCTGGATTCCTTGCTAGATGCAAGGCGCTTTGACTGTCACAAAACAGAGACATACTCTTGATTGTGCCCAAGCTCCTCCAATAGCATCTTCAACCAAATTGCTTCTTTATTGGCTTGTGTAGCTGCTACATATTCTACCTCTATTGTGGATGTAGCCACAACTGACTGCAATTTTGAAACCCAGCTTACAGCTCCACCAACAACTTTGAACACATATCCTGTTGTAGATTTGCTTTATCCAAATCCCCTATATAGTCATAATCGACATACCCATTGATAAGTAAGTTTGATCCTCTATAACATAATGCAATATTTGAGGTCCCTTTGATGTATCTCAGGATCCTCTTTACTATATTCCAATGCTCTTTTCCTGGATTCGCCATGTACCGACTAACCACTCCCACTGCTTTGCAACGTCTGGTCTTGCGCATATCATAGCGAACATCAAATCTCCCACTGTCGATGCATACGGTACTCGAGACATCTCCATCCTCTCTTCTTCACTGCTAGGACTCATACTGGAGGATAATTTGTAGTTAATAGGAAGAGGGGTAAAAATTGGCTTACAATCTTGCATGTTGAATCGTGATAAGATATTCTTCAAGTAATTCTTTTGTGAAAGCCAAATCTTCTTATTACTTTTGTATAAGTGAATTTGCATACCTAGAATCTTGTTTGCTGATCTCAAATCCTTCATTTCAAATTCCCTAGCCAGTTGTGCCTTCAATTCTTCAATATGATCTTTGTTGGGTCCTGCAACCAACATGTCATCCACATACAACAATAATATAACAAAATCGTTATCACCAAACCTCTTGAAATAAGCATAAGGGTCTACATTAAGTCTGTTGTATCCAAAGCACATAATAAAGGAATCAAATCTCTTATACCAACACCTCGGCGTGTGCTTTAGACCGTACAGAGATTTGTTCAACCTGCAAACCAAGTTCTTCTTTTCTTTTTCTTCAAAACCTTTAGGCTAGAGCATATATATCTCTTCTTCAAGATTTCCATGAAGAAAAGGTGTTTTAAAATCTAGATGCTTTAGCTGTAAGTTCAATGTAGCACACATTTCCAAGACTACTCGAACTGTTGTTAGTCGAACCACAAGAGAAAAGATTTCATTTAAATTAATACCTTCTTTTAAAGCATATCCTTTGACCACCAGTCTTGCACGATACCTCTCAACTTTATCGTCACCATTTCACTTGATTTTGAAGACCCATTTGTTACCAATTGGCTTCCTTCCTTGTGGTAGTGGCACAATGTCCCATGTATTATTTTATGAAGGGCTTTAATTTCTTCTTGCATCGCCATCATCCATAGTGAAGCATCTGAGCTGTTTATTGCCTCCTGATATGTTGATGGCTCACCGTCCTCTGTTAAAAGGCAGTATGTAATATTTCCTTCTATAACATAATCTGAGTGCCAATTGGGACGTCTTCTCAAATGATCTGGTTGACGAGTTGTTGGAGCTTCAGAACTCTCTGGTTCTGTTCATCATATGCTGGTTCTACTTCAGAAGAATCTCCTTGTTCAACCACCTAGTCCAGATGTATATGTGTAGTCTCTGACTTTTCAGCACTATCATCATCTTATTTTGTTTGTAGTTTATCTTCTACAAAGATAACATCCATGCTAATGATCACTTTGCGGGCAGTGGGATCCCACAAGCGATACCCCTTTACACCATGAGCATACCCCAATAATTTTTATTTCATGGATTTTGGATACAACTATAAAATTTCTTGGGAGTGTACATCACGTACACAATACTTCCAAATACATGGTGGTTTGAATAATCAGCTGGTTTATTTCCAGAATGATTTTTCTAGGCCTGCAGCCCTCAACATTGCTTTTTTTTTTTATTTCTAACAAGGTTCTGTTCATCCTCTCTGCCACTAAATTTTTTTGAGGAGTGTTCGCCACTGTGAACTATCTTTTGATGGCTTTTTTCCTGCAAAAGTCATCAAATTCTTTACTTGTGTATTATCCTCCATTATCTGTTCTGAAACACTTGATCTTATTTCCATAATCAAGTTCCACCCGTGCTTTGAAGTTTTTTAAAGTTGAAAACACTTCTGACTTCTTTTTAATAGGGTACGCCCAACATCTCCTGGAGTAGTCATTAATAAATGAGACAAAATATTTTTCTCCGCCTAGGGATGTAACTGGTGCTTGCCATACGTCAGAGTGAACCAATTCTAGAACAATTTTGCCTCTAGAATTTGACGTGTTAAACTTCAACCGGTGCTGTTTACTTATTATGCAATGCTTACACAAAGTAAGTGATACCTTTGTTAAGCCTGGAAGTAGCTTTTGCTCCATAAGTACTTTCATTCCTTTTTCTAACATATATCCAAGTTTCTGATGCCAAAGCAATGTAGAATCTGAACTACATGAGGCAACAGAGGCTTCTGCTTCTAGCAAAGTCTCTCCCTTCAGCATGTACAAGTTTACTACTATATTTTCACCTTTCATCACCACAAGCGCTCCATGGAACACCTTTATGATTCCTTTCCGTGTTTCAATCTTGCTTGCTTTATTATCCAACAATCCGTAGGATAATAAATTTTTCTTCAGGCCTTTCACGTGTTATACATCTCGAACAACTTTAATTGTTCCATCATACATCTTCAATTTGATGGTTCCCACGCCAACGATCTCTAAGGCATGATCATGGAAACTATATACAGATCCTCCTGAGACAGGTTCATAATGATGAAACCATTCTCTTCTTGAGGTCATGTGATATGTTTATCCTGAATCAATGAGTCATATATCTATAAATCTTTTTCTACCTTCCACGGTGGTTGATGTTTCACAGCATAGAGCATCTCCATCATCTGAAGTGTTTGCGATATTGCCTTGTGGATTGGAGTTTTTACTTAGACTCCGACAATCCTTCTTCAAGTGACCCTTATTTCCACAGTTGTCACACTTTAAATTCTTTTTGCTTTTAGACTTTGATCTACCATGTTTGTGACTACTACTTTGGCTACGTTCTGTTGATATCCCTCTCATCGTTGTCAACGCTTCTGCTTGTTGCAGATTTACTTGTCTATCTTCCTTGTTCTTGCACCGATTTTCTTCTTGTAGAACAGCAGCTGTAACGTCATCGAAGACTAGACTGGTGACATTATTATTTATCAAGTTGATGATGAGTTGATCATACGAATCTATTAGACTTTGAAGTAGAAGTTCATCACGTTCTTGTTATCATATTGTACATCTTAAGGATATAAGCTGAGAAAATAAAGTGTTAGGCGTGTTTAAGTGCTCCTTCACTGAAGTAGATTATGGCATCCGAAGAGTGTACAATTTCCTCTTAAGTAAAATTTTATTGTCCAACGATGTGGCCTCGTACAATTTGGTGAGATCCCATATCTCCTTAGCTGTCTTCTTCTCATCGATGCTTGACAATACTTCATCTGCTAATGCTAGATGAAAGTTTGCCATAGCACTGCCGTCCATTTCGATCCATTTGTTGTCATCTGTGAAATCTATCGACCTTTCACTGATAGCCGCTAGACAACCATCTTCCTCAGGATGACCTTTATCTTCAATTTTCACAATGAGAAATTTCTCCCATTGAACTTTTCAATATTAAATTTCGTGGCCATAGTTTCTATTACGGATAGCTCCCACTATTTCACTATCATGAATAGTTCTCTAGAACCTTCAAAGAATGGGTAATAACTTCTTACTTTCTTATGTTCGAGGATCCACCTTTTGGTGGCAACCACAAAGACAATAAGTAGATATTACACACTCTAATCTGGCTCTCGATACTAATTATTGCAGAATACTGCTATCGGATAGAGCAAAATCACAACTGATAATTTGAGAAAATAAAAATAAAGATAAAGAAGACACAAATTTTACGTGGAAAACCCCTAAATAATATAGGGTAAAAATCACGGGCAACGATAGAAGAATTTCACTATGAGAAAATAGAAATTACAACTTCTCTCGATCTAACAAGGAGAAAACAATAACAATTCTCTCTTGATAAAAAGGAGAAAATGACTCTCAAGAAAACTCTCTGAATTCTCTAGTATTTGGAGAAAGCTAGAATGATTTGGGATGGTTTTGAAGCTAAATGGGACATGGTATTTATAGTTGAAGCTTAAGGACTAATCTTGTAAATACCCTAAAGTTTAGTGACTAAAGTTATAATTTTACCATTGCCAAATTTTCCAAAATTGCTGCACCGAATTTGGTGCTTACCAATTTTTCAACACTGCACCGAAAGTGCAGTCAAACTTTCAACAATATATATACGTATCATCATTTATTTATTCATTCTTTTGTAAATATGTAGGAAGGTTTTCGTTCAATTATAAATCGATTTTTTTGGTAAATCAAAGGAAATTTTATCTGTCTTAGATGTTATGCATGTCAAATTTCTTTGATTTATTCTCTTGTTCCATATTAAAATATTAAATATCACTTTCTTATTTTATTCGAGTGGTATCCAATTGTCTAAGATGTTAGACATATCGAAATATTTTAAATTTATTTTTTTACTTTTAAAAATATTTAATATCAATGTTCACATTAAAAAAGGGTAGTGGTGATTCGATGAGAATCTTTTTTCTCTAGATGTTGACTAAGCTAGGTTATTTCGAATCAACCATGTTTTAAGTTCCGTTGTTATCATTATCATTTCTAGGAAGTTTGAACATGTTTTAATCATAAATCAAGCTTAAAAATGAATCTACAACCTCAAAAACATCAATATTCATCATCAATTTCATGAACCCTAACATGAACATAAACCCTAAGATTTGGGATCTTTGTCAAGCAAGTTGAGCAAGCATAATTAGTACCAAAAGATAGCGTTTCTCGACTAGATCACTTTCCTATTTCACGGCAGAAGTTGAAATCCAAAGGAAATGGCTTAAAAATGGAAAACAAATATTTTTCCTTACCTTAAGCTAACTCACATCAATGGAGAAGATGATGAACACTTTTTGCATGAAACTTTTGATTAATTTCATGCTTATCTACCTTTAATTGAATTTTACTGAATTTTAAATTCATTTAATTAGGAAAATACCAATTTACTCTTAATGAAGCTTCATAATTACAATTTAACCAAAACACCTCAACCTTATCATCTTCCATAAGTCAAGATGAACAAATAAGATCTTAGTTTACCGATTTGCCCTTACCTTTTACCATAATCACAATCTTGCCACTTAATCCAACGATCTAAATTAAACATGGAATTAAACCCTTAAATCTCAGGATTTATATTATTTTCCAACATTTAAAAATATGAAAATAATATTTTTTAGGTCTAATTTATCATCCTTCAGATTTTCCTAAATTTTCTATTCGATCCGATTTATCAAATATTTCCTCAATTTCCTTGCTTTATAACATATTACAAAACTCGTATTAACATTCTGATTCCCACATAAACATTATTCTTGAGATAAAATATTTATTTACGATGCCAAAATATAACTTTTTAAAATTAATTATTTGGTCCTTGAATATTTCCAAAATTTATACTTTGGTCACTAAACTTTAAAAATTTATAATTTGGTCACTAAATAAACCCATTTATGGAATAAAATTCTTTTTGGGAAAATTACCACTTAAGTCCTTAAACTTTTCCCAATTTTCTACTTTAACCATTAAACTTTCAAAATTTTTATTTTGGTCACTATCTAAATTTTGGGGTATTACAACTCTCCCCTTAAATAAAATTCATCCTCGAATTTTAAGACGTACATGATATGAAGAAGTGTGGATACTGCTTTCTCATGTGCTCCTTCTTTCCCAAGTAGCGTCCTCGACTTTATGATTTTGCCAAAGTACTTTAACTAGAGGAATCATCTTGCTACGCGATTCTTTGATTTCTTGATCCAATATCCTTATGGTTCTTATTTAAAAGTCAAATATGGTTGGATCTCAATTTCCTCTGATGCTATAACATGTGAAGGATCTGATCGATACTTTCTAAGCGTCGACACATGAAAAACATTGTGTACTTTTTCGAACTCTAGTGGTAATGCTAACTAATAAGCCACTGGTCCGACACGCTTTAAGATCTCATAAGGTCTAATGAATCTTGGACTTAGTTTTCCTTTGTACCCAAAATGCAAAATCTTTTTCCAAGGCGATACTTTAAGAAAAACTTTATCACCTTCATGAAATTCAATCTCTTTTCCTTTCAAGTCTGCATAAGACTTCTTCCGATGAGATGCCATCTTGAGATTATCTTGAATTATCTTCACTTTATCTTCAACCTCTTTCAATAAATCTAGGCCAACAAGATTTCAATCTTTTAACTTAAACCAATTTAATGGTGTTCAGCATTTTCTCCCATATAAAGCTTCATATAGAGCCATCTTGATGCTCGATTGATAGTTGTTGTTGTAGGCTAAAGGCAAATACTTTTCACATGATCCCTTGAACTCAATCACACATGCTCTCAGCATATCTTCCAATATCTGAATAGTATGCTCTGACTGACCATCCATCTATGGATGAAATGCCATACTGAAATTCAATCGAGTACCAAAAGCTTTATGCAAAGAATTCCAAAATCTTGAAGTGAACCTTGGATCCCTGTCGGATATGATTGATATTGGCACTCCATTAGCCGAACTATTTCCTTGATATACAACTCTGCATATTTATCCAAGGTGTAGTCCATTCACACCAGAATGAAATGTGCTGATTTAGTTAACCGATCAACTATCACCAAAATGAAATCTTCTTATTTGATGTCAAAGGTATCCCTGTAACAAAATCCATAATGACTCTCTCCCATTTCCACAATGGAATAGAAATCAGTTGTAACAATCCCTAACGCACTTGATGCTCAACTTTTACTTGTTGACACATCAGACATGTAGCAAGAAATTCAGAAATTGCTCTTTTCATACCCAGCCACCAAAATCACTCTTTACATCCTGATACATCTTGCTCCCTCCTGGATGCATAGTCAATGGACTATAATGTGCCTCAGTGCCTCAGAAAGAATATATTTCTTCAACTCATCATCATATGGATGCAAATTCTTCATTGGTAATACAGATATCCATCAGACTTGACTTCAAAGTCTTTAGTCTCACATTTTTCCACCAGTGAAATCTTTTCCTAGAATCTTCCATCTTTCCTTTGTAGCTCTATTATCCGATCTAGAAGCATCAACTTTATTTTTAATTCAGCCAACAGTGCGCCATTTTCTTTCAACAATAGTCGCACATCCATAGCTCGCAAAGCTGCAAAGGTTTTCCGACTAAATGCATCTGCTACAACATTTTCCTTCCCTAGATGATAATCAATTATCAAATCATAGTCCTTTAAAAGTTCTATCCATCTTCTTTGTCTCAAGTTTAGCTCTTTTTGAGTCAACAGATACTTCAAATTCTTATGATCCGTGTAGATGTGGCATCTCTCGCTATACAAATAATGACGCCAAATCTTTAGATCAAAAACTACTGTTGCTAACTCAAGATCATGAGTGGGATAATTCCTCTCGTGCTTCTTTAATTGTCGAGAAGCATAGGCTACCACCTTACCTTCTTGCATAAGTACACAACCCAAACAATTATGAGATACATCATTATACAACACATACTCTTTGCCAGATTTCAGTTGTACTAGCACTGGTGCTTCAGTTAAAATCTTCATCAGAGCTTCAAAACTCTCTTGACATTTCTCAATCCAAGCAAATGAAATATCCTTTCGTAAGAGCTTGGTCAAAGGAGAAGCAATCATCTAAAAGTTTTTCACAAACCTTTTATAATAGCCAGCAAGTCCCAAAAAACATCGGACCTCTGTAACATTCTTTGGAGGTTTCCTCTCCACTATTGCTAGAACTTTCTTAGGATCAACTCTTATGCCTTCTGCTGAGACAACATGATAAAGAAAAGAAACTTCTGACAGCCAAAACTCACACTGATCCAAGTAAGGTTGAAATACTCGATTAATCAAATCCATGAATGCTGCCGGAGAATTTGTCAAACCAAACAACATTACTACGAACTCATAGTGTCCATACCATATTCTAAAAGCTGTCTTTGGAACATCTTCCTCTTTAATATATAACTGGTGATATCCTGAGACTACTGCTCCCTTAAGCTGATCAAACAAGTCATCAATCCTCGGAAGAGGATACTTGTTCTTGATAGTCACCTTGTTCAACTGTTGATAATCTATGAACAAACACATTAATTCATCTTTATTTTTCACAAACAACACTGGTACAACCCAATGTGAAATACTCGATCTAATGAATCCTTAATCCAGCATCGCTTGCAATTGAGCCTTTAATTACCTTAACTCTGTCGGGGCCATGTAATAAGGAACCATCGAAATAGGCGATGTACCTAGGAATACATCAATCCCAAACTCAACCTCTCTATCTGGAGGTAATCCATGTAGCTCATCTGGAAACACCTCTGGATACTCTCGTATAGTTGGAATACCTTCCAGCTTAACTTCAGCAGTTCTCGTATCCAACACATTTGCTAAAATTGCTTGACATCCTCGTGACAACAATTTCTTAGCAGTAAAAGCTAAAATCACATTGGATAAGAGATTTACCCTTTCTCCAACAAATATTATCTCTGAACCCGTTCATCTTTTAAAAACAATCTCTTCAAATGACAATCTACCCAACCATAGTAGGAAGATAGCCAATCCATACCTAAGATTATCCCGAATTCCTCAAAAGGCAATTCTAACAGGTTTGTAGGAAATTCTACTCCCTGTATCTTTATCGGACATTCGTTACAAATCCGACTAATCTTCACACTATGGCCCAATGGATTGATTGCCATAAAAGCACTAGAAATAGGTTCTAAAAATATTCTCGTATCTCTAACCAGTTTTTCACTAATATACGAGTAAGTAGAACCGAGATCAATCAATACAAAAACAGGTTCATCGTAGATATAAAAGGTACCTGATATAATCTAGGAACATTGATAACTCTGTAAAAAGGTCACATTTTGGGATCTTTTCACTTAAGTTATTGAATGTCTAAAAGCTCATTTAGGACCATGTATGTGCATTTAGGAGCATATAGTTGCATGTGGTGGAATTAGGTTTACCGTGGCATTCTATTTTGTAAGCAGTGATGCTTTATGGGAAAGATAGTTGTTTGGTGATGTGCATGAATTAAGAGCAAGAAAAAAAAGGAAATGTCGTGACATAAGGAGATTACTGAGCAGAATGAAAATAATGAGTTGGATTGACATTTCAAGAGTGAACAAAATGAGAAAAGAGGATATTTTTAAAGCCAATTGTCCCCTAATTTCACGTGACCTCTGACCGTGAAATCTGCCTCGAGGATCCGCCTGAAGGGATCAGCGCTGCTACAACCGATCTTGCTGACTACCCCGCCTCTTACAGATCCTGTATGTCCTTGAGCTTCTGTAGTGTGATTATATCGGGTACTCTGCTAATAACCCAGGCTGGATCACTGCCAGCTCTGTCTGATCCTCATATGAATTAAGCATGGTTTGGGGTATCCCAGGAATTTCAACACCATGTCCTAGGGTTAATCTTCCCCTATAAATAGAGGATGAAACTATAATGAAGAAGATTTTGGTTCCACACTATTTTGATCTTAAATAGAGAGAGAGAAAAAGGCCTCTCCTTTTCTCCGTCAATCCTAGTTGCCATGGCATTTCTCCGTGACAAGCCTGAGGGAGTGGCGTTCTAGGCGTCTGAGAGGAGCTAGTTTGCTAGGGGCAGTTCGTGGGGCCGAGGAAAGCTCCGGTAGTGCACGTCGAAGGATTTTCCTCCTTCCCTTTGCTCTTTGCTTTCATATTTTATCATTTGGGTTGTAAGGAACAATAAACTTACTTTGTGCTTACTTATTTCGAACCCCACCATGAACTAATCCTATTTGGTAGGAGTTCATTTTGGATATTTATGGTTTACTTCAATGAATGGTTGTTTTTTTATGCTATAATATGTTTTATTTATGAAGCTTAGTGCCTTAAGGTTGTAGGAGCTATGAGAGTAGCCATTCCTTAGGAGATTCTTAGGGTTCGAGAGAATACCTAGGTAAGATATCCTTAGTGTTCGAGAGAAACTAGGGAGGAATCACTTAAGCAAGGGGTTCTAGATAGTAATTAGGCCTAATCCACCTTAGAGATAAGGTTAGGATTTCATTCGACTAAAAGGAGTTGTGCATGAGCGATAGGTTAGATGTTAATGCTGCCGAAAAAAGGTATTGCCGAGACATATCTGTTATCTGGACCAATAGGATCACTATAGGGGTTTATGCCAATCGATTTTGCCAGGGCATCTTCAATCTGTCAAGTCCCTTACTAGAGATAGCATAGGCACCTTAGTAGACTTGTCGGGCAGACAAGGCATAGAGGGGAGACCATTATGAGAAGTAGGCTTAGATTTTCCTTAGTGACTCCTGCCACTCATTCCCACAGTAGCTTGTCGTGTGAGAAAGACAAAGTCATATCATTTAAATCCAGTATTTACATTTTATTTTGCCTTGACATTTTCATCTGTTTGCACTCAACACAATTCAATTTTCCAAGACATCTCCATTTGTAACCACATTACCACCATCCCAGTTCCAAAACATCCATTTCATTTTCCCACAGCATTATCATTTGTACATACCATCACTAACTTTACTTAGGTAACAAAGTAAAGCGATTTGATAGAACTTATTTGATTTCCTCCAATCCCTATAGAGACGATACTCACTTATCACTGTATTACTTGTTCGATTGTGTATACTTGCACATATATCCGCACCTAATTATAGTACTCACAAATAGCAGACAAGCATCTATGTCATCATCTATATTGATGTGATAAACTCTTGCAGTAGTTCTGCCTTCACGATTAGATGCAGCCTCAGATGTACTAGGTTTACCTGCTTTTCCACCTCTACTCCTCTAGGGTCCTGATATTGTCTGATCTGGATTTAACTCTGGGAAATGCCTTTTAAAATGACCCGCTTTCCCACAGTTGTAACACTTTCCCTCAGCAAACCAACATTGACCAGAATGCCTTTTTCCACAGAACTTACACTCTACAGCAGGACAAAATCCCGAACCATGGGTACCCACCGAAGCTGCCTGTGTCTGCTTTGATTTTCCCCCATAAAATTTCTTTCTACCTTTGGATGCTGACATAACTTTTCTAATGCTGGCCCTTGTTGTGTTTGGAAAATGGTGCAGAGTAAGAGCTTCCAAACCTTTTGTTTGTCTGAGCCTCCTTCGCCTATATATATTTAAGGTCAGTTTTTTTCCATAAATTTAACCTTGTTTACCACTTTTTGAAAAGCAGTAAAATGATGAGAAACCAAAATTCTCTTATACTGAGAATCCAATCCAGAAACAAATCTGTCTATTCTAGATTTCTTAGTTGGAAGAAACTCTGAAGCAAATCGACTCAACTTGTGAAACTCACATTCATACTCGTAAACTATTCTACTGAACTGCTTCAAGTTCAGGAACTGTTGCATCATCTCATTGACAAACATGTCCCCAATATACTTTTCCTTAAATTTCTTCAAAAATAATTCCCATGTGATCTGCTCAGTGGAAACTCGTACGACGACTGTATTCCACCACACACTGGCTTGCTCCATTAGTAGAGACACAAACCATTCCAACTTTCCTCTATCATCACAAGGAATCCTACTCAGTATATTCTTGACATCACTCAACCAGAAGTCAGCAGCCATCGGATCAATATCTGAATTGCCTGTAATTCAGGTGCTCTGATATTCATTATTTTGGAACTGACACTGGGGTTCGACAATTAATAATGTTGTCTAGGGCTTGTAAGAACAACCCCCGATCTTGAACAAACATATCATGTTGATTCAGATTAGACGGCTCTACATTAGGCTGAGCATTAGGTGGATTCTGGTTCACCTCATTACTCCCACTCTGTACAGGAGTAACATGCTCACCTTCCCTACTCGATTCTTGATGATTTAACATCTAAACATAGTTAAAATCATCTTACATTAGTAAAGAGTAACTTTAGTCACTAATGCGCAACATCATAGTATATATACAACCATCAATAAACTTTTGACACCTTAGTGTCATGTATACAATCTTAACTTAATATAGACTTATTCAATGTGTAAAAACGGTTAAACTGAAAGCTCTAATACCAATAAAAGTAACACCTAAAACCCGTATAATTATACCCATATAGATTATAGATGTCACATGAATTTCTTAAAATATTTTCCAATTCAAAAGTGATTTAAAGTTTATTTTCTTAAAATGGTAACTAATAATATAAAATATTAAATCACATAAAACTATCACATAATATTTAAAAATATATATTAATTTTGATTTATGCTAGTGATAACTCCATAAAAGTACTCAATTTATAGTCTTTTTACTTAAGTTATTGCTCGTTTAAACAAAGTATGCATATCATATTAGTTGCATTTAGGTTATATTTGCTTGTGGTGGATAAGTGTTGTTTAGGCAACATTTATTTGGTTTGACTGATGCTGCCAAGGATAAAGGGCTTGTGTGGATTGTATATGTGCAAGAAATTTCCTAAGGAAGAACATTTCAGTCATGATAAATTATTTCGCAAGGGCTAGTGGAATACAGAAGATAAAGACAGTGAGGAGCAGATTTATCTTGCAAGTCTGAAGAGAATATGACGAAATTGCCTATGTCACATGCCAATTGTACAACTACCCTCTCGTTTAAGAAAGCACTCAAGATTATGACAACAACCAACCACTTTTCCTTTTTTAGCCTGGATAAGACAATAACAAGTATTTAGGGAATCTTCACTTACACGAAACCCTAAGAGATTTCCCTTTATAAATACCCACCTACAACAGCCAAAGAAGAAGGCAAGGAAGTTAGAAGAGCTTTAACTGAAGCATGAACGAGCAACTTCAATGCTTCCCCACCGTTTCCTGACCGACTGTCCTTGGTCTCCTCCATAGCCAGGCTGTAGCAGAGTGGCGGTCAGACCTCGAGAGAGGCTGGCCGCCAGGGCAGGCGCAGTGTTGATCAGAGTTGCCATGACAGAGCCTCCAATTTTGAGAGTCGTTCTTTCTTTGTTCTTATTTCCTTACGTTGTTTGGGGTTGTATTAAAATGATGATACATTGGTTGACTTTTTAATAACACCATGAACTGTCTTACTTGGTGTTAATCTTTGTTTTGCTTAAAAAATATTTTTTGCTTTATGGATGATGAATTATGATTTCGCTCATGATTGTTTTGTTCATTGTTTAAATATTTACCTTGAAACTGTAAGAGCTTCGAGAGATTGCCTAGGGTCTTGGTGAAACACGTCTTGACAATGTAAGAGCTTCAAGAGATTGTTTGTCTAGATATTAATTCTTAGATTTGATAGAATTAATATAGATCTACATGAGCAATAAAATGGATCTGGGATGGTGATGTTCTAACTTGTCTACCTTAGAGATAAGGAGAGGGTTTTAATTGAATAAAAGGGATAGATGCTATAGTAGGATAGATAACAGTTATAGTTTACGCTGACAGGTATTGCTACAACAACAGTATGACAAACCAAACACTGAGTAGTATTTTCATAACAACCGTCTAATAATACTCAGTAATCCTGTCGGGTAGCTAAAGCATGTCATAACAAATCATATGGACTTAGAATAATTGCTTGTCAAAACAAAAGATTAGCATGAGTGCTCTGTGAAAAGTTTGAATATGTGAGATTGTTTTAAATATATTTGAATCAACGTTTGCTTTTGCTTTATTTTAATTCGATAGTTTTGCATATTTATTTTGTTTTGACTAAACTTTTCTGTAATCATACTTTACAATATTTTATTGTTTTGCTTTATTACTAATAGTTTTCTAGTTTGACAAGATTCCAGGAATTAGCTTGTGACATCTAGTTCTGGTTGTGGTGAAACTTAAAAAGAATCGACCAATCCTTGAGGAGCTGATACTCACTTACCTTATATTACTTGATTCGATTATGTGTACTTGCACATAATTGCTTGCCTTAGCATATACATTTACAAGTGATCTTGTTTTTGGCACCGTTGTCGAGGATTGACAACTGACGAAAGACGAAATTTTTATTTTTCACCATAACAAGTTTTTCTTGTCACCTTTTATTTACTTAGATAACTTATTTTCTTTTCTCTTTTCTTTTGAAGTATTTATCGTTGCATGACCCTGAGATATGCTGGAAAACCATTAGAACCATTCAACCCTAAAATTAAATAGTCGTTCAAACAAAGGTGATTTTAACCAACGAACCAGAGAGTATATGAATCAACTACAATTTCAAGGAAACAATATAGTAGATCAGACATATCCTGATGGGGCAATTAATCTTCAGCGAGAAATTGCAAGACCACGAGCAATACGAGATCACTTGAACCCAATTATTGACGATCTAAATCCAGGCATCGTGGCACCTGAAATACAAGCAACCCATTTTGAGTTTAAACCGGTGATGTTCAACATGCTAAACTCCATCAGTCAATTTGGTAGTTCACCTAAGGATGATGCTAGACAACATATCCGAGCCTTCCTTGAGGTGTACGATTCATTCCGATAACAAGGAGTGAATGAAGATGTGCTTAAACTTAAACTTTTCCCTTATTCCCTACGCGATAGAGCGAGAGCTTGGCTCAGTGGAGTTTTTTCAGGCTCAATGGAATCTTGGGCATATTTATGCAAGAGTTTCCTACTCTGATACAATCCATCCAATATGAATACACAGCTACGCAATGATATTGCAAGCTTTCGCCAAGGAGATGATGAATCAATGTACGAATGTTGGGATAGGTATAAAAGTGTACTTCGTAAATGTGTGAACCACATATTTCATGACTAGACTCAAGTCGTGATGTTTTACAACGGAGTTAATGAACCTACTCGAATGATGTTAGATGCCTCAGTAAATGGTACTTTACTTGACAAATCATCTGAGGAAGCCTTTGATATCCTCGACAGGATAGCAAATAATGACTATCAATTCCCGACTACACGGCTGAGAACCAGTAGAAAAGCATCAGGAGCATATGAAATTGAGGGTAAGGATTCAGTAGCTTCTCAACTTTCTTCCATAACTAATATATTGAAAAATTTGCAGCGTCCTAATGAGTTGAGAGAAGTCAAAGCATCCGGTAATGCATGCATATTTTATCACGGAAACCAACATGAGAGTGAATGTCCAGAAAACCATGAGTCTACCAATTTTGTGGGTAACTAAAATCGAAGAAACAATAACCCCTACTCAAATACATACAATCCTGGTTGGAGACAACATCCAAATTTTTCATGGGGTAATCAAGGGACTAATAACAATCAGGCAAGAAATTATAGGAACATCAATATTTTCAGAATCAACATCATCAGATGCCCTGGCAAAACACTAAAGGTACAACTTCTTCCTCTAATACCAACTCCAATTCTAACTCCTTAGAAGCTTCATTACAGGAATTCATGGCCTAGACAAAAGATTTCATGGCTTCAACAAAGACTCTGATGTATGAGCACTCATCAACAATAAAAAACCAAGGAAATTTGTTACAAAGTCAAGCTGCTCTTTTGTAAAGTCATAGTTCATCCCTAAAATCATTAGAGAACCAAGTGGATCAAATTACCATGTTATTACATTCCCGCCCACAAGGAAATCTCCCCAGTGATACTGAAATCACTAAACATCATGGAAAGGAGCAGTGCAGTGTACTTACACTAAGGAGTAAAACATAGATTAACAAGAACGATAAGTTTGGGGAAGAACAACTGGACAATTCTTGCCAAGGCATTACACAACTAGAAGATTGAGATAAAGATGTGGAGCAGGAAGATTTGTTTGAAGATAATGAAAAGGATGAAAGCTCCAAAAATCACCAACCAGATAATGGGAAATTTATGGCCAAGGCCAACATTTCCTCAGTACCAACAACAGATGACGTGAGACCTCCGCCACCATTTCCTCAAAGATTGAAGAAACATAATGATGACATCCAGTTCAAGAAATTTGTTGATGTTCTAGATTAGTTGTATATCAACGTGCCTTTACTTGAAGCCATCGAGCATATGCCTTCCTATGCTAAATTCCTAAAAGACATTGTCACAAGGAAGAGAAGGGTAGAAAATGTTGCGATGGCAACAAAAATATGCTATGCAGTAAGCAAACTCCCACCGAAACAAAAAGACTCTGGCAATTTTGTGATACCATGCTCAATCGGTAACAACTTTGTAGGGTGAGCTCTCGTTGACTTAGGTCCGAGCATAAATTTGATACCAAAGTCCATATTTTTAAAACTAGAAATGTATAATGCTTACCAAACCATAATTATCCTACAGTTAGCTGATCGGTCTTATGTGCATCTTGAGGGTAGAATAGAAGTTGTCATTGTGAAGGTGGACAAATTTGTATTTCCAGTTGATTTCCTCATCTTGGACTGCAAAGCCGATGAAAATGCACCTATCATCCATGGACGACTCTTTTTAGCCATTGGACGAATCCTAATCAATTACGTGAAGGGAGAGTTCACGATGCGGGTAGGAGAACAAAGCGTCACAATCAATGTATTCAACTCCATGAAATATGTGGACAATTCAGAAGAATGACAATGCATTAAAGACATAGACTCAATGGAAGAAGAGGAAAAGGCAATTCTTGGCCACGGTGAATTTTTAAAGATAGAAGAATACAATACTTTGTGCCACAACTCGATGTCCATGATGCATAAACACAAAAATCATGGTCCATGCGAAAATTTTTAAAAGACGATTCTGATAACTATGGCCTTGGCAACAGTTGTTTGACTAAATAATTAAACGGTTCCCTGTCAATGACACCAAAGCGGATTATAAAGGAGAATCAGAGAAACAATCTAGTTTCCTTCATACTAGATCAGGTATAAAATTTGAACCCTTAATTTTAATAAAGTTAGCCCCCCAGAATCATCTCTACAACATACACCCAACTTGGAACTTAAAACTTTTTCATCGTATTTGAATATGCCTAAATAGATAATAATGATACTTTACCAGTGGTAATTTCTGTCAGTCTAACCTCCGAGCAGGAGAATAGTTTGTTAAATGTTTTGTCACAACACAAAAAGGCTCTCGGGTGGATCATGACAGACTTGAAGGGAATCAGCCCTACCATATGCATGCACAAGATCAACTTAGAAGATAGTCATAGCACTTCAGTGGAACCACAAAGAAGACTAAACCCGATCATGAAAAAGGTAGTCATGAAAGAAATCATAAAATGACTGATGCGGGAGTGATTTATCCAATATTCGATAGCTCATGGGTCAGTCCGGTGCAGTGCGTGCCTAAGAAGGGTGGTGTAACCGTGGTAAAAAATGAAAATGATGAGCTTTTAACTACTAGAACAGTCAAGAGCTGACGCATATGTATGTACTATAGGAAGCTCAATAAAGCCACACAGAAAGACCACTTTCCCCTCCCTTTTATTGACCAAATGGTTGATAGGCTAGCAGGAAAAGCATTTTATTGCTTCCTTGATGGACACTCAGGATACAATCAAATAGCTATAGCACCAGAGGATCAAGAGAATATTACTTTCACATTCCCATACGGTACCTATGCATTTAGACGAATGTCGTTCGGGTTATGTAACGCTCCAGCTACCTTTCAGAGATATATGATGGCCATTTTTTCTGACATGGTGTAAGATTGCAAGGAAATATTTATGGATGACTTCTCCGTCTCAGGCGACGATTTCAACCGATGCCTCGAAAACTTATCTAAAGTACTAAAACGATGTGAAAAATCTAAGTACTAAATAGGGAGAAATACCGTTTTATGGTAACCGAGGGAATAGTGTTGAGTCACCAAATTTCTTGTCAAGGCATTGAAGTCAATAGAGCCAAGGTGGAAGTAATCGCAAACCTACCTCCACCCACTAACGTGAGAGGCGTACGCAGTTTCCTTGGACATGCAAGCTTCTACTGGCGGTTCAGAAAAGATTTTTATCAAATCTCAAAACCCTTGTGTCTTTTACTTTAACAAAATAAACCATTTATATTTAATGATGATTGTTTAAATGCTTTTACATATTTGAAGAAAAAACTTTCTGCAGCATCAATCGTTGTTTCACCTGACTGGAACGAACCTTTCGAGCTCATATGCGATGCTAGTGATTAAGCAGTTGGGGCACTGCTAGGGCAACGAAAAAGTAAACTCTTTCATGTTATATACTATGCTAGTCGTACTCTTAATGATGCACAAGTAAACCATACCACCACTGAAAAAGAACTTCTTGTAGTAGTATTTGCATTTTGATAAGTTTAGGCCATATCTTATAGGAACTAAAGTCATTGTGCATACGGATCACTCTGCCATTAAGTATTTGATCAATAAAAAAGATGCAAAACCTTGGCTAATCAGATGGATATTATAACTACAGGAGTTCGATTTAGAGGTCAATGATAGAAAGGGTACGGAAAACCAAGTAGCATATCATTTGTCTAGACTAGATAACCAAATTAATTGTCATGACATGAAAGACATTCAGGAGGATTTCCCTTATGAGAAAATTTTATTTGTCACGGTTGTGTCGTGGTATGCTGACATAGTCAACTTTCTTGTTAGTGGTATTATACCTCCATATTTATATAGCCAAGGCCGAAAAAAGTTTAGACATGATGTGCGACATTATTACTAGGATGAACCGTTCCTATTCAAGTAATGTGGAGACCAAATAATCAAAAGATGTGTCCCAGAAGAAGAGCACCAAGAAATCCTATTTCAATGTCACTCATCATCGTATGGAGGACATTTTGCTGGGATGAGAACAGTGGCGAAGGTTCTTCAATCTGGTTTCTATTGGCCAACCTTGTTCAAAGATGCGCACTAATTCTACAAGTCATGTGATAGATGCCAACGAATAGGGAACATATCAAAGACACATGAGATGCCATGGTAAAACATTCTGGAGGTTGAACTTTTCGACGTATGGGGGATAGATTTCATGGGACCCTTTCCCACATATTTTGGCGATCTATACATACTCTTAGCAGTAGACTATGTGTCCAAATGGGTGGAAGCCATAACAACACCTAAAAATGATTCTAGGACTGTCTTGAAATTCTTGCAAAATAATATATTCACACATTTTGGAACGCCACGAGCTATCATCAGTGATGAAGGCATACACTTTGACAATAAATTAATTGCCAAGGTGCTGAAATGATATGGAGTGCAACATCGAATAGCTATGGTATATCAACCCCATACTAATGGACAAACCAAAGTCTCTAATCGGGAAATCAAACAGATCCTTGATAAAGTGGTCAACCAAGCCAAAAAAATTGGTTGCCAAAGCTAGATGATGCATTATGGGTCTAACACACATCATTTAAGACACCGCTGGGAATGTCCCCATTCAAACTCGTCTACGGTAAGGAATGCCATTTTCCTGTGGAACTCAAACATAAAGCTTATTGGGCCATCAAGAAATTTAATATGGATGCTCAGCTTGCTGGAGAAAGAAGACTTTGGAACTGAACGAAATGGATAAATTCAGAGCTCATGCTTACGAAAATGCCCGTCTATACAAAGAAAAGACGAAACGATGGCATGACAGAAAAATATTGGCTAGGCAATTTTATTCTGGACAACAAGTGTTGCTCTATAATTCTCTACTCAAATTATTTCCCGGCAAGCTAAAATCAAGATGGTCAGGACCGTTCATCGTACATCAAATCCATAACAATGGAGCAATAGAAATCAAGAACCAATACGGTGGATCCATTTTGAATGTGAACCGATAGAGACTAAAGGAATACAAAGGAGTACTAGTCATGCGAGACAAACCGGCATCAACAGCACACGATCCCCAAGAGTTTTCCTTACTTACCTGAACAATATTCGTTGCCTAGGCAACGAAAATCTGAATTTTGTATATAAATAAATTATGTTATTTTATGTACTAGTTATCTGTTTTACTTTATTTCTATTTTTTATTGTAGGCATCCAAGGTACACATGGTAGCATGGGGTGAGAACTTATGCATGAAAGGAAGAGAAACCCTAGAGCAAAAAAGGTTTTGGCAGCAATTGTAAAGAGGGAAATTATATTTTCCCCACTTTATGCCAAGTCATATATTGAGCCATTAATACCATATCTCTTCCCTTCTCGTTTTGACCAAATTGCCCTGAAGAAACCACCCATTAACTCTCCAGAAAAACCAACTTACACTCCATCTTCCTCATCATGCATTATTTTTTCTCATTCAAAAATTTTTTCCCTTCAAAATTTTCCCCCATTGCCGCTGCACTGTACCAGCAAGTATCATGGCCAGATCAACGAAAAATCCGGCCCCAAAACCAGGCTTTGAACATTTCCAGACGGTTGAAGCCAATGAACTATTCAAGAACCTCAAAAAATGACAAGTATATTTAAAGGATGGTTTCGTTTATCAAAAAACGAAGAACCGTTCGGACCAGAAGTGATGGATGTGGTTCGAAAACACAAATGAGAGAAATTTGTTAGATGTCCTAAAGCCGTAGCGGCAGCAATGGTTCGAGAATTTTAGCCCATCTTGATGACCCATCCACCATACCGTTTATGTGAGAGGGAAACTCATTCGATTTTCCCCTTCAGAACTCAAACGATATTTTAAGTTGGGGAAAGTGGAAGACCATCATAAGAAGTTTGTAGTTTAGGCGGACCAAGAGACTTACAGTGGGGTACTTGAAGACCTCTGTTTCGGGTGAGCTAAATTCGACGCAAATGCGCCAACAAGGAAATGGGTCGATCACCGATCCCTTAAACCATTGGTGAAGTTATGGAATCACTTTTTTCAAGGGCAAGCTAATACCAACTTCCACAGCATGACCGTTCTAGTAAAAAGATTGATGATGTTACATTCGATAATCTATGGGCGAGTGATTAATGTTGGAGAACTTATCTTCGAGTAAATCCAAAAATATGCCAAAAGAAACTGAGTTAATCTCTTATTTCCTAACTTAATAAATGCTCTGTGCAGGAAAAAGAAGGTCCCCGAAAAACCATTTGAGGATTTCATCAAATTCAAGGAGGAAAGTGCGAGAGCTAATGAGCTTTGATGATAATGCCCTGCATGAAGGTCTGGAGAGAGGAGCAAAATCTATTGTTCAACCAGAATGGCAGTTGTGATCACTTACACGCGAGAAACTCATGAGAAGATCGAGCATTTGGAAAGTCAAATGGAGATCTTCTTTGGGTACGCCAAGGCAAGAGATGCACAACTCAACGCCTTTTTTAAGGAGCTGGTCCAAATCACCAACGAAGACCTGTCGTCCTTCTCCAATGTTATCCTGAAACACACTGCTGACGATAATACATTTAATGCCTCGACACAGAACATTCCCCCAGATGTACCCATAGACGTTCCTCCACTGCCCACTTATGTCTCGCACATACCATAGGAAGGTCACGGCGATACAGATGAATTCCTTAGCTCCTCCTCCTTCTCTATTTCCAAAAGCCTATTATTTGGAATGGATTAGGGATGCCCAATGATGAAAGCATAATTTAAGTGCCTAGGCCAGAATTATCTTTAAGACTATCGAAAGAAGAGAACTAACCTTAGGACCGATTCTTTGAAAAACTATAAAAACGATTGTAGGCTGTCTCTACTTAAGGTAATCAGTAAAATTTTTAGGAAATAACTCTCTTCTTGCTGAGGTTTCGAAGAATTTTAAAGTTAAGGTCGAACTACCTAGTATTTAAAACTTGAAGAATAAAAGGGACACTCCTCTATGTAATGGGATAACCAGAAAACTCCACAAAAATTAAGAGTTGTCAAGGCATATGAGTGAATGAAAGTAGTCATAGGATGACCCTACCCGACTAGCTTGGGATGGAAGGTATGCTCCCTTTCACCTAGAGTGTGGTAGGGTAGGTGTGATTAGCTGACTCCAAAAAAAAGTTGATAAATAACTAGGAGTGGGAACTGAGCTTGATAAATAATTTGACGCCTTGACAAATTAGAAGCACTTACTTGATGTTTTTTAATTACTTTAATGCATAAACTGATTACAATGATGCACACACGATAGCAAGGAATCCTGACTAGGGAAGGTACTTGATTAACATGACAGTCGAACATGTTAAGGACAAAAGTTTGTTGAGGGCTGAAATTTCAAACCACGTGATTTTCTTAATACTCCTTGGCCATGACAATCTAAATTTTTTAAACTAATGTCCTTTGCTTGAGGACAAGTAATAGCTTAAGTTTGGGGGTGTGATAACTCCATAAAAATACTCTATTTCTAGCTTAAGTTATTGCTCATCTAAACAAAGTATGCACAACATATTAGTTGCATTTAGGTTATATTTGCTTGTGGTAGATAAGTGTTGTTTAGGAAACATTTATTTGGTTTGACTGAAGCTGCCGAGGATAAAGGGCTTGTGTGGATTGTGTATGTGCAGGAAATTTCCTAAGGAAGAACATTTCATTCGCGAAAAAGTATTTCGCAAGGTCTAGCGGAATAAAGAAGAAAAAGACAGTGAGGAGCAGATTTATCTCACCAAGGCAAGATTTATCTTGCAAGTCTGAAGTGGATATGAAGAAATTGATAGATGCTAGAGTAGGATAGACAACGATTATAGTTTACACTGAGAGGTATTGCTACAACAACAGTCTGACAAACTAAGGGTTGTAGTTAACGCTGAGTAGTATTGCCATAACAACCGTTTAAGAATACTCAGTAATCCTTGTCATAACAAAAGATTAGCATGAGTGCTATGTGAAAAGTCTGAATATGTGAGGTTATTTTGAATATATTTAAATCAACGTTTGCTTTTGCTTTATTTTAATTCGATAGTTTTGCATATTTATTTTTTTTCGACCAAACTTTTCTGCTATCATACTTTATAATATTTTCTTGTTTTGCTTTATTTCTAACAGTTTTCTAGTTTGACAAGATTCAAGGAATTAGCTTGTGACATCTAGTTCTGGTTGTGGTGAAACTTAAAAAGAATCGACCAATCCTAGAGGAGACGATAACTCACTTACCCTATATTACTTGATTTGATTGTGTATACTTGCACATAATTGCTTACCTTAGCATATACATTTACAAGCGATCAGCTATCCATCTTAAAATAGAGTAAAATAATTTAGTTTATCCATTACAAACCAGTTTTAAAATAGTTCAATAGAGCAACTAGGACATTGATAAATACATGCCACTAACTAAGTCAAAATTACATCATAGGATGTCTTACTGATATTGAAATATACTCCTTGATGCTTGATGTCGCTATGAACCCTTTACTCTACTACTGGCTTTTTACCTATGCATGAACATCATCACACGCTAAGTATACACTTAGTGAGGCAATTTAAAATAATAAATAGTGCAATACAACTCATGAACGAAATTTAATGTCATATACAAATGTCATAAAAATCATGTTACCTACATGTCCAATATTTTACCATGATCAAAATAATATAACATAAATATTATCATTTTTACCAATAGTTATAGCCCACAAGTAAACCTATAAAGACTCTGGGTATTCGAGTAATATCTGCATCGTAGGGCTTACACATAAGGTCGTGCCCACCGTAATACACATAAGGTCGTGGCCATCGTAATGCACATAAGGTCATGCCCACTATATACACTTAGTGTCCTTACACACTATAGTGCTAATATAAACCTGCAGCTATTATACTCTATGGCATGCCAACTATACCCTGTCCTTCAACGACTTACTTGGGCATATAGTCTAATTCATTCATCCATGGTATCATATAACCATTTATTTAACATTAAGGCAGTTCATACCCAAAATAACATCCATGGTAAAATATCACATTATCTATTATCAATGCACTATAATTTCACACTGAGACATATCAATGTCATGTCGAAGTTATACAAATGACATAATATCATGATGCTATAAACAAGGTCGACTTGTCGCAATTATTCCTGATGATGTATAAAACATCTATATACAATGTCATGCATGTATTGCACTCACATTGACACTTTATATATCCAAAAGATGTGACTCACTATAATCCACAATAAACCCTTTTATACTTAACTTGCCTCAATCACAAATCAATCACAATATGTACAAATCACAAATTCATAAAAATACAAAATGGTAGTATTGTACTAACATAAACACATCCCAAAACAAAATTCATAATATACTTGAAACTCGTTTTCTACCTAAATACTTAACACTTAATAATTCATTTTAACATTGTTCACCAACTTCTCCAATTTACACAAAATGGTCCTTCACCATTTTATCACTTAAATTTTTAATACCAAAAATTCCAGCACTGAAATTATTACCAACCAAGTGCTTTTACAAATGTACAATTACATTTAAGCACCCTAACTATGCGAATATTACACTTAAGTCACCAAACTTTTCAAACTTCCAAAATAGTCATATTTCACATTGAAAAACTCATTTCAATTACAAAATAGTAATTTCCAGCATAATACATCAACTATTAAACAATTATACAACCATTCATAACTTTTCCAAAATTACCAAATTGGTCCCTCATCTTTTCAAAAATTATAGAATAGTCCCCAAAATTTTCTAATGCTTGTAGAATACTTCATACATAATTTTCAGCCCTTATATAATTTTTCCATATTTTTGGTCACTCAAACAACCCATGGTTGAATGCTTTAATTTATAAAACTAAGTTTTCATGATTTTGCTTGATTTTGATTCTATTCAAGCATGAAATCAACTTCCAATCAACCTTACAACATCTTTAAAATCAAAGCCTTAATCAAATCACATCATAACACACAAAGTTCTATAATTTCTTCATTTGACCGAAAATTATAGAATCATATCTAGGAAGTTTGAACATGTTTTAATAATAAATCAAGCTTGAAAATGAATCTACAACCTAAAAAACATCAATATTCATCATCAATTTCATGAATCCTAGCATGAACAAAAATGTAAGATTCAGGATCTTTGAAATCAAACAAGTTGAGTAAGCATAATTGGTACCAAAAGATAACGTTTCTCGACTATATCACTTTCCTTTTTCACGACATAACTTGAAATCCAAATGAAATGGTTTAAAAATGGAAAAAAATATTTTTCCTTACCTTAAGCTAACTCACGGCAATAGAGAAGATGATGAACACTTTTGGCATGAAACTTTAGATTAATTTAATGCTTATCTACCTTTAATTTAACTTTAATGGATTTTAAATTCATTTAATTAGGAAAATATCAATTTACCCTTAATGAAACTTCATAATTACCATTTAACCAAGACACCTCAATCTTATCATCTTCAATAAGTCAAACATGAACAAATAAGATCCTAGTTTATCGATTTGCCCTTGCCTTTTTCCAAAAATCACAATCTTGCCACTTAATCCAACGGTCCAAATTAAACATAGAATTAAACCTTTAAATCTCAGGATTTATATTATTTTTCAACATTTAAAAATGTGAAAATAATATTTTTAGGTCTAATTTATCGTCCTTCATATTTTCCTGAATTTTCTATTCGATTCGATTTACCGATTTTTTCATCAACTTCCTTGCTTTATAACTTTTATTACAAAACTCGTATTAACATTCTAATTCCCACATAAACTTTATTCTTGAGATAAAATATTTATTTATGAGGACAAAATGTAACTTTTTAAAATTACCATTTTGGTCCGTAAACTTTTCCAAAATTTATACTTTGGTCACCAAACTTTAAAAAATTGTAATTTGGTCACTAACTAAATCCATTTATGGAATAAAATTATTTTTGGGGAAATTACCATTTAAGTCCTTAAACTTTTCCTAATTTTTTACTTTTTCCATCAAACTTTCAAAATTTTCATTTGGTCACTATCTAAATTTTGGGGTATTACAAAGATATTTCGTTGACCATCTTGAGCAATTAATATCAACAGTATATGCTTATATTACCCGTACAACCACATATCATCTACTTGGATAATACATTTGTAAAATGAAAATCCTTCTATTCATGGCTTGAATGCCCAAAAGAGAATATTCTCTTCCTTGAATAAGTTGACCTTTTAGGTTATATGCAAACATGGTTTGAAACTTCACTATGGTTCCCGGGACTAATCGTTTCATAGCTTGTAACAAATTTGGTAGATCCTTATATGATGTATCCTAATTGGCATATATAAACATCATTTGGGCTAACACTGTATCTACCAAACAACTAAACACTAAACAAGTTTTATTCGAGACCAATTTGTATTTTACATTGTATCTGAACTGGTCTCGAATAGATGTAGCTAACACTAAACAAGGTATCCTTGGATTTAGTTCAACCAATACCTTCACATATTGGTATATTACATCAGAGTCCAATAGTCGGTGGTATTGTTCAATGGAGTTTTACAAAAATTTGTAAGGATCATTGTACTTTATGATGACCAAGCATCTTGCATATGCATTTTGGACACTTTGATCAGCCACTTACACTTGGGGCCATATTTAACACAATTTTCATATAGGGTTTTTTGGTTGGACTCTGCAACCTTGCAATCTACATGGGCTTTTATGCAATACTCTTTAATAGCCAATATAACTTCAGTTTTTCCTCTAAATTACTTCCCAACTGATAATTCACTCAAGTTTTCGGATGATTCAGTCACGTATATTGAAGTCAAATATGCCATCTATGGGAATTCAGGTACATTCATTGCATCATAATTTATCTCATGCATGTGGTAGGTAAGTTGATACGATTTCATATACTTATTAATGGCCAAATCAGGTTCACCACTGGAAATAGTGTTATCTTCAGCCAAAACATGTTCATCAATTTCTTCATCTTCACTGGAATCATCATGTATTTCTCCCTAGTCAGCGTCAACATCAACAGTCGATTCCAGATGATGTATGCTTCTTGCCCCATCCTCTATTGCTACATATGTCCCACCAACTTCATTTACAGTTTTGAACATCGCCACGAAATTGTTTATTGACCTATATGTCGGGTCCTCGAACACACTTCCGAAAGCCATTTGAGATGAATTTCCAATCACATTTTTTGACAACCTATGAACATCAAATATCTTATGCACCTCAATAAATAACTCAACAACTGAAATATTTGTTGAATCGTGTAATTCAATCATGATTATAATATCATCATCTTCTTCAAGTGATACTATAGCATAGCTGACTGGATTGAGACATGTCATAAACTTGTACCTCAAACCAACAATTATAGCTTATATTTTTCTTTCTATCTTCTCCTTCATTTCTATAAATATGATGTCTCTTTTAAATATCATATTTATAGGCCTTTCACATTGAAAAACAACACCGACCTCATTTTTCCATAATATGTCATAATGGACAATCATGAAGAAGTTGTTGCTCATTTTCTCTACGTACGAAAATATATATGTTTAGAATAAAAAATAAATTTTTCTAATAAAATGTTGCTATTATTTAAATAATGATTAATTTTTTAATAATATTTTTAATAATTAATAAGGTAAAATGATTGAAATAAAATTTTTTATAATAATGATGTAATTGTTTTAACATTTTTACTATAAAGACTTAATTAATACTATTAAAAATTATTGTAATGATTCAAAAAGCTAAAAATATTATAAAGTTGATATAAACATAACAATAAAACATAAAATACTTCAAATAAAATCTATTCATACTTACTTGAGAACTTCTTCCCACAACTTGATTGTTAAAAAAAATCTCTTAAAACAACTTCTTACTCACTCTTTAACCTGTAAAGAATTCAACAATATGATTTAACAGAATAATACGAGGCAAAATATAAATATCATATAAATCATTCAAATACTTACTAAAAATAACGAAGAAGCTTTCGTTAAATTTTTTCTCAAATGCTCCTACCAATTGCTTCCACTTCCAATTGCTTCCTCTTCAATCTTCTCTATTTTTTCATCATTCAATCAGATAACACCCTAACTCATCATATATACATCTGGAATAATTTTTTTATATACAAACATGATTTTGCACGCATAGCAGAGCATGTGAAGTTGGTTTGTAGGGCATGAGAAGTTGGAATTCTTAGCTTCAGGCATGTAGAAAGCATGGAGACTTCACCAAGTCATGTTGAAGACATGTACAAAGCACGGAGACTTCACCAGACCACCATGACGACGTGTAGAAAGCCTGGAGTGTTCTACATTCACCATAGAAAACACCCTATTGTGGAAAATAAACGGTGGATGGATTATTAGAGGATATTTTTCTGAACCCATTATTTGGGTCATTCTGCCTAGTATCTCAATATATATCATCATATTCGTGAAATTTCTTAAAGATAAGGAATTTGCTGTATTTTACAATAAATTATTATTAAAAATGCATACGATCACTTTTTTATTAATCTGGGGTAAGTATAGAACATTTTATGTTCAAAGATAACTCTCAATCATTTGATATTAAAGGCTCGCACTCTTAACATTCATGGTGCTCAGAGCCGATACTTCAAAGAATAGCAATAATTCTTTTACCACTGGGATCGTTTGGTTCGTGCAAACACATAAAATCATTATAAATCAATGAATATTTCTTTTTTAATAAAATTAGTTAATATTTCAAACTTTCATACTAATGGCACAAATTATGCCTATTGATGTGAGAAAACCTACGGCATCGACCCTCAAAATGCGACAACTCGGAATCCAAATAATTATTTTCACAAACAATTGCAACGACCCAAATCAAGAAGAACAATTTGTTTAAAATTTGTATGAAGAAAGTTTGATGTCGTAAAGCAAGGAAACGGTTCCTTTGTTTTGCGTTTGGTGACTTTTCGTAGCATTGGATGGGTGGAATTTCTCCTTCAAAGGAGAGTGTGGATGACACGTTCCCTTGTTTAAAATGGAACAATTGTGGACCCAGATACTCTCCTTTGCACAGAGTATTCAAACCAATCATAATTGAGATGATTCGATATAAAGCTTAGATCGAGCCCCAACCAACTGATTTTAATAGCTAAAAAATTATTATTATCTCTTGAGATTTTAGGTTCGAGTATAGCATATACAGGAATATGAATGTTCATTATCAAATAGTTAAGAATCTTAAAACATATATTATTATATTTACCCCAGATTTATTTGAGACTTCAATTTCAGTTAAAAAAATTTAATGTGTTATTGAAAAGGGGAAGTGTGGAGGCCACATTCTCCCCTTTCATGGAAATTGGTTGAATGTGGGACAGTTAAGTGAACCCCAAGTTTTTGTCTTTAAACAAAGTGTAGGGTAGGGCTTCTCTCAATTTGCCTTTGCGTTTGAGATCCGCCACCAACGTTGTCATTTTGATGATATGATACATATCACATCATCAATTAAATACATGTAAAAAAAATTCACATCAACAACATGTATTGCCTTTTAGTTAATTAATAATTTGTATCTAATATAGAATATTTTGACAAAAATAAAATATTAAGAATTGAAATACATAAACAAATAAGAGACAAAATAATCGTATTTTAAAATTATCCCTATTATATACTATATACTCATGGCTAATGTGGTCTATTAAATATTCTTGGTCCAAATGTTGATTCCTAGATACTCTTCTGCAACTCCCCATTTCTTTATTTATTTTATAAGAGAGTCCCCATCTGTTTATTACCTTGTTGCTACTCAACCCCCAATAATTCATTATACAAAGATCATCACACGAAATGACAGAAATATATAATAGAACAAATATGAATTAGTAAGTGTTGGACTATATTGATAGATAAAAATTCTTCATATAATAGCATAATCTTTAGGCCCAACAATAATAGAACCCTTATGTACACGACTCATGTAACTTTCAATAAAACCATATAGCCTATTTTTGGTTCTGTATTAAATTCAAATTTTCTTCAAAAATTCCAATCTAACCAATTTAATCATCTAAAATATAAGTGTTAATGATAATATTTGAAATGTGATAACTATATTTAGACCGATAATCATAGTCAGAATAGTCAATGATAGTGTCACACCCTGAAGTTGGGGTTAAAATTTTCTAAAAAGTTCTTGAGTGACTAAATTGAATTTTGATGAAAACAATGGAGGTTAAAAGATGAATTTTTCAAGATACCAGTGACTTATAGGGAATTTACCCTTTTCCTTTAACCACAAATCATAAAACAATAATTATAATAGAACCCTTATGTACACCACTCATGTTACTTCCAATAAAACTATATAGCCTATTTTTTGTTCTCTATTAAATTCAAATTTTCTTCACAAATTCCAATCTAACAAATTTAATCATATAAAATATAAGAGTTAATGATAATATTTGAATTGTGCGAACTATATTTAGATCGATGATCATAGTCAAAATAGTCAATGATAGTGTCATACCCTGAAGTTGGGGTTACAATTTTCTAAAACTTCTTTAGGGGACTAAATTGAATTTTGATGAAAACGTTGGAGGTTAAAAGATGAATTTTTCAAGAGACCAATGACTTATGGGGAATTTACCCTTTTCCTTTAACCACAAATCATAAAACAATAATTATAATAGAACCCTTATGTATACCACTCATGTTACTTTCAATAAAACCATATAGCCTATTTTTGATTCTCTATTAAATTCAAATTTTCTTCGCAAATTCAAATATAACCAATTAATCATATAAATATATAAATTTTAATGATAATATTTGAATTGTGAGAACTATATTTAGATCGATAATCATAGTAAGAATAGTCAATGATAGTGTTACACCTGAAGTTAGGGTTAAAATTTTCTAAAATGTTCTTGAGGGGACTAAATTAAATTTTGATGAAAAGGTTGGAGGTTAAAAGATGAATTTTTCAAGAGAACAATGAGTTATAGGGAATTTACCCTTTTTCCTTTAATGAAAAATCATAAAACAATAAATATAAAATTTAACTTTGTGGTTGATGGGTTTTAAACCCACTTCTAGAAGCGTTGAGAACTATTCCCTTACCATTTAGGCATGCACCAATAATTAAAATAAAATATTCAAAATATCTTATAGCTTATCCTATTGGATTCTAAATCCTTGAATAAATGTCCCTCAAAGTTTCATTTCTTTTAAAATAGAAAAAATAAGTTTCTAGAGAACTCCATCCACTTCCATTAATAAATGCCCCCTCCGGTAAGCGGTGGCGTGCACCTCCACCACCACCAACTTCGATGTCACCTCACCAACAAACCCTAACCACCAAATATTCCGAGTAGCCAATCGTTCATCACAAATCGAAGGAAAATGTCTTGACAAATGACATCGTTCTTCTCCGCCACTATTTGTCGTTGATCGTCATCGCCCTCGCCAGTAGAAGTACCGTCGTCACCCTGTAAAACCTTTGCCAAACAACCATCGTGAACCGTCACCATCAATTGTAGAGGACCGATCGAAGGTTTATTAAGAACCTAAACTTATTAGTTGTTGTTTTCCTTAATTTTGGCCACCTCAGGCGTCTAGTCACCACATCGCCGGCATTATCGAACTCCTTGTGTAGTTTCGATCATAACCCAATCAGTTTCGTTGTCTTGTCGTCTCTCATTTGTTGTCTACCATGGTAAGTGCTCCGACTTTCTTCTTTTGTTTGATTTATCATGTTTTGGCTAAATATTCGAGTTAATTGGTTATTGTTTTGTTGTGAGGATGCTTCCGGAGTAATCATCTGTTTTCCCCCACCCCTGTCACTGCTGCATTAGCGCCACGTGCCTCCATCACGAGTGTGACAGCTCTTTCAGCCCAGAAACTTCCAGAACTAGTCCAAGTCAACTCGAATCAGACCGAGTCAACTAGAACCAGTCTGAGTCAACTCGAAATACTCTGACTCGTTGATTACTGACTTGACCAGAGTCGACTTTGACCTTTGACCAGTGTTCACTTTGACTTTGACCAAAAACTCAAGTTTTCTGAAAAGTCATACTCTATGTTTTTCAACGTCTTGAGTCCGAATCCGTAGTCTGTTTCGACAAATTCAAACCCCGGTAAGTTATTTTTCAGAGCTTTACCCTCCAATTTGATCTGATTTTCACACTTAAGTTCAATTTCTGATATAAATTTTATTGCTATGTATCTGAGGTATTGAAGGACATTGAATTTGAGTTCAGGAGCAATCGAGTAGATTTCCATTGGTAGATAGGTGAAGCTCAAAATTGAGGTAATACATTACTACCTTTTTCATGCTTTATGGAACATGTTGGTATTGGTTAATGCATGGATGATTATGCTTGATCATATGTGTGTAGTTTATGTTTTTAACCTCGATTCAAATGTGGTATAAAGTAAATTGAATAAGACTCAAATAACTCGTATTATAAACTAAAAGACTGATATGAAATAATTCCAAGTTCATTGATTATCTGATAAAGTGATTAACCTTAGAATCCTTAAATTTTGGTAATTCTAGTTAAAAGTTCTAATGCCGAAAATACCTAGATAAGAAATTACAAAATTACATTGAAAGGTAAAACTGACACAGACTGACCCTGATAGTGAAATTATCTTGAGAATTCGTATTTAACTTGCTAAATTACTGATTCACCTGTTAAATACCTGACCTGTTAAAAAAATTCATGATAATCAACTTTTGACCTCTAAGAATTTCGATTTCTAAGCAAACACCTAAAGACTAGAAAACCAGAAGTACTCTTTATGTCTGAATTTTTTTTGAAAAGACTGAATTAAATTGAAAGACTGGACTGAATGAAATTATCAAAATATCCTCAAACTCAATAAATGACCAAAATACCCATGAAGTCTAAAATAACCAAAATACCCCTAAACTCTTGAATGACTAAAATACCCTTGAGCTCGAAAATGACTAAATTAACTAGGTTACCAAAATAACTTAAATACCCTCATGACCTAGAATAAGTGAATACCATTCGATTAATTCTTGAAATGCAGATAAACCTAAATGTTGTACCACCCTTAAAGGTTATAGAGCACAACCTAAGTATGTTGACCAACCCTGATAATATTACAGTGCATGAATGAAATAAATTCCACTTAAATACTTGTCCGTCTCCTCAAGACTCATTCGATGAAGATTTTAAAGGTTATCAATTTAGCTCTAGGGTATAGTGGGTATTAAAATGAATATTCGTGATGCTTATCTACCTGCATACTTGGTAAATATATCATTACAGGGATCTATTCAATTCGACTGGACTTGGGAGCCTGATAAGATGGTTGAAATCTGAAGTACTGTAAATCACCGCTTACCATTATTAAACTAAATTAATAAATTTCTTAGGAATCAAATGACTAAAATGCCCTTATAAGTCTAATTAATAGAATCACCCCGAGAATTATTGAATCTTAAATAATTCTAATGCAACAATTTCTAAATACTTAAATACCCAAACCAGTCTAACCCAGTAATTGTTGATCTGACCGTTGACTTGACCGAAGTTGACTTTTTCCTTTGGTTAACATTCACTTTGACATTGACCAAAAACTCAAATTTTCTAAAAAGTGATATTTTATGTTTTTGGACGTCCTGAGTCCAAATCCGAAGTTCATTTTACCAAATTCGAACTCGACAATATATTTTTCAGTATTTTACTCTCCTATTCGATCCGATTTTCGTACTTAAGTTTCGTTTCTAATATAATTTATGTTTCTATGTATCAGAGGTATTAAAGGACATCGAATTTGAGTTTGGGATCGAACAAGTTGAGTTCCATTGGCTGATCGGTGTAGCTAAAAAATTGAGGTAATACATTACTACCTTTAGCATGCTTTGCGGAACATGTTGGTATTCGACGTGAAATTAGAATAAGAATCGGATAACTCATATTAGAAACTAGAAGATTTACATGAAATAATTCCAAGTTCAATTATTATTCATTAAAGTGATTAACCTCAAAATTCTCAAATTTTTTTATTCTCGTAAAAAAGTTTTAATGTTGAAAATACCTAGATAAGAAATTATGAAATTATCCTTAAGAGGTAAAAATGGCACGGACTGACCCTGATAGTGAAATTATCCTGAAAATTTATATTTAACTTGATAAATTACTCATTCACCTATTAAATTCCTAATCTGTTTGAAAAATTCCTGATAATCATCTTTGGACCTCTAAGAAGGCACTAAACCTAGAATTTCTAATTTTTAAGCAAACACCTAAAGACTAGAACACCGAAAGTACTCTTTATGCCTAAATATTCGAAAAGACTGAATTAAATGGAAAGATTTAATTGAATAAAATGACCAAAATACCCCCAAACTTTTGAATGACTAAAATACACTCGAGCTTAGAAATGATTAAATTAACCTCTATCACCAAAATGACTTAAATACCCTCATGAGATATAATAAGTGAATGCCTTTCGATTAATTCTTGAAATGTAGATAAACCTAAATATTGTACCACCCTTAAAGGTTATAGAGCACAACATACGTATGTCGACCAACCCTAATATTATAGTGCATGAATGAAATAAATATTGCTTGAATACTTGTTCGTCTCCTCAAGACTCGTTCCATGATGATTTTAAAGGTGATAAGTTTAGCTCTAGGTTGTAATGGGTATTAAGAAATGAATATTCATGATGCTCCTTTGCCTGGTGATCGCTTGTAAATGTATATGCTAAGGCAAGCAAATTTGTGCAAGTATACACAATCGATGCAAGTAATATAGTAGTGAGTGAGTTATCATCTCCACAGGGATTGGTCTAGAAATTTATCTTCACCACAACTAGAACTAGTTGTCAGAAACTAATTCCTATTATCTTGTCAAACTAAAAAACTAATATTAATAACACAAGGAAATATTATAATGTATGATTGCAGAACAGTTTGCTCGAGACTAAATAAATATGCAGACTACTAAAATAAAACAAAAACAAATGTTGATTTAAATATATTCAAACAACCTCACATATTCAAACTTATCACAGAGCACTTATGCTAATATTTTGCATTGACAACAATTACTCTAAGTCTAGAATGAATTATTATGACTTGCTTAAGTCGCCCGATAGGATTACTAAGTATTCTTAGACGGTTGATATGTCAATACGACTCACCGTTAACTACAACCCTTGGTTTGTCAGACTATTGTTGTAGCAATACCTCTCAGCGTGAACTATAGGCGTTGTCTATCCTACTCTAGCGTCTATCCCTTTTAGTCGATTGAAGCTCGCTCCTTATCTCTAAGGTAGACAAGTTAGAACATCACCATCCTGGATCCATTCCAATGTTCATGTTACCAAAACCCTAGGCGATCTCTCGATGCTCTTATAGTGTCAAGGTAAAATATTCAAACAATGAACAAAACATTCATGAGCAAAAGCATAATTCATCATTCATAAAGCATAAAATAATTGTCTAGGCAAAACAAAGATTAACACCAAGTAAGACAGTCATGGTGTTATCAAAAAGTCATCTAAGATTCAACGTTTAATAGAACCCCAAACATGTAAAGACTTTAAAAATAAAGGAAGAACGACTCCTAAAACTGGGGGCTCTGTCGTGATAATTCTGATCAGCGTCGCGTATGCCTTGGTGATTAGCCTCTCTCGAGACCTGATCATCGCTCTGCTACAGTCTGGTTATGGAGGACACCAAGGAAGATCGGTGGATAAACGGTGAGAAAGCACTGCAGTTGCTCGCTCCCGCCTTCAGTAAAGCTCTTCTCTCTTATTCAATCATTCCTTTCTTTGGCGGCTACGACTGGATATTTATAAGGAGGAATATCGTAGGGTTTCACATGATTGGAGATTCTTTAAATAACTGTTGCTATCTTATCCAGCCTAAAAGGGAAAGGCAGTTGGCGACTGTCAGAGTATTTAACGCTTGCTTGCACGTGAAGGAGTTCATCCAGCTGGCATATGACATAGGCAGTTTCGTATTATTCGCTTCAGACTCTTCAGATAAACCTTTCCTCGGTGAGATAAATATGCTCCTCACGTTCTTCTATGTTCCATTGGCCCTTGCAAATTACATTGTCACGACTAAAATGTTCTTCCTCTGTAGGTTTCCTGCACATTCACAAGCCACGCACACCTTTTCTCCTCAACAGTATCAGTTGAACCAAATAAATCTTGCCGAAGCAAAACTTATCCACCACAAAAACAAATATAACCTAAATGCAATTAAAATTTTGTGCATACTTTGTTTAGACGAGCAATAACTAAAGTGAAAACACCAAAAATTGAGTCTTTTTACGGAGTAATCACACCCCAAACTTAAGTTATTGCTTGTCCTCAAGCAATGTACAATAGCTAGAAGAAAATTAAAATTGTCATGGCAAAGAAGTGTTAAGAAAATCATATGGTTTGAGATTTCAGCCCTCAACAAAAATAGTTGGCCTCAATATGTTCGATAGTCATATCAGTCAAGTCCCTTCCCTAGTCAGGATTCCTTGCTATTGTCTGTGCGTGATTGTAATCAGTCTATTGATAAAGGTAATTAGAAAACTTAAAGTAAGTGCTTCTAGTTTGTCAAGGCATCAAATTATTTGTCAGGCTTAGTTTATACTCCTAGTTATTTATCAATTTTTTCTCTTTTTTTCATTAGGGATCAGCTCATCACACCTACCGTCCCACACTTTAGGTGAAATGGAGCATACCTACCACCCCCAAGCTAGTTAGATAGAGTCATCCTGTGACTACTTTCATTCACTCATATGCCTTGTCAACTCTTAATTTCTTATGGAGTTTTTCTGTTTATGCCTTTTCATAGAGGAGTGTCCCTTTTATTTTTCAAGTTTTAAACACTAGGGAGTTCCACCTTACCCTTAAAATATTTTTGAAGTCTCGGTAAGTAAAAAGTTCTTTCCTAAAAATTTTACAGATTACCTTAAGCAAGGACAACCTACAATCGTGTTTATGAATTTTAAAGAATCAGACCTAGGGTTGGTTCTCTTCCTTGGACAGTCTTAACAATAATTTTGGCCTAGGCAATCAAATTTTCCATTCATCATCGGGCATCCATAATCCATTCCAAACAATAAACCTAACATGCTTATTTCATGACAACCAAAATTTTCAACCAAATATCATCAATTGCTTTCTAACAAAGTTTGTCAAAATATAGCACAATACCTCCCCCAAACTTGAGGGATGCATTCTCCTCAATGCATGAGAAATAAAACTACATGAATCTAAATGCAAATGAGAAAAAAAATGTAAACTTACTATGGTGGGGTGGCTTGACTGGACGCCCTCGATCGGTGTCGTTTGGGAGGAGAGTAACTCTCTGATCCCGAGTCTACTACTACTATCGTCGAGGGTGATGACTGAAAGATACGACCTACCGTTCGCTTGATGCATTTCTTACTGGTCGAGGCTCGTGCTGGAGTTGGTTGCTCGACAGTAAGAGTCGGTTGTGTTGGAACTGGAGCTGGAATTTGAGCTACTTCATGGACTGGCGTTGCTTGAAGGACAGGGAACTGTATTGGACCTCGTTCGTGTTGCTTTGGGGCTGGGGTGAAATCTTCATCGGAGAAGAAGTTGGGTGGGGTCTCTTGACTGCTCTCGGAGGATGAGAAGGATGAGGAGTTGAGGAACTCTTCAATGTCACCATGACCTTCTTCTGGTACAGGCGAGACATTGGTGGCTAGTGGTGGCACGTCTATGGGTACTTCTGGGGGGACATTCGATGTCGAGGCGTGGAATGTGCTGCTGCCAGCGTTGTATTTGAGAATGACGATGGGGAATGGCAGTAGATTATCAGTTGTGATTGGGAGAAACTCCTTGAAAAAGGCGTTGAGTTGCGCGTCCCTTGCCTTGACGTACTCGAAGATGATCTCCATGTGATCCTCTAGGCGTCCTATCTTCTCATGCGTTTCTCGCGTATAAGTGACCACTGCTGCCATTCTGGCTGCGTCAACAGATTTTGCTCCCCTCTCCAGACCTTCATGCGTGGCGTTGTCATCGAAACTCATCAGCTCGAGTACTTTCTTCTTGGTGATACCTTCCTTGGATTTAATGAAATCCTTAAAGGGTTCCTCGAGTACCATCTTTTCATGCACAGAGAAATTATCAAGTTAGAAAACAATATATTACCACTGTTCCTTTTGGCGCACTCATGAACTTGTTCGAAGATGAGTTCTCCAACATCGATCTTCCTCCCGTATATTATCAAGTATAAAAGCATTAATCTTTTCACGAGCACAGTTGTGTTGTGAGATGTTAGCTTAAGGGCTTAGCGATCGACTCCCTTCCCCGTTGGAGTATTCCCTTCGAACTTGGCCCATCCGAAGCAAAGATCTTCAAGAACTCTACTGTATGTTTCCTGGTCTACCTTAACTACAAATTTCTTATGTTACTCATCCACTTTCCCCAACTTGAAGTAGATATTGTGCGTTGAAGGAGAGAATCAAATGATCTTTCCTCGGACGTACACCGTGTGGTTGGACGGGTCTTCAAGATGGGCGTAGAACTCCCTGACCATCGTTGGTGCTACGGCTTTGGGGTGGCGAGCAAACTTATCCCAATTGTGCTTTTTGATCACGTCCATAACCTCTGGTCCAAATGGCTCTTCATCCTCTACTGGAAAGATGAACCCATCTTCCAAATACACTTGTCATTTTTGGAGGATTTTGAAGCGCGCTTCAGCTTCATCTGTTTGGAAATGTTCGAAGCTCGGTGTTGGGGCTAGGTTTTTCTTTGATCTGGCCATGATACTTTTTTTTGGTACAATGAAGTTAGCAGCGGTGATTGGGAAGATTTTGTTGAAAGAAAATAAAATTTTCTTGCTTGGTAGAGAGAAAGTGAGGAACGATGAAAAAGAAGGAGGTGGGCGATTTTTTCTGGAAAGTAATGGGTGGTTTAGGGGTAAATTGGTCCTTACACGAGGGGAAAAGATTTGGCATTGAATGTGTGATATTTGATTGGACGTAAAGTTGGGAAAAAAGATTGCTTTCATTCTTTAATTCTGCTGTCTAAACCTCTTGCCCTATGGTTTCCTTTCTTTTCATGCGTGAGCTATCTCTCCATACTGCCACGTGTACTCTGCATGCCTACATTAAATAAAGAAAATAAAATAAAACAAAATAGATAATGAAAGCATAAATAACTTAATTTATTATGTACAAAATTCAAATTTTCATTACCTAGGTAACAAATTTTTGTTCAAGTAAGTAAGGCAAACTCTTGGTCATCATGTGCCATTGATGTCGGTTTGTCACGCATGACTGAGACTCCTTTGTACTCCTTTTGCCTCTTCCCATTCACCTTGAAGATGGAACCATCATCTCGATTCTTGATTTGTATTTCCCCATTATTATGAACTTGATGTACGATGAACGGTTCTGACTATCGTGATTTTAGCTTGCCTGGGAATAACTTAAGACGTGAATTGTAGAGCAGTACTTGTTATCTAGAATAAAATTTCCTAGGTAATATTTTTCTATCATGCCATCATTTTGTTTTCTCTTTGTATAGGCGGGCATTCTCGTATGCGTGTGCTCTGAATCCATCCATCTCGTTTAGTTCCAAGAGTTTTCTTTCTCCAGCAAGCTGAGCATCCATGTTTAACTTTTTTATGGCCCAATAAGCTTTATGTTCAAGTTCCATAGGTAGATGTCATTCTTTCCCGTAGACCAGTTTGAACGGGGACATTCCCAGTAGTGTCTTGAATGTCGTGCGATAAGTCCATAGTGCTTCATCTAGCTTTGGTGACCAGTTCTTTCGACTTGGGTTGACCACCTTTTCAAGGATTTGTTTGATTTCTAGGTTAGACACTTTGACTTGTCCATTAGTCTGAGGATGGTATGCCATAGCGATCCTATGTTGCACTCCATATCGTTTCAATGCTTTGGCAATTAATTTGATGTTAAAATGTGTGCCCTCATCACTAATGATGGCTCGTGGTGTTCCAAAACGTGTTAATATATTTTTGTGAAAGAATTTCAGCACCATCTTGGAACCATTCTTAGGTGTTGCAATGGCTTCAACCTAATTAGATACATAATCCATTGCCAAGAAGATGCACAAATCTCCAAAGGATGTGGGAAAGGGTCTCATTAAGTTGATTCCCCAAACATCGAAAAGTTTAACCTCCAGAATATTTTTCCATGGCATCTCATGTCGTTTTGATATATTCCTTGTTCATTGGCATATATCACATGACTTATAGAATTTATGCGCATCCTTGAACAAGGTTGGCCAATAGAATCCAAACTGAAGTACTTTCGCCACTATTCTCATTCCACCAAAATGCCCTCCATACGGTGATGAGTGACATTGAAGTAGATTTTCCTTCTGCTCTTCTTCTGGAATGCATCTTTGGATTATTTTGTCTCCACATTTCTTGAATAGAAACAGTTCATTCCAGTAATCATGTCAAAACTTCTTTCGGCCCTAGCTAGATAAATCAGGAGGAACAATACCACTAACAAGAAAGTTAACTATGTCAGCATACCACAGCGCAGCCGTGACAAATAATATTTTCTCATAAGGGAAATACTCTTGAATTTCTATTATGTCAAGGCAATCAAATTTGTTATCTAGTCTAGACAAATGGTCTTCTAATTGATTTTCTGTACCTTTCATGTCTTTGATCTCTAAATCGAACTCTTATAGTAATAATATCCATCGAATTAAGTTAGGCTTTGCAACTTTTTTATTGATCAAATATTTAATGGCAGAATGATCTGTATGCTTAATTACCTTAGTGCCTATTAGATATGGACTAAACTTCTCGAATACAAATACTACTCCTAAGAGTTCTCTTTCAGTGGTGATATAGTTTACTTGTGTATCATTAAGAGTACGAATCGCATAGGTAGATAACATGAAAGATTTTACTTCTTCGTTGCCCTAGCACTGCTCTGATTGCATAGTCACTAGCATTGCACATGAGCTCAAGAGGTTCATTCCAGTTCGGTGGGATAACGATTGGTGCTACCAAAAGTTTCTTCTTCAAATCTATAAAGACATTCAAACAATCATTAGTAAATTCAAATGGTTGATTTTGTTGAAGTAAAAGACACAAGGGTTTAAAGAATTGAGAAAAATCTTTTATGAACCGCCTGTAGAAGCATGCATGTCCAAGAAAGTTGCGTACACCTCTCACGTTGGTGGGTAGGGGAAGGTTTTCAATTACTTTCCACCTTGGCTTTATCGACTTCGATGCCTCGACATGAAATTTTGTGACCCAATACTATTCCCTCGGTTACTATAAAATGGTATTTCTCCCAATTTAGTACTAGGTTAGATTCTTCACATCATTTCAGTACCTTAGATAAATTACCAAGACATCGGTTGAAATCATCACCCGAGACGGAGATATCATCCATAAATATTTCCATACATTCTATCATATCTGAAAAGATTGCCATCATGCATCTTTAAAAGGTAGCTGGAGCATTACACAGCCTAAACGACATTCGTCTAAATGAATAGGTGCCATATGGGCATGTGAAAGTAGTTTTCTTTTTATCCTCCAGTGCTATGGCTATTTGATTATATCCGGAGTATCCATCGAGGAAGCAATAAAATGCTTTTCCCTCTAACCTATCAAGCATTTTGTCGACAAAAGGTAAGGGAAAATGGTCTTTCTTTGTTGCTTTATTAAGCTTCATGTAATCCATACATATTCGCCAACTAGTGATTGTTCTAGTGGCGAGGAGCTCGTCATGTTCTCTTTTAACCATAGTCACACCACCCTTCTTTGGCACACACTGCACCGGGCTGATCCATGAATTATCAGATATAGGATAAATCACTCCCGCATCCATCCATTTTATAATTTCCTTCATGACTACCTTCTTCATGATTGGATTGATCCTTCTTTGGGGTTCCACCAAAGTACTATGGCTATATTCTAAATTGATCTAGTTCATGCATAGGGCAGGGCTAATTCCCTTCAAGTATGCCATTGTCCATCCTACAACCTTTTTGTGCTGTGACAAAACATTCAACAAACTATTCTCCTGTTCCGAGGTTAGATTGGCTGAGATTATTAATGGTAAAGTTTCATTAATTCCTAGGTATGCATACTTCAAATGTGATGGCAAAGTTTTAAGCTCCAATTTTGGTGCATATTGTAAAGATGATTCTGGAGAATTAACTTCATCATAATCTAATGGTTCCAATTTCATACCTGATTTATTATGAAGAAGCCTCGATTGTTCCTTTGTCTTTCCTTTGTATCCTACATTGGTGTTGTTTTCGAAATACCCATTGTGTGCTTTATTCAGATTTATGTTGTCAGGGCCATAATTCCCAGAATTGTCTTCTGAAAATAACTCACCTGGGCCAAAGTTTTCTTGTTCATTCATCTCGATTGTAGGGTTATGAAACAAAGCTTGTATTCATTTAGCCTTAGAGATTCCACCGTGTCCAAGGATTTCCTTTTCCTCTACGTTTCTAATGCATTGGCATTCCTCTGAGTCATCCACATATTTCATGGAATTAAATACCTTGATGATGATGCTTTGCTCTCCTACTCGCATTGTGAATTCTCCCTTTTCACAATCTATTAGGATTCTTCCAGTGGATAAAAATCGTCGTCCCAAAATGATAGGTGCATTTTCATCAGCTTCGCAGTCCAATATGAGAAAATCAACTGGAAATGCGAATTTGTCCACCTTTACTATGATGTTTTCTATTATGCCATCGGGCCGTACATAAGATCGATCGGCTAGCTGTAAGATCACTATGGTTGGACAAGCGTCATACCCTTCTAGTTTCATAAATATGGAATTTGGTATCAAGTTTACACTTGATCCCAAATCAACCAGAGCTCGTCCTACAAAGTCATTACCAATTGAGCATGGTATTATAAAGCTGCCAGGGTCCTTTTGTTTTGGTGGGAGTTTGCTTACTGTAAAACACATTTCTGTTGTCATAACGACATGTTCTATCTTCCTCTTCTTCGTAAGTATATCCTTGAGAAACTTGGCATAGGAAGGCATTTGCTCGATGGCTTCAAGTAAGGGCACATTGATATACAACGGGTCCAGAACATCAACGAATTTCTTGAACTGTATGCCATCTTTATGCTTCTTCAATCGTTAAGGGAACGGTGGTGGAGGACTCACATTATCTGCTGTTGGTGTTGAGGAATCTCTGGCCTTGGCTATAAATTTCTTATTATTTGGATGATGTTTTTCTGAGCCTCTATCATTTTCCTTCTCTTCAGGTATTTCATCTTGTTCCTCATTTTCAGCTTGATCATCTGGTTGTGTTTTGCCATGGCGAGGATTGTTTAGGTGTTCTCCCCCAAACTTGTCATTTTGGTTGATCCGTGTTCCACTCCTTAGTGTAAGTACACTACATTGCTCCTTTCCATGATGTTTAGTGATCTCCGTATCACTAGGGAGATTTCCTTGTGGACAAGAATGTAATGTCATAGCAATTTGTCCCACTTGATTCTCCAATGCTCTTAGAGACGAAATGTGTGGCTTGGCTTTGTAGCAAGTTTCCTTATTTTTTAATTGTTACAGAATGATCGTGCATCAAGGTCTTTGTTAAGGCCATGAAATCTTTTTTCGAGGCCATAAATTCCTGTAATGATGACTCCAAGGAATTAATATTAGAGGAAGAAGCTATACCTTTATTGTTTTGCCAGGGATGATGATGATGCTGATTCTGAAAATGTTGATGGTCAGAATTATTTTGCTGTAGCTTGTAATTTTTTGTTTGATCATTATTGTTCCCTTGATTACTCCATGAAAAGTTTGGATGTTGTCTTCAACCAGGATTGTACGTGTTTGAATAGTGGTTATTATTGCTCCGGTTGTAATTGCCCACAAAATTGGTTGACTCATGGTTTTCTAGACATTTACTCTCATAATGGTTTCCATGACAAAATATGCATGCATTATTGGTCACCTTGACTTCTCTTACCTTATTAGGATGTTACAAATTTTTCAACATATTAGTTATGGCAGAAAGTTGAGTAGTTATCGAATCCTTACCCTCTAATTCATATGCCCCAAATTTTTCTATCGTTCTAATCTTGTATTTGGGAATTGATAATCATTATTTTCTATCCTGTTGAGGATATCAAAGGCTTCCTCGGGTGATTTGTCAAGTAAGGTGCTATTTGCTGAGGCATCTAACATCATTCGAGTAGGTGCATTAACTCCGTTGTAAAACATCACTACTTGAGTCTAGTCATGAAATCCATGGTTTACACATTTGTGAAGTATACTTTTATACCTATCCCAACATTCGTACATTGATTCATCATCTCCTTGGCGAAATCCTGCAATGTTATTGCGAAGCTGTGTATTCATATTGGGCAGATTGTATCGAAGTATGAAACTCTTGCATAAATCTACCCATGGCTCCATTGAGCCAGAAAGAACTCCACTGAGCCAAGCTCTCACTCTATCGCGTATGGAATCAGGGAAAAGTTTTAGTTTAAGCACATCTTCATGTACCCCTTGTTGTCGAAATGAGTCACAAACTTCAAGGAAAGCACGAATATGCTATCTAGCATCCTCATTGGATGTACCACCAAATTAGTCGATAGAATTTAGCATATTAAACATCACCGGTTTAAGCTCAAATTAGTTGCTTGTATCTCAGGTGCCACTATGCCTGGATTGAGGTCATCGAGAATTGGGTTCAAATGATCTCGTATTGCTCTTGGTCTTGCAACTTTAAGATTAATTGTTGCATCGGGATCGTCGTGATCTCCCATGTTGTTGCCTTGTAATTGTAGTTGGTTTAAATGTTCTCTGGTTCTTTGGGCATGTAGCCTTTGTCTGAACGATTATTCAACTTCGGTATCGAATTGTTCCAAAGGTTTACCAGCAGATCACAGGGTCATGCAATAAAAACATACAAAAGAAAATAGTAAACTACGTTAGACTAGATAAATATAAGGTGACAAGAAAAACTTGTTCAGGCGAATAAAAATTTTGTCAGTTGCCAATCCCTGGAAACTGCGCCAAAAACTTGATCGCTTGTAAATGTATATACTAAGGCAAGCAAATCTGTGCAAGTATACACAATCGATGCAAGTAATATAGTAGTGAGTGAGTTATCGTCTCCACAGGGATTGGTCTAGAAATTTATCTTCGCCACAACTAGAACTAGTTGTCACAAATTAATTCCTACTATCTTGTCAAACTAAAAAACTAATATTAATAACACAAGGAAATATTATAATGTATGATTACAGAAAAGTTTGGTCGAGACTAAATAAATATGCAGACTACTAAAATAAAACAAAATCAAATGTTGATTTAAATATAATTCAAACGACCTCACATATTCAGACTTATCACAGAGCATTTATGCTAATATTTTGCATTGACAACAACTACTCTAAGTCTAGATTGAATTATTATGACTTTCTTAAGCTGCCCGACAGGATTACTAAGTATTTTTAGACGGTTGTTATGGCAATACTACTCAGCATTAACTACAACCCTTGGTTTGTCAGACTGTTGTTGTAGCAATACATCTCAACGTGAACTATAGGCGTTGTTTATTCTACTCTAGCGTCTATCCCTTTTAGTCGATTGAAAGCCACTCCTTATCTCTAAGGTAGACAAGTTAGAACATCACCATCCCGAATCCATTCCAATGTTCACGTAGATCTATCTTAATTCTCTTGAATCTAAGAATCATTATCTAGACAAAAGGCGATCTCTCGATGCTCTTACATTTCTATTACATGCTTTACCAAAACCCCATGCGATCTCTCGATGCTCTTACAGTGTCAAGGTAAAATATTCAAACAATGAACAAAACAATCATGGGCAAAAGCATAATTCATCATTCATAAAGAAGAAAATAATTGTCTAGACAAAACAAAGATTAACACCAAGACAGTCATGGTGCTATCAAAAATAAAACCAAGATTCAACGTTTAATACAACCCCAAACATGAAAAGACTTTAAGAACAAAGGAAGAACGACTCCCAAAATTTGGGGCTCTGTCGTGACAAATTTGATCAGCGTCGTGCCTGCCTTGGTGATCAGCCTCTCTCGAGACCTGATCACCGCTATACTATAGTCTAGTTATCGAGGACACCAAGGAAGGTCGGTGGGTAAACGGTGAGAAAGCACTGCATTTGATCGCTCCTGCCTTCAGCAAAGCTCTTCTCTCTTCTTCATTCCTTTCTTTCTTTGACGGCTACGACTAGATATTTATATGGAGGAATCTCCTAGGGTTTCACATGATTGGAGATTTATTAAATAACCATTGTTATCTTGTACAACCTAAAAAGGAAAGATGGTTGGCGACTGTCAGAGTATTTAAGGCTTGCTTTCACATGAAAGAGGTCATCCAACTGGCATGTGACATAGACAGTTTCGTTATATCTACTTCAGACTCTTCAGATAAGCCTTGCGTCTGCGAGATAAATCTTCTTCTCACGTTTTTCTCTGTTCCATTGGACCATGCAAATTGCGTTGTTGCAACTGAAATGTTCTTCCTCTTTAGGTTTAATGCACATTCACAATCCACACACACCCTTTCTCCTCAGCAACATCATTTAAGCCAAATAATTCTTACTGAAGCAAAACTTATCCACCACAAGCAAATATAACCTAAATGCAATTAAAACGTTGGGTATACATTGTTTAGAAGAGCAATAACTTAAGTGAAAAGTCCAGAAATCGAGTCTTTTTACGAAGTTATCACCTGCATACTTGGTAAATATTGCATTTTCGGGATCTGTTCAGTTCGACTGGACTTGGGAGCCTGATAAGATGCTTGAAATCTGATGTACTGTAAATCACCGTTTACCCTTATTAAACTGATTTATTAAATTTCTCAAGAATCAAATGACTAAAATGCCCTTGTGAGTCTTATTGATGAAATGACCCCATGAATTATCGAATCTTTAATAATTTTGATGCAACAATTCCTGAATACCCTTATGATATATTCAAATACTATATGATATTGATGTATCCATTTTTCAATGACTAATTAATCTTTTAGCGATCAAACCCTTTTAATAGGGATCTCATTTATGAAATTTAATCAGTTTGCACAAGTTTTGTGGTTCCCTACCTAATAAATACCAACTACCTCCAGAAAATAACTAGATCCTCTAGTGTGTCCCCTATGAACATAGATGTCTTCTCTGAGTTTTAAAAATATGACTATGTTATCTGAAATGAAAGTATGATATCATATTTTTGTATATCTGATTCCTGATTCTTGATTTTTGATATTAATGTTTACTATTTGAAATTTTCTTTTTACTAGGGTTTATGTGGGATCCGACATGGATTCTCTGAGGTACAGCTTCGATCAAGCTGGTAAATCCTTATAGACCTAAGATAACCCTTGGGTAGGCTCCTACACTTCGACTAGGGTAAGTCCTTACCGTAGGCTCCTTTGCTTTGTGCATAGGGTAAGTCCTTACTGTAGGCTCAATTTCTTTGTGCATAAGGGAAAAACTTACTGCATGCCCCTTTTGCTTCGTGCATTGGAGAAAACTATATCGTATGCTCCTTAGCTTTGTGCATAGGGGAAATCTGTCTAGACCCAATGTGCTCCCTTAGGTTAGCTCCTACATCCAATGGGCCTAGGGTAAGTCTTTATGCATATAGTTTAGGAAACTGCATATCGATGTTCGGTTAGAGGGTATTACTATGATTTTAAAATATGTTTTTAAACATCTATTGTTTTAAAAACATATGTAAACATTTCTCTGGTTTTGTTGGAACATACTAGACTCCTCAACTCAATCTCCTAAATTTATCGCTCTAAATGTTCCTTCAAACTGTAAGTTCCTGACTGTTACCTGAAGAACTAATTAATGAAATCTAAATTCACCGTTAAAACTGCTGATGCCTGTATCACTAAGGAAAATTATGCTTTACCTTATACCTGATGATCTATTGCATTGGTCTGGTAGTTTTGTATTACTGAGCTTTCTGAAAGCTCACTCTATTACTTACCATTTTAGGTTAAAGAAAGTGACATTGTGCTACTTTTGACATCAGTCTTGGGAGTTCCTTCGGTGTTCTTGCATAGTACGATGTACGTGTACTTAGAGGGACATGTAGGTCACATTTGTTATATATATATATATATTGGGGTCTGAAACTTATTTTGATACTATTTATGATGTATTTTGTATTTAATATGTAAATGATTTTTAAACTTGTATTTTCATTTTTATAATGTCTTCAGATTTTATATGATTTAACAAAAAATTAATTTCTTCACAAAAAATTATCTTGTGAAATTGCTAACTTTTCTACGATTTCCTTTAGTGATGGCTTTTGCGTTTCTTGTTGAGGAGGATGTCTTGGTTGATAAGCTGGCCTTTGATTCGGCACATAGCTGAAATTTGGGTGGTCTAGCCATATCGAATTATATATATTACTATATGGGTTGTATGGTCTCTGTCGAGGACCTGGAAAGTTTCCTACGACATTGATTTCTCTATTGCCTCCTTCTTGTATCATCGGGCAATAGTTCTTCGGAAGGTCCAGCTTTGTGTATAACCCACATGCTCTTATTACCCCATATTTTATTGCAATAAGTGAATTAACTATTTTAGTTAATTTGTCTAATTTATTTTCAATGGAAAAGGTACTTATCTCATGAACCCGTCGGCTGGGTTCACTTGAAAAATGTTAAGAGTTGGGCAGCAATGGTTGAAATTAACTCTCTCGCTGTTGTTGGGGTCATGTTGATTAATGCTCCTCTGCTAGTAGCATCTACCATTTTCATTTCCATAGGTAAAAGACCTTCATAAAAGTATTGAAGTAGCGTTTGCTCACTTAATCTGTGTTACTGACAACTTGTGCAAAGCTTTTTAAATCATTCCCAATAGTCATAAAGACTTTCTTCGCTCTTTTGATGAATGGAGAGAATGCTCCTTTGTAACTCGCTTGCTTTAGCTGCTGGGAAGAACCTATTAAGAAAAATTTGACTCATGTCAGCCCATGAATTAACTAAATTTGGAGGTAAAAAAAATAATCAATCTAGAGAAAGTGAAAGCTCTTAATTTAATTTGATCTTCGGTAAATCCCTGTGGTTTCATGTTAATGCAAACCATGTGAAATTCCAATAAGTGTTTGTGCGATTTTCATTGGTAAGGCAGTCGAAAGTTGGAAAAAGATGAATAAGTCTCATCTTTAATTGAAATGGAGTCTCCTCGTTATGAAAAGTGATGCCTAATGGCGTTTGAGTGACAGTAGCTATGGCTAGCTCTCGGATCGTTTGGTCTTCTTCTGCCATCAGGATTAGATATTCGTTATATGCGTCTGTTTCAGAGTTTGTCTTCGAATTTGATTTTGTTTCTAAACTATGCTTTCCTTATCTTTTTCTTTTTTCTCGAAGCGTTTGTACGTTGATTCTTCGTGCTCGTCCTTCGATCTCCATGTCAAGATCTACTCATTCTCCCGGGTTTCTTCTGGTCATAAATAAAAAACAAAAAAAAATGGTACTTTCCATTAGTCCCTGGCAATTGTGTAAATTTGACACGCGTCGTTTTCATGTCAAAATAATTCCTTAATCCGAAAAGAAATATAAAGAAAATATAGTAAGTGGAAAGTAAGGGTCGATACCACAGAGACTCTGCAATTTATGATTTAGTTATCGTTTTGTTTCTGAACGGTAGAGTTTGGATAGGGATGAAATTTAAGATTAAATAAATAAATAAAAATGTAAAAATAAAAGGTGAGATAAGAATAAGATAAATTGAGGATTTTGGAAAAAACTGTTTGAAGAAAAAATAAAGAAATTATAAAAAAATAAATAGAATAAAATAGTAAATGGAGTTTGAAAATAATACTTATTGTAAAAAATAGCCTAAGGCTTTCAGCTTTAACTCAGTTTTCTCGGATTATCGAAATAGATCTTTACTTCAGGATTCACGCGGTCACTTGTCTTCAAGGACAAATCCTTGTGACTATGCTTTGTATACCGAATACCCAAGGGCAATCTTTAATATCAGTTTGTTAATTGATCTAACCAACAACAATGTTGTAGATCTATAAAAGTTGAGGCTCGAAAAGCTGTCGACTTGGATTATATTTTTTCAACAATAAATGGTTCTGATCTCTGTTTCCTCTTTGCAAACAATTTTTCTAAGTGTGTTACTATGAATTCAAATGCGCTTCAATAAGTCGACCCTTCCTCCCACGTTAACCATAACAACATCTAGACCAACGTTGACTTTTTGGTTTTGAAAATTATTTTGATTTGAAAATAAGCCTAGAAAACTGAGAGAGATATCTGAAGCGATTTAAGTTCCTTACAATTCTCACGTTTGGAATTGAGCCATCTCTTTAGCCTTCAGCTTAAAAGAAAACTAGCTAAGCATGACAAAAGTCATACTTAGCATGTTTAAAAATACAACTTAAAATAAAATAAAATAAAAAATGAAGACTTGAAAATAAAAGAAAAGATAAACTTTATAAAACTAGAAAGAAGAAGAAGAGTAAATTCTCAATTGTAGAGATAAATGTGTTTTTAGTCTTACCCTGAGATGGTATTTATAGCCTTCAAAATCCTAAAAACAAGGTAAAGATAAGTCCTAAAATAAAGAAATAAATCCTAATGAAAATACTTAAAACTATTTAAACTAAAATACTAAAAACAAAGATAAGATAAAATATATATAATATTTAAAATAATATCCTAAAACGTGAGTTTAATTCAAATTCGAAATATAAAAACGTGTGGATGGATCATTCATTCTTCTAGAAGCGCTGACTGGACTTTCTAGAAGGAGCTAAATCATCAGTTCGTCAGATGCATCATGCCTAAATTCAAGGCCACTAATCCAGCTTTGATTTTGAAAATAAAAAAACTGCAGAATTCTGCCCTTTAAGTGCATTTTCCATAATCTAGTGTCCTACAGAAAATGAATCAAAATGAAAAAATAAGCCACAAAAACCAACGATTAAGGAGAAATTTAAAATCAAAATAATAACCAAATTAAGAACCTATCAAATTCCCTCTCACTTATTCAATGTTTGTCCTAAAGCATTCCTCAATTAACACATCAAAATAACAAGTTGTCATCCTCAATTTCAATTTATTTCTCAAACTTCCAATTGAACTAAGTCCATGACAATTGTCGAATTCAAGATACAATCAAGCAAAGACATAACTAAGAAAATTTAAAACAAGGAAGATATCCCAATTAATTGCCAACTTCAATAAACATGACTCAATACCTCATAAAGATTCACACACATCTGCTCAAAGTGTTTGGGGTAAATGAAATCGTTCAAACTGGAACTAACCAAAATATTACCATAGGCTTGGAAAACAATCAAGTCTCCACTACTAAAAGTGAACATAATGCAATAATTAAGGGGTCTTTAATATGGGTTGTAACGTGGCTAAGGTATGGGTAGGGAAAAACCGAAAAGAAATGTTTCAAATGCCAAAACAATATATCAAAAATAATTAAGAATAATCCATGAATTAACATGAAGCACAATGAAAAACAAAAAAAGAAAAAACAGTAGATGAAAGGCAATTGAAACGATCGATTTTTCATTCTTCTTTTTCTTTTCATTCGAACGAAGGGTCTGTTTTTTTTTTTCTTTTTTTTCTTTTGATGCTATTCGAAATAGTGAACAATGTATTGTTTTTTATGAAACTTTTTTTCATTTTCTTTTTTTCGTGGGACAAGAATGATACAAGATCTCAAGTCTCGACAAGGGTATGAAAAGAGAGGGAAATAAAAAGAAAGGCTTTGGGTTTAATTTGGTTAGTTGAAAATCAAACAAAGGGAAATAGGCTGAAATGTGGTTCACTAGTGGATGTTAAATGGGTAGCTTTTTAGGAAAAGTGTGTTTATCCTAGGTGTCCCTATCACATTAAAACATTACGTTCAACATATAGTCTCTATATGCATTGTGGTTACAAGTTCTAGAATATCCTAATTAGTCTGACACACTCAAATAAAACAATGAGCTAGAAAGAAAAGGTATGCTCGTTAGGCTCGAATCTCACAAGAAAAGTTTATATGCAAAGAGTTAAGTTCATTTTTATCAACAAAAGCATGAAATAACTATACTTAAAAGAAAATTTACCAGTTATGCCAAATATCATCATGCATATTAAGTTCGATCAAAACATGGTCATAATCCAAAAGCAAGAAAAATATAAAGTAAATTTCAAGATAAACAACTAAAGATTCCAACACATCAATATCAGAACAACTTAATTCCAAATAATCAAATAAGCAAGCAAAAACTTGATAGAAAATTCTACCCCCTCACTTAAACCATATTGTCCCAATATGAATATAAAAGCACAAGAGAGGGAACATAATTACTCCCCTGATTTAATGTCGACCAAAGTGGACTTTTTGTTGAAACCATGGTGTCTTGCAATTGACTAGAAGCAGTGAAGAGTGGAGAATGGTGGTGTGACAAAATAGAAACAATAGTGCAGCCAGTTGGAGAGTGGCGCGACTGGTAAAGAAAAAATATAATAAGGGGTATAGGTCACGTGGGATATAAAGAAAATGGAGAGTTTGAGTTTAAAAGAGGTTGAAAGTGATAGGTGGGTCTATGGAAGGTTATAATAATATAATAAAGAAAATAAAAAGAAGTTGGGTGCATGGAGAAGTTCAGCCGGTCAAAAGGGATTGGGTATTGGGATTGGTTTAAAATTATAAAAGGTGGGGTTAGTAATAGGTGAGAAGATAAGGTGGGTCCCACCAAAAATTTTAAAAAAATTAACTCCCCCAGAATTTGAGTTAGCGGTAGAAGAGAAAAAATTGGCTTTAGGAGTTGCTATCGTGCGCCAAGTAGGGGGCCTATGCTTATGTACGCCTGCTCCTTGTCTCCAGACGTGAGACACTGCTTCTTCATTATATATTCGATCAGAATTCGAATATGTATATTGAAAAATAAAATAAAATTAAACATATAATAAAGTAAAATAAAATAAATGGAATGAAATAAATATGCTAAAATAAAACGAGAATAAAAGGAAATGGGTTGCTTCCCATCAAGCGCTTTTATTTAACGTCGTTAGCTCGACGACCTGATTTTTTTAGACTGTGGGTTCCTCTAAATTGATTTCTTTGATTAGACCAACCAAAGTATTTTCATCATATGGCTTCAACCTTTGACCATTATCTTTAAATCAAACTTCTGAGTTATTTTCAACTTCAACAGAGCATTGAGGAAAACTTGAGTCACTGTAAATGGTTCAAGCCATTTTGATATGAGTTTTCCTGCAAAAAATTTAAATTTAGAGTTAAATAACAAAACCTTTTGACCGATAATAAATGTTTTAAAAGAAATTCAATTATCATGAAATTCTTTTGTTTTTTCTTTAAATATCCGAGCACTGTCATAGGCATTTTTTCAGATTTCCTCAAGTTCTTGAATATGTAATTTCCGAGCTTCACCAATCGCATCCATGTCCATGTTACACTGTTTAACGGCCCAATAAGCTTGATGTTCCCATTCAAACGGTAAATGGCATAAACAAACCGGTCAGGTAACATCCTAATGGGACCTTTATAAGCCGTTCAATATGCCAAACTTGCATCAGTTAATTTTAAATTCCAATCCTTTCAGTCCGGTTAAACAATTTTTTCAAGAATTGTTTTAATTTCTCGATTCGATACATTTGTCTATCTATTTGTTTGTGGATGGTAAGCGGTAGCAATTCTTTGAGTTACTCCAAATTTCTTCATCAGCGACTCGATTACTCGGTTGATGAAGTGAGTTCTTTTATCGCTTATTATAGCTCGTGGCGTGCCAAACTGGAAAAAAATTGAATTTTTCAAAAAATTAATTGGAGTTTTAGTATCATTATTCCTGGTAGTCTTAGCTTCCACCCATTTAGAAACATAATCTACAGCTAAGATAATATAAGTATTTCCAAATGAAGAAATAAAAGGACCATATAATTGATTCCCCAAACATAAAAAATTTCACAAACTTGTACTGGATTTAGCGGCATTTCATTTCTACGACTTAAATTACCTATACGTTTACATCTTTCACAAGTTTTACAAATAGATAAGAATTTTATGAGCTGTACGTTTTGGCCAAAAATAACCACCACAAGAGTAAGAGTGACAAAATTGAAAAATTGAATTTACCTCATATTCAACATAAATAAGGATTGTCCCAAATATAATATCGGGATTCTCATTTAATTATATTGATTTCAGCTCTCAGCAAATCTAATGGTAACTTACCTATGGCCAAATAATTAACCATGCCCCAAATCATGGAGTTATGCTTTGCGCCACCATAAGATTTTGTTTAGGAAATTCTTATCAAAGTGGTGAATCAATTATGGAAAGGGGAATTCAACTCAAGTGATCTGCTACCAGATTTTTGTATCCTTTTTTGTCTTTGATTTCCAAGTTAAACTCCTGTAAAAGCAGGATCTATCATATAAGCCTCAGTTTTGCTTCCTTTTTGCTCATCAAATACCATAAAGTTGCATGACCAAAAAAAAAAATAATTTTAGTGCTAAGAAAATAAGATCTAAATTTTTCTAAAGCAAAAATTATAGCAAAAAGTTCTTTTTCCATAGTTGAATAATTTTTCTGAGCCACACCCAAAGTTCGGGATGCAAAGGCTATGATATTTGGATCTTTTCCTATTTTTTGGCCGAGAACGACTCCAACGCCAGTATTTGATGCATCATACATAAGTTCAAAGTGGTAATTCCAATCTGGTGGCGGAACAATTGGGGCTGAAATAAGCTTTTCCTTTAATGAATCGAAAGACGCCTTGTATTTTGAATCAAAATCAAAGTCTTGATCCTTTTGGAGAAGATTGCATAAAGGTATTGTTATATTCGAAAAGTCTTTAATAAACCTGCGGTAAAATCCTGCATGGCCAAGAAAAGAATGAATTTCACTCACAGTTGTGGGGGTAAGAAGTGAGCGTATAATATATGTTTTAGCTTTATTAACAACAATCTCTTTTGAGGAAACAATATGACATAAAAGTAACCCTTTATCAACCATAAAATGGCATTTTTCATAGTTTAAAACAAAGTTATATTCTAAACAACTTTTAAGAACATTAGTTAAATTATCAAGACATGCACTAAAAGAATTACCATAAACCGTGAAATCATCCATAATGACTTTGATGCCTTTCTCTACATAGTTGAAAAATATACTCAACATGCATCTTTAGAAGGTGGCAGGTGCGTTACAAAGGCCAAAAGGCATTCGTCTATATGCAAATGTATCGAAGGGACATGTAAAAGTCATTTTTACTTGATCTTCTAGCGCTACGGGGATTTGGAAAAAACCTGAAAAACCATCAAGACAACAGTAATGAGTTTTCCTAGCTAATCTTTCAATCATTTGGTCTATAAAGGGAATAGGAAAATGATCTTTTTGAGTAAGAGAATTCAACTTCCTGTGATCAATGTAGACTCGCCATCCATTCTGAACTCTTGTTGGCACTAACTCTCATTCTTGATTTTCGACCACTGTTACTCTCGTTTTCTTATGAACCGCATGAATCGAACTTACCTAATTAATAATGATATTGGATAAATTACATCAGCATCGAGGAGTTTCTAAATTTCCTTCTTTACTACTTTCATCATTGGTGGATTCAATCGGCGTTGTCCTTCTCGTGATAGCTTTGCCCCTTCTTTAATTTTGATATTGTGCATGCAAGTCATGGGGCTTAATACTTTAATGTCGAAATGGTCCATCCTATGGATTCTTTGTGCGTAAGAAACATCGGTACAAAGCTTCTTCTTCTTCTTCGGATAATTTATTTGAGATGATCACTAGTAAGGTTCTATTTTCGCCTAAAAAGGCATATTACAAGGGTTCCAGTAACTGCTTTAATTCTACCTCAAGTACCTGCAAAATAGAAGGTAAAATTTTAATTTTAGAGGAAGGTAAAAATAAATCAGAATTGATTGAAAAATTATTTTCAAACTCATTTTTTTCCTCTTTATGGAAAAGTTCAAGATCCTTGGAAAGATTATAAGAAAAATTAGATTCAATATATCATCAATTAAAGGATCTAAAATATCAACAGAATTAATTCTTTCAACATGATTCGGGTATTTCATTGTTTTGTAAAAATCAAATTCAAAGATCTCACCATCAAATTCCATTGTCAGTATACCACTTCTAACATCGATCTTCGTATGTGTGGTGCTTAGGAAGGGTCGGCCCAAAAGTACTTTGGAATAAGTATCTGACCTATCATGTTCCATGTCAATGACATAGAAATCTGTAGGAAAGAATAATACATCAACCTTCACTAAGACATTTTTCATCACTCCCATTGGATAGATCACGGACTAATTGGACAACTGTATGGTTACTCTCATTTTCTTCAAAGGCTCGTTTGTAATCATTTTATAAATAGATTACATAGAGAACAAGGTTCTTAAACTTGAGGTCATGGGATCGAGTCCCACGGTGGGTAATTTATAATTTGGAGGTCTCCCATGGGAAGTTGTTCTCAACCTGGAGTTGGAGGCAGCCTACTATCCTACCTCCCCCTTACCCATTACATATGGGAATAAGGGTCAGCTAATTTTTACAAGGTATGGAGAAAATACCTTGATCATTCATCTTTGGTGGGAGCTTTCGTTGAAAAGCTGCAAAAACATGCTCTCCCAAATTTACCTTTTTGTGCCCCATTAATTTTCTCTTTGTAGTGCAAACCTCCTTTAAAAATCGAGCATACCTCGGTACTTGTAAAATTACTTCAATAAGAGGCATGTTAACTTGAACTTTCTGGAACACCTCTAATATCTCCCTTTCTTCAGATCTTTTATCACGCTTTAAAAATCTTGATGGGAAGGGTGGTGCGATTTCATGAGAAGAAAAAGGAGGATGTGCTGTAGATGTACCTCGTGTTCCTGGAGGCGACGTTTCTTCTTTTTTTTAAAATGTGCAACTTTTTCTTCTAGAACTTCGGGTGAGATGATTGTTCCACTTTGGAGTTTGATGGCACTAACATTCTCTCTCGGGTTTAAATCCGTATGAGTAGGTAGTCTTCCTTGTGATTCCAATTTCCCCATAGTTTAAGCTAGTCGGCTCACTTGTTTATCCAAATCTTGAAAATGTACTTCGGTTTGGCTTTGGAACTTTTCCTGGGATGCAACCATCTTTTCTTGTGAAATTTCTAACTTTTCTATGATTTCCTCTAGTGATGGCTTTTGCGTTTGTTTTTTAGGAGGAGGTCTTGGTGGATAAGCTGGCCTTTGATTCAGTGCATAGCTGAAATTTGGGTGGCCTCGCCATCCCGGATTATAAGTATTACTATATGGGTTGTATGGTATCTGTGGAGGACCTGGAAAGTTTCCTACTGCATTGATTTATATTGCCTCATTCTTGTTGCATTTGACAGCAGTCCATCGGATGGTTCATCTTTGTGCATATCTCACATGCTCTTGTTACCTAAGATTTTCCTAATAAGTGAATTAACTACTTCAGTTAATTTGTCTAATTTATTTTCAATGGAAAAGGTACTTACTTGTGAACCCGTCGGCAGGGTTCACTTGAAAACTGTTGAGAATTGGGAGTCATGGTTGAAATCAACTTTCTCGTTGTTGTTGGAGTCATGTTGACTAATGCTCCTCCGCTAGCGGCATCTACCATTTTCATTTCCATAGGTAAAAGACCTTCATAAAAGTATTGAAGTAACGTTTACTCACTTAATTCGTGTTGCAGACAACTTGCGCAAAGCTTTTTAAATCGTTCCCAATAGTCATAAAGACTTTCTTCGCTCTTTTTCTAAATGGAGAGAATGCTCCTTCGTAACTCGCGTGCTTTAGCCGCTGAAAAGAACCTGTCAAGAAAATTTGACTCATGTCAGCCCATGAATTAACTGAATTTGGAGGTAAATGAAATAACCAATATTTAGTCAAACCGGCTAAAGAGAAAGGGAAAGCTCTCAGTTTAATTTAATCTTTGGTAATTCCCTATGGTTTCATGCTAGAGCAAACCATGTGAAATTCAGTAAGTGTTTGTGCGGATTTTCATTGGGAAGTATTGAAAGTGGTAAAAAGATGAATAAGTATCATCTTTAATTGAAATAGAGTCTCGCCGTTAGGAAAAGTGATGCCTAATGGCGTTTGAGTGACAGAAGCTACGGCTAGCTCTTGGATCGTTTGGTCTTCTTCTGCCATCAGGATTTTATCTTCATTATATGCGTCCGTTTCTGAACAATGATTTTCTTATCTTTTCCTTTTTTTCTTGACGCGTTTGTACGTTGATTCTTCGTGCTCGTCCTTCGATCTCTAGGTCTAGATCTACTCATTCTCTCGGGTTTCTTCTAGTAATAAATCAAAAACAAAGAAAAATAAATTAGTACTTGTCGTTAGTCCCCAACAAAGGCGCCAATTTGATACTCATCGTTTTCATGTCAAAATAATTCCTTAATCCGAAAAGAAATATAAAGAAAATATAGCAAGTGGAAAGTAAGGGTCAATCCCACAGAGACTCTGCAATTTATGATTTAGTTATATTTTGTTTTAATGATAGACTTTGGATAGGGATAAAATTTAAGATTAAAAAAATAAAGAAAAATGTAAAAATAAAATGTGAGATAAGAATAAGATAAATAGAGGATATTGTAAAAAATGTTTGAAGATAAGATAAAGACAAATAATAAAAAATAATAAATAGAATAAAATAGTAATTGGAGTTTGAAAAGAAAACTTATTGTAAAAAGTAGCCTCAGGCTTTCAGGTTTGACTTAGTTTCCTCGGATCATCAAAATAGATCTTTACTTCAGGATTCACACCGATCACTTGTCTACAATGACAAATCATTGTGACTATGCTTTGTATACCGAATACCCAAGTGCAATCTTTAATATCGGTTTGTGAATTGATCTAAGCAACAAAAATGTTGTAGATCTATAAAAGTTGAGGCTCAAAAAACTACCAACTCGGATTATGTTGTTTCAACAATAACTGGTTACGATCTTAGTTTCCTCTTAGCAAACAATTTTGCTAAGTGTGTTCCCAAGAAGTGGAATGTGCTTCAATAAGCTGACTCTTCCTCCCACGGTAACCATAACAACATCCAGACCAACGTCGACTTTTTGGTTTTGAAAATTGTTTTGATTTGAAAATAAGCCCAGAAAACAGAGAGAGATATCCGAATCGATTTAAGTGCCTTACAATTCTCACGTTTGGAATTGAGTCATCGCTTTAGCCTTCGACTTAAAAGAAAATTAGCTAAGAATGACAAAAGTCATACTTAGCATGTATAAAAATAAAAATTAAAATAAAATAAAAAATGAAAACTGAAAAGAAAAGAAAAGAGATAACTTTATAAAACTAGAAAGAAGAATAAGAGTAAATTCTTAATTGTAGAGATATATATGTTTTTAGGCTTAACCTAAGAGGGTATTTATAGCCTTTAAAATCCTAAAAACAAGGTAAAGATAATTCATAAAATAAAGAAATAAATCATAATGAAAATACTTGGAACTATTTATACTAAAATACTAAAAACAAAGATAAGATAAATTATAATATTTAAAATAATATCCTAAAACGTGAGTTTAATTCAAATTTGAATTGCAGAAACATGTGGTTGATCCATTGGTTTTCTAGAAGAGCTTATTGGACCTTCTAGAAGGTGCTGACTCATCACCTAGTCAGATGCATCATGCCTATTAATCCAGCTTTGATTATGAAAATAAAAAAACTGTAGAATTTTGCCCTTTAAGTATGTTTTCCATAATCTAGTGTCCTATACAAAAAATAAATCAAAACGAACAAATAAGCCACAAAAACAACGATTAAGGAGCAATTTAAAAGAAAAATAATAACCAAATTAAGCACATATCAATGACTTTCCCTAAAGTTCAGCATTGATGAATTGAATTGAAGAATTTCTAAAATCATTCTTATTCCAATTTTATGAAATTGAAAAACTTGATAATTGCTGAGCCTCATACCTCTTGGTTTGAATAGTATGAGATAAAAAAAAGTGTTTGTACTTAATAAAAGAGTAAACCTCAATGTGATTATATTATGTTTGAAAGAAAATATATATGTTTGCATATTGTACTAAAGGTAAGAAAGTGTTATTTTGATTAAGGATAATTAGTTGAATGTTTGATTTGTTCTATAAGGAAAAATCTATTCAAATTTTGGATCTGTTATAAGAGAGAATTCTGGTGGGCACGCTTATTCTGATGGCTAAATTTCAATGAAGAAATATGGTCATACAACAGTTACATGATAGATTAAAGAATTGATGAAAGCTCAATTTCTGGTTTTCTTTGACTCATGTGAAATTTCAAGGACGAATTTTCTTTTAAGGAGGGGAGAGTTGTCAAACCCTGAAGTTGGGGTTAAATTTTCTAAAAATTTCTTGATAGAACTAAATTTAATTTTGATGAAAATTTTGGAGGTGAAAAGATGAATTTTTCAGAGACTAGTTACCTATAGGGAATTTACCATTTTCCTTTAACCACAAACATAAAACAATAATTATAAAATTTAAATTTATGGTTGATAGATTTTAAACCCACGTTTAGAAGCATTGAGAACCATGCCCCTACTATATAGACTAGTAACAGTAGTGAAATAAAATATTCAAAATATCTGATAAGTTATCCTGCTGGATTCTAAATCCTTGAATAATCGACCCTCAAAGTTCCCTTTTATTTAAAAAAAAAAAATAAGTTTCTAGAGAACTCCATCCACCTACGTTAACCATAGCCCCTTCCGTCCAGTCTTATCCTGTCAGTAGTGGTGTGTACCGTCACCATCAAAAACTCTGACATCACTTCGCGAGCAAACCCCAACTACTAAATATTCTAAGAAACCAATCGTTCATCGTAAATCGAAAGAAAATCACTCGACAAACATCATTGTTCATCTTTGCCACCATTAGTCGTTGTCAGTCGTGGAGGACCGATCAAAGGTTCGTTAAGAAACCAAACATCGTCCTTGTTGTTTTCCTCGATTCTGACCACCTCTGACATTTAGTCACCACACCGCCGGCATCATCGAACTCATTGTGTAGGTCCAATCATAACCAATAAGTTCCATCATCTTTTCGTCTATGTTTCGTTGTCTGCCATTGTAAGTGCTCCAATTTTCTTCTTCTGTTCAATTTATCGTATTTTGGTTAAATATTCGAGTTGATTGGGGATTATTTTATTGTGAGGATGCTTCGGGAGTAATAAGTCATTTTTGTCTCCCTATCACCATCGCACGCGCCTCTTTTGCACGTGGGGCAGTTCTTCGAGCCTAGAAACTTCCACAACAAGTCCAAATCAACTCAAATCAGACTGAGTCAACTCAGACCAAATCAAGTTAACCCAAACTGGTCTGACCCATTGACCATTTGTAATACCCTAAATATCATATCAATGATATTATTGAAAGATTTATAATTTGAGGATCTATTTGAATAAATATAAAAATAAGAAATTATTTGGAATAGTGTTTAAGATTAATTAGTAATAATTGATGAATAAAGAGGGCATTTTGGTCCTTTAAGGAGAAATAAATTTAAAATTATTTCATTATTAGAGATTTAAGAAGGAAAAAGGGGAAAGTTATCTATTATTCTTCTCCTTCTTCCCGTGCTCATGTACTCTCCCCCATAGTCAATTTTATGTTAATATATGAGTGTTTATTGATGTTTACTAGTAGAGTTGACTTGTCAAAGTAGTAAATGAGAGATTAGAAGCATTTGATGAGTTTAAAAACAAGTTAGAAAATATAGTGTGATTCTTAGACTCAAGTAAGCTTGAGAGATTTTAGATTTTTTAAGAAGCTAAATGAAGGAAAGTTAGTAGGAATAAGTAGAGAAGATTTAAATAACATTGTTGGGTGTAAGTATAAATAAATTGGCCCCATTTGGCTAATAATCGGGTTAAAAACTGGAAAATCTAGGCAAGGGTATCGGTACTGATAGAATAGTACCGATACTATAGACTAAAATGGGATGAATTAGCTAAGTAGTATCGATACTTATTCAATTAGTATCGATACCGACGAGGTAATATCGATACCATGGTAAGGGTATCGATACCAAGCATCATCGAAGCTAAAATTGATATCAATATCGAATGGGTATCGATACCATAGTATGGTAGTATCGATACCATGGTAAGGGTATCGATACCAGGAAACATCGAACCTAAATTGGTATCGATATCGGAAAGGGGTATCGGTACCATAGTATAGAAGTATCGGTATCAGGGTAGTAGTATCGATACTATGGAGCCATAAATGTTAAAAATATGTTGATATTGGTATAGAAAGTTAATGATATGTCCTTTTGAGTATGGTTTAAGTATAATGGTTAGGAAATATACTAACATTGGGTATGATACATGTTTTAATGGGTACTTGAGTAGATCGGAACCAAGCTCCCTAGTCAAGCAAAACTAAAGATAATGATAAAGTACTGGAGTGATCAACTTTGCGTTTTGGATATATAGCAAGGAAAGTCAGGTGAGTGCATTTAATTGTGTCGTTATATGTTGTACTAATCATATATGTATGATTGTTTAATATGTATGTGGTGATTACCAAATAGGCACTAAGTGTGCATTCCACAGAGTTCATCCTATGTGGATGAATAACCGTTTCGACACTAAGTGTGCATTTCACGGAATTCATCCTATGTGGATGAATAACCGTATAAGCACTATGTGTGCAAATCCACAGAATTCATCATGAGTTGATGAATAACCATACAGGCACTATGTGTGCAAATCCACGGAATTCATCATGAGTCGATGAATAACCGTACAGGCACTATGTGTGCAAATCCACAAAATTTATCATGAGTTTATGAATAACAATACATGCACTATGTGTGCAAATCCACGAAATTCATCATGAGTTAATGAATAACCGTACAGGCACTATGTGTGCAAATCCATGGAATTCATCATGAGTTGATGAATAACCGTATAGGCACTACGTGTACAAATCCACGGAATTCATCATGAGTTGATGAATAATCGTATAGGCACTATGTGTGCAAATCCACAGAATTCATCATGAGTTGATGAATAACCATACATGCATGATGTGTGCAACCCACGAAATCCATCATGAGTTGATGAAATACTGTATAGGCACTACGTGTGCATCTTAATAAATGAACATGAATAGGAAATTGGTAAATTACCATGTTAGCACTATGAGTGTAAATGTATAAGGTTTATAATAAATTATTAAGAGTTAATTGATATTATAAATAATTATTAGAGTATAAACTAGTCCAAAATAAAAGAATAATGGTCTAACTGTGCAATTGGTAGAAATGTGTCACTTATGCTAGTTAGATGAAGGGTTAAAGACCGTTGAGTAAAAGAATAATGGCCTAACTTTGCAATTGGCAGAAAGGTGTCAATTATGCCAGTTAGGTGAACTGTCAAACACTGTTGAGTAAAAGATGAAAGGTCAAACACTATTGAATAAAATAATAATGGTCTAGTTGTGCATTTGACAAAAAGTGTCAAATATGCAAGTTAAGTGAAAAGATAAATACCTTTGGGTAAAAGAATAAAGGAATTATAATGTAATGTGATATAGATGGTATATAAGTGATAAGAAGGGATGATATATATATATTTATATATATAATGTACAATAATGCATAAATAGTATGAAGGGACGTTATAAAGGAAAACGTAAATAGTACATAATGGGCATGAAAGGATACCTAAATGAAAATACCAAACGCTGTACTAATAGTATTTAAGGTGTCATCATAATGATTATAAAAGATACATGACCAATTAGAACCTTGGTGCAATACATGTATAGTTCTTTCACATTTAATGTACACAAGGCAAATAAAGAATAGAGGGAGAAAATATACAGAAGGATAAGTATGATGGACATACTAAGAATAATTTCCATGATTGTATGAAAGAATTATGGTTTAACTGAGGAGGGCTTAACTAATTCTGATGAATGATGAAATTAAATTATTCATTCAGTATTTATAAGATATTGCCATATAATTTAATATCCTTGCAATATTATGTCTCACTAAGTAAATACCTAATGTGTGTTTATTTCACGCGTAGGTAAAAGCAAAGATTAGTTGCGTAAGGAGTGTAGCAGTAGCAGCAACTTTCATCTGTAAAGGTTGACTTTCATCAGTAACAGTAGTAGAATCATGTTTATTTTTGAACAATTGTTAGCATGTAATCAAATTTAAAGAAAAATGCCTGGAATGTATATAAAGTGGAAATTTGGTAGTATATTTCGATGACTGTTTTATAATTATGTTAAAATATTTTAATTTAAATTTCGAAACGAAATTTTACAGGTTTTCAAATGACAAAATGTTTTAAAAAGTAATGTGACATCCGTATCTCGTATACGGAAAGGTATACGGGAGATGGGTGTTACACCATTGACCTGACTATTGACTTGAACAAAGTTGACTTTGACCTCTAACCAGCGTTGAGTTTGACTTTGACCAAAAAGTTGAATTTTTGAATTGTCATATTTTTTTATTTTTTGACATCTTGAGTCTGAATTTGAAATCCATTTTGCCAAATTCAAACCCAATAATCGTTTTTAGTATTTTACCATTCAATTTAATCTGATTTTCGCGCTTAAGTTACGTTTCTAATATAATTTTTTTGTTATGTATTCGAGGAATTGAGGGACATCGAATATAAGTTTAGGAGCGATCGAGTAGAATTCCATTGATCGGTCGGTGTAGCTCAAAAATTGAGGTAATATATTACTACCTTTGTATGCTTTATGAAACATGTTAGTATTGGTTAATCCATGGATGATATTTGGTCACATATGTGTAGTTAATGTTTTTAAACGTGATTCGATGTGGTATAAAGTAAGTAAACTAAATAAGACTCAGATAATGTTATTAGAAAGTATAAGTCTGATATGAAATAATTCTAAGTTTAGTTATTATCCAGTAAAGCGATTAACCTCAGAATCCTTAAGTTACGATTATTCTCATTAAAAGTTTGAATGCCAAAAATACTTGGATAAGAAATTACGAAATTATGAAATTACCTTAAGAGGTAAAAATGGCACAAACTGACCCTAATAGTGAAATTATCATGAGAATTTGTATTTAACATGATAAATTCATGATTCTCCTATTAAATTCCTGATTTGTTCATAAAATTCTTGATATCAACTTTTGAACTTTAAGAAGGAACTAGACCTAGAATTTTTTTATTTTTTAGCGAACACCTAATGACTAGAATACTCGAAGTACTATTTATGTTTGAATTTTCAAAAATAATGAATTAAAAGGAAAGAATAGACTGAATAGAATAATCAAAATACCCCTGAACTCTCAAATAACCAAAATACCCCTAAACTCCAAAATGACCAAAATACCCTATGATCTCTTGAATGACTGAAATACCCTCGAGCTTCGAAATGATTAAATTAACATCTGTTACAAAAATAGCCTAAATAACCTCATGAGCTAGAATAAGTGAATGCCTTTCGATTAATTCTGGAAATACAACCACCCTTAAAGGTTATGAAGCACAACCTAATTATGTCGACCAACCCTGGTACTATTACAGTGCATGAATGAAATAAATATCGCCTGAATACTTGTTCATCTCCTCAAGAATAATTCGATGATGATTCTAAAAGTGATCATTTTAGCTCTAGGGTGCAATGGGTATTAAAAAATGAATATTCATGATGCTCCTCTGACTGCATACTTAGTAAATATCACATTGCTAGGATTTATTCAGTTTGATTGGACTTGGGAGCTTGATAAGATGCTTGAAATATGAAGTTTTGTAAATCACTTCTTACATTTATTAAACTAAATTACTAAATTTCTCATGAATCAAATGACTAAAATGCCCTTGTGAGTCTGATTGATAGAACCACCCTAGCAATTGTCGAATCTTAAATAATTCTGATGCAATAGTTCCTGAATACCCTTATGATATATTTGAATATTATATGATCTTGATGTATCACTTTTGAATGAATAATTAATTTATTAGTCATTGAACCCTTTAATAGGGATCTCGTTTATGAAATTTAATCAGTTTGCACAAGTTTCGCGATTCACTACCTGATAAATACCAAGTACCTCTGAAAAATAGTTTGGTCTTCTATTTGTTTACTATGGACATGGATATTTTATTTGATTTTTAAAATAATGACTCTATTATCTGAAATCAAAGTGTGATATCTGATTTCTATATATTTGATTCCTGGTTCTTGATATTACTATTTACTGTTTAATTTTTTTTATTGGGGTTTATTTGGGATCCGTCTGGAGTCTCTGAGGTGCATCTTTGACCAAGCTGGTAAATCCTTATGGACCTAAGGTGACCCTTGGGTAGGCTCTTACGCTTCGGCTAGGGTAAGTCATTACCACATGCTCCTTTACTTTGTGCACATGGAAAGTCCTTACCATAAGCTCCTTTCCTTCGTGTGTAGGGGAAAACTTATCGCATGCCCGTTTTGCTACGAGCATAGGGGAAAACTTTACCGTATGCTCTTTTGTTTTGTGCATTAAGGAAAAATTGTCTATACCCAAAATCCTCCCTTAGGTTGGCTTCTAAGCCCAATGGGCCTAAAGTAATTCCTTATGGATGCAGTTATGGGAAACTGCATATCGATGTTCGGTTGGAGGGTATTATTGTGGTTTTAAAATATGTTTTTAAACTACTACTATTTTTAAACATTTGTACACATTTCTATGGTTATATTGGAACACACTAGACTCCTCAACTCAACCTCCTGACTATGTCTCTCTAAATGTTCCTTCAGATTGTAAGTTCCTAACTATTTCCTAAAGAACTAATTAATGAAATCTAAACTCATCGTTCAAAAAATCATTTGAAATATAAAAGGATATCATTTCGTACGATCAATCCTGAGAAACACCCACCTTATTTGTCAAGGCGGGTTTCCATGGATTATAATTACAAAATAACATTGCTTTAATAAATAAATGATAATATATACATAATAAATAATTATATAAAGAAAATAAAACATTGATAAATGAATAATACATGCACATATAAATTATCAAGGTCTAGAATGAAAATATAAAATGTGACAATCCAAAATACAATCAACTAAGACTAAACCTACTTAGTAAATAAGGGATTAAATAACAAAAATGAAAACTTTAGTGGCACAACAGCTAACAAAACAAATTTATGGCATCAAACAGAAATATCATATAATATATGCATTGAAAATGCAATTAATCCATAAATATTAAACATGACTAAAATACGAGTATATAAAAATAACATGCCAATTGTAAGAGTAGCATAAATTATGATAAATCAACAAATAGTACTAAATTGAAATAAGTGCAGAAATTAAAGGCTAGAAAAATAAATACTGGAAGTTAAAAGAATAAATTAAAAATACTAGAAATTAAGGGGAGGAAATGTAAATAATAGAAATTAAGGGGCATAACTATAAAAGCCGAAATGTAAAATCGAATAAAATTAAAATGTTAGCGATTATTTTAATTTTTACTCGGACTACAAATAACGTGACTCACACCCTAGGACGGATCCTCGCGAGGTCGTAAATTAATTCGAACACAAAAATTAAAAAGTTAGCGGTTAAAAGTTAGAAGTTAGTAAATTTGTAATTAATATTTAGAATTTTATTTGGGTTATAATAATACAGTCATACCCCAAGACGGATCCACAAAATCGTAATAAACTTTTATTAACAATAAATTATTAATAGGGACTGAAATGACATAAAATAAAAACAATGAGCAATTCAAATTAAAATCGTAGCAGACATGGTGATCAAATAGAAAAATGTAAATTAGCATGCTAAACTCAAAGTAAATAAACAAAGGAAGGAGCAGTGACCAAAGTGTAAAACCACGACAAATCTACAAGGGCCTAAGCATGGTTTTTCCCAAACGTTTAGGTCTAAAGTCCAATATTTTTTGTTTTGGCTCATTTTATAACCTTAACGCATAAAATAAAACTCTCTTTTCTATCAACTCTCTCTCCTCTCCCATCTATCGGCCGGCCTAAAAAACCCAAAGCCCTCATTTCAATCACCGGCCACCGTGCATCAATGACCATCCCGAGCTTCGACCGCCACCAACGACGGCCAAAGAGACCAAACAACACCTAAATCGACGTAAAACCTTTCGTTCCACTCTCCTAGCCCTTCTCTTCTCTTCGACTCAAACCCACCAGGAGCCAAATCGACGTAGGCCACCACGAAACGCTATAGGTCAGCGTTTTTTCTCTATTATTGACCTAACCGAACAACCCAGAACCCCTCTTCTCTATTCTAACCCAAATACAAGACTAAGGCCAACATGCAAGCCACTGCCAATGCCTAAGCGACCGACTGTTCAATTTCCGACCCAAGACACTCAACCCGGTGAAAGACTCGACTAACTAGGTAAACCAACAAGCTCTTCCCTTTCCCTCTTTCTTTTTTATTTCGAACCCCTAAGGAAAAGGCCCCTGTTGATTCCGCTTTTTGTTTTAAAACCAAAACTAAAGAAAATGGAAAATGTTGGCATTGCTTTTAAAAAAAGAAAAATGGGAGAGGCCTACATCAATCCTCTTTTCGAGTGGGGAGGAACCCTTTGTATTTCTTTTTTTTTTTCCGAATCGGGAAGAAGAAGACCTTTGCATGAAATGTTTTTGGTTTTTATACGAATCCTCTGTTAGAATAAAAAAAATACATTTCTTTTCTTTTTTGTTTTCTTTGCACGTGATTTCTGATTTGGTACTGTTGTGGGGCTGACTGGAGGCCATTGTGGCTGCTGTCGAGGAGTTTGGGACCACCGTACGCCCGCCGAGGCTAGGGGGCTGCTGGGACACCATTACTGCTCACGTGGGAAGTTGATGGGGAGGCGGCGGCTAAACGTTAGGCTTAGGGTTTGGTGCCTCCCAAATGTTGTTGGACTTGAGTTGGTGGGCTGGGTTAATGGATTTTAATTTTGTTATATAAAAATGGGTAAAGGTTAAATGGATGGGTATGTATTTTATTTAATGGATGGTTGTAAGTGGACTTTGTAAAGGTGAACATTTGTTTTTTTTCTTAAAATTTAAATGAACACACATGGTCTCCAAACCCAACTAATCCCATTTAAGCAAAGGCACGCCACCAAAGCCACTTGAATTAATTCGACCTCAGTGCACGAACACCTTTCAATTGTTCTTCGATCATTTTCAATTTGATTTGAAATGTCCGGAAAAAATCAAGGTATTACAAGGCTCTTAGTGTTGGTGTCTAACAAACTACGTACTGCCCCCAAAGTTGAGGAGTTTATTTTACACGTTACAAATCCTAAACGTACCATAGATTTCAATGCCCTTCTCCACCGTTACATGGCCCAGAAGAATCCTTGATTCCCAGAAGATCAATAACTTCGAAAGCTTCATCAAGTCAAAGTCACTGCCCTCCTTGACCAGGTTTCACAGCAACATGGTTAAGATGATTCGAAGCTGAAGTACGACCTTCTAGGGTGAAAACCATTACCATGAAGATCAACAAACAAGAAGGGGAACAAAATGGAGGGTTGATTTGAGTTTCATGGCCATGAATGAAGGAGATATATACTCAAAGGGTATAAGTTGTAGGTTTGGATATTGCAAGCTTGCATGAGGGTGGTTCATATAGGAAAAGGTGAGAAAAGCTTGGTTTGTACTGGTGGAGTTAAGGAAGCAGGAAACGAAATTGATTTGGAGAAAGTTTGAATAGTTTGTTGGATTGAAATTGGGATTAGGGTTTGAAATGAAGGTTTTAGGATTTACTAGTTGATCATTCATGGATATTTTCTTTTGTGCACATCTTGTCGTAACATACAAGGTTTTGGGTGATTTCAATAGCGGTTCACATCGGTGTAGGATGTTGAGTCATTAGGGTTGGTGGTTTGAAGGAATGATTGGAAAATGAGTAAAAAAGATGACACATGAAAACTTCTCTCTGTTACCCCCTTCTAGGCCTATCTCCCTTGGGAGTAGGGGTGAGAAAAATTGACTTGGACTTGAATAATTATTTTTTTTAATTTCGAGTTATTAGAGTCAAATCGAATTATCGATTCAGTTTTCGAGTTCGAGTATAGTTGGAAATTAGAAATTTCAAGTTACATGAAAAACCAAAAATTTGGTTAAGTATTTTGAAGGTTTTTCAATTTAGTCCCTGATTTTCTTATTTCTTCAATTTGTCCTTCATTTTAAGCCTATTTTTACTAAATTTGACCACATGCTCCTAAACCATCTTACATATCTATGTTCTTTCAATTCCTCTTTTTGATAATTTTTTTCAATTTAGTCCCTCAACTTTTCATGATTTATTTATTTCTTTAATTCATCCTTCATTTTAGTCCATTTTTACTAAATTTGAATCACATGCTCCTATACCACTATAGAATACCTATGTGACTTCAATTCTTATTTTTTTTTTTACTAAAAATATACTCTCTTTTTTATTTAATCCCCTAACCTTACATTTTACTCAATTTGGTATTTTGATTGTCATTGTTTGCAAATTCTTTCTTCCCATCAATTCCTTGACTCTTTTATAGTCTCATCAATACTTTACCATCAAAATATCTTCTTTAAAATATAATATTATAAATATATTTTATAATTTTAGATTTTATTTGATATATTAAATAACATTATATTGTTAAAGAAGATGAAGAAATATATATATATATATCTTACATGGTTAAAGAAAATCAAAAAATTAAAATCAATCCTTACCATATTACTATAAATAATTATAATAAAATTTGTATAGAAACTCGAATAACTCGACTCAAGTTTCATAAACTTGACTCGACTTGAAAAAATTTCAAGTTAAGCTCAAGTCACAAAATATGACTCGTCAACTTGAATAATTTGAAATTTTTTTACTCGACCCGACCGAATTCGCACCCCTACTATTCATTGTCCTATTTTATATGTGCATATGATAACAGCAACGAACTTGTCTCATAGTGCTCGACATGAATTAATCATTCACTGAGACAAACTTGACGAACTAATGGGTAGTCTTTGAAAGGTGATGGATCACCGACCACTTTTGCTCTAATTTGTTGGTGCACCAACGCCTCACCCCCCACGACCTTTTCATTTCTTGGCGGGCTGGACAAAACATCCACAGTTTTCTCAGTTCGTGAGGGATAATTGATCTACTGACGATACCATCCTAAACTCTTTGAATATTATTACTAGTTGCCTTAACCATTGGAACAAGGATGTGTATTGTCACATTTTTCTTGAGAAGGCTAAGCTCAAGAAGCAACTTTCTCAAATTCAAGCTACGCTGGATACTAATAGCACTAATCGGCTGCTTGTTTAAAGAATTAGACATTTGTACTAGATTGGAGGAAGTCCTTGACCATGAGGCAGTCAAGAAGCAATTGGGTATCGGAGGGAGATCGCAATTCCAAATATTTTCATATCATGGTGATGCACCGTCAAAATATTAATTGGATCTAAGCCCGAAGATCCAAAACGGAGATTTGTGCTTTGACGATGATACTCTTCGAAGGGAGGCTACTAGGTTTTACTCGCAACTCTAAAAGGAGGAGGAGAGGAGAACCGGTAGGTTTCCCATTAGAGAGAGTTTCCCTAAACTCTCCCACTTTGATTTCCAATGCCTTGAAGCAACAGTTTCTGATAAAGAGATTAAGGTGGTGTTTGTTTTCACTGTGCAAGCTCTTCAAACCACTTATGTCTGCGTCGCGCAGACATTAGGTTTCGCAGACTGTTTGGTTTTTAGAAGACATAAGCTCTTCAAACGTCTGCGCGAGCTCTTCTTGGTGTAGACTTGGTTTTATGTCTTCAAAGGTCTTCAAACATCTTCAAGAACAATTATAAAATATAATTATTTATTAAAATAATTTTAAATAATTTAATAAGGTTATTTATTTTAAAATAATTTATTTTAAAATAATTTATTATAATTATTTTAAAATAATTTATTATAAAATAATTTATTTTAAAATAATTTATTATAAAATATGGATTGATTTATTTTAAAATAATTTATTTTAAATAATTTATTAGTATGGATTGATTTATTTTAAAATATGGATTGATTTATTTTAAATAATTTATTAGTATGGATTGATTTATTTTTAAAATATAAATTGATTTATTTTAAATAATTTATTAGTATGGATTGATTTATTATTGTAGTTGTATGAATTGATTTATTTTAAATAATTTATTAGTATGGATTGATTTATTTTAAAATATCGATTGATTTATTTTAAATAATTTATTAGTATGGATTGATTTATTTTAAAATATCGATTGATTTATTTTAAATAATTTATTAGTATGGATTGATTTATTTTAAATAATTTATTTGTATGGATTGATTTATTTTAAAATATGGATTGATTTATTATTGTAGTTGTATGGATTGATTTATTTTAAATAATTTATTAGTATGGATTGATTTATTTTAAAATATGGATTGATTTATTTTAAATAATTTATTAGTATGAATTGATTTATTTTAAATAATTTATTTGTATAGATTGATTTATTTTAAAATATGGATTGATTTATTATTGTAGTTGTATGGATTGATTTATTTTAAATAATTTATTAGTATGGATTGATTTATTTTAAAATATGGATTGATTTATTTTAAATAATTTATTATTGTAGTTGTATGGATTATTTAAATTTCAGTATTGTAAAACTAAAATTATTTAAATCTCAGTATTGCAAAACTCTTTTAAGTTTAAAAAATCAGTTTATTTATATTTCAGTTCATTTTAGCAGTCCGTAGATATTAAAAAACAAACAATCTTCTTCTTGCAGACTGCAGACTTTTGGTCCACCTCTTCTGCTGCAGATGCCTACAGATGTGGTCCGCAGACTGCAGACCTTTTACCTCTGCAAAAACAAACACCACCTAAATAGACGCTTTTTGATATGAATCCCCTCAAAGCCCTAGGGAGTGATAGGCTTCACACTATTTTCTACCAAAGTCAATGGGACACCATTGTCGAGGCAGTCTGCACTTGGGTCAAAAGTATCTTTAATGGTAAAAGCATCGAACCGGAGCTTAATAAAACACTTTTAGTTCTTATTCCTAAGAATGAAAATCCTGAATCCTTTGTTGATTTCCAGCCTATTAGTTTATGCACTGTTTTGTATAAATTAGTCATGAAAATTATTGCTAACTACTTCAAGACAAATTTTCCTAAAATCATTGCCCCGAACCAAGTTAGTTTCATTGTAGGTTGGAATATCATTGCAATATTCTTGTAGCTCTGGATGTGGTTCACTCGATAAGAAGGAAAAAAGCCAAAACTCAATGGATGGCGGTAAAAGTGGATTTGGAGAAAGTTTATGACCCTGTCAAATGGGATTTTCTTTTGGATTCTCTGGTAGATATGGTTTGTCCGGCAAACTTAACTCGTATCAATATGGATTATGCTTTCAACTCTTCTATGCAGATTCTTTGGAACGACGTCCCTATGAAGGAACTTAAACTGTCTAGAGGAATTCGTCAGGGTTGTCCCTTATCTCCTTATCTCTTTATCTCTGTATGGGGAGACTTGGACATATTATTTATTATGCCATGAAAGTCAGCCTCTGGGAACCAATGATCCTTTCACGCAGAGGTCCAACTCTTACCCATCTTTTTTCCGCTGACGATCTGGTTTTTTTTGCAGCACTAAACCAGATCAAACAAACTTTTTAAGGACGATCCTCAATCAACGCGGTAGATTTCCTGGTCATAAAGTGACTCCACAAAAACCATAGTGTTCTTTTCCACAAATACTAACAAAGACTTGACGTTGAACCTTTTCAATTCTTGGGCTTTCTACTGAACTCGGTAAGTATCTAGGCATGCCTCTCTTCCATGGCAGAGTGACCAAAAACAACTTTCAGTTCCTTATCGACAGAATTCGGAAGAAGCTCATTAGTTGGGTAGCAACTAATCTCTCCTTGCGGGTTGGGTTACTTTAGCTAGATTTACTCTCGCCATACCTAACTATTTCATGCAAATTGTGGCTATTTCAAAAATAATCTGTAACCAAATTGAATAAATTTCCCGTCATTTTATTTGGGGTGGAACGCAGGACTCTCTGAAATCTACTCTGGTAAAATGGGAAACCTTCTACCAACCCACCGATCATGGAGGGCTTGGGATTCGTCCCCTTCAGGCGCAGAATGAAGCCTTCCTTATCAAAATAGGTTACAACTTTCTTATGCAGCTAGACACTCTGTGGGTAAGAGTCATGCAAGCCAAATACAATATTAAGAAGCTTTTTTTGGTTCAACTTGAAGCAAAAAATGGGTCTTTCGTTTGGAAGTCTCTATCAAAGTTTGGACACATATATGTGATTCTGTTAGTTGGGCTATAGGTGATGGTAGGTGATATGATCCCAGTTATGTGTTTCGAGTCATATACGATGTTCCCGATCATGATTCTAGTAAGAACTTCACAGTGCTTTGATTGAAGACTGAAAATGTAAAAACAACGTTATAAGAAGGGAAATATGTATATATAAATATGTGTATGAAAGTAATGGAAATGATAGAGTAAAGTTGAATTGGATTGTAAATGAAAGAAGTGTGGTGGTGATAATGGTTTGAATGGATATAACAAAAATGGTGAAGGATGTTTATGGTTTGCGTGGAGAATGATAGTAATTCAAAGGATGGACTGTGACCCTCTAACTATATATGAGTTAGGAACCAACAATATAATAAAGATGGAATCGAAGTGATAGAGGGTGGAACGTGACCCACTAGCTATAGTAGAGTTAGGAACCAACACTATAACAAGATGAAATGGATGAAGGCTTCAAGACCGACAAGAAACCAATAGAGTTCTAATCCAAGAACTAAAATGAAAGCAATCTTTCAAAGTATTTTCATAAATCAAATTGTGTGTCTACAAATGATCCCAAAGGTGCCTATTTATAGTATTTCCAAGAAGCATATGAAAAGACTCAAGATGATAACATTCTCATCAATTTAGCAATAAAATGCACTTGAATGCTTTGTCTTTTTATGTTCAAAGTTGGATGAATATTCTAGATTATTTTGGGGATGAATCTAGATAATTTGAAGTTGAATATGGCCTTAATTTCGTCCAAGAAGGACGGGTGACTCTTGGGCTACCTTGCTTTGCTTGCAAATGGAAGAAAAGAGGTTAAATGAAGTCATAGGATGAATGTGGACATCCTACATGTCCAAATCAGATTGTCTCTTCAAATTCCTTGCTTGTTTTATAACTTAATTTGGTGGTTAAATGAAATAATATCAGCCTTCATTGCTTGTTCCCTTGAAGAATATGACCAGCCTTCAAAAGATGATAAAGGCCTTGAATACTAAATTTTGAATGATGGTTATTTGTATGTCCCTTGCTTGAACATAAATGGCCTTCAATGGGTGATAACATCAACCTTGAATGCCTTGAATTGGTGAATTAAGATGACTATTTATTGTTTTCCTCTTGTTAGAAGATGAAAGGAGTCTTCCTTGGCTCAAACTCATCCAAATCATCCATGCATGAAATTCCCGTATCAAAATTCCAGCCTGCAGTGTCTTCAATAAATCGATCATATCTCAAGCTCCCGATATCGGATTGAGGTGACTCAAAAGGCGTTGGAAAGCTAAGAGATAGAGGAATACTTTCCATTTGGTTTCTGTAATCAAATATGTCTGTATCGCATCCAGAATTAGAATACATTCTGACTGATATTCTTGCATCTGTTAAGACTGTTCAGCTTCCCTCTTGCACCTTAAACTTGGTTGTTCCTTCTTCACATCCCAGCCTTGAATATGATGGTGGAGGTTCTTCTTTTGGATTAAATAAGGCTTTCAAAACTCTAAACTTGGCTTGAAATTCCCAGATTAAGCTCAAATAATCTTCTTGAAGCTTCTCGAATGTAAACAACTTGCCTCGATCAAACAGTCTCAGGGAGATTGCAGAAAATAATGTAAGGTGCATAGCCAGGATCACATCAGTAGGCAAGCCAATTTCTTGTTCGATTCTTGGCTCCCTGGAATTTTTCTTTAGCCACCTTATTCAAAATTGTCTCCCCCATAATCCTCAAGCTTTGGTTCATGATTTCATTAATTTAGATGGAAAACGGGATTTGGCGCAGCTTAGGCAAGTCCTTGATGAAGATTTGGTTCAATGGATTTTAGGCATTCCTACTCCTAGTGATGATATAGGGGAGACATTCCTATTTGGAGGTGGGAAGCGTCTGGAAAATGTAAAGTCAAGTCAGTGTTTAAGACCCGCCACAAAGAGGATTGGGGTACATACGATCGAGTTTGAAACTTAGCCTGGGATTTCGATGGACCCCAGAGAGAGAGACAATTCATTTGGTTGGTTCTTTGGATCGACTAATGACTAATATGGAATGCAGAAGATGGGGTATCTCTTCCTATCACAATGTCTGATCTGTGGAACGGGGGAAGAAACTATCCTACACATATTGAGAGATTGTCACCATGCGCCCACAATTTGGACCCAACTGCTCCCGAATCAGTTGCATGTTGGGGAAATAGGGTTATTTCCCACACGAACGTAATTTCCAAATTGACCTAAAATGTCAAGATCAAAACCACCAAAGGTTGCACAACGGATAAACCTATCAAACTATTGAATATTGAAACACAATGGAAAAACCGAATAAAAACAATAAAGGAGAGAACACACTAAATTTATGAGGTTCGACGAGAATGTCGTCTACTCCTCGGGCACCACACCGGATGATAACTTCACTATCAACAAATATTACAACAAATAGAATTCTTTAGAATTCCCAAAGTGAGAGAATGAAGAAAACAAGAGGATGAGAGAACTTGTTTTTGGGATGATTTCTAATAGAAATACTTAGGCCTATTTATAGTTGTGTTTTAAGGACTAAACTTATATATAACCTAATATTTTAAGGATCAAATATGAAATTCCCATGTTCAAAGTTTGGCCACCTACCAAAGAATTTTCCAATGTGTACAAGTTAGCCACCAACCACCTTGTCAACTTTTCCAACTCACCAAATTTGACAATTTGCAAGTCAAACCTAACAATTGCCAAATTTAAAAATTTGCAAGCCAAATCTAACAAATCTCCACCTTGGCTTGAAATTACCAAGCATACTCAACTTCTTAAACTCCCTAAATTTGTAGTGCCTCTAATTGCGCTTACAAGCGCCACACACCCGAAGGTGTTCATACTTTCAGGATGTTAATCAAGTTCAAACAATGATTGAACTTGATTACTGTTACCACCTTGGTCATCATATCTACAGGATTTTCTGATGTCGTAATTTTTTGAAGTATAATCTTTCCTTCTGCAAAGATCTCTCGCACAAAGTGATACCTCACGTCGATATGCTTAGTCCTTGAATGGTAAACTTGATTTTTCGCTAAGTGAATAGCGCTCTGACTGTCACAATAGAGACTAATGTGACTTTGAACAACTCCCAAGTCTTTCATCAACCTGTTAAGCCCAATTGCTTTCTTTACAGCCTCTGAAACTGCCATGTATTCTGCCTCTGTAGTAGACATGCCACCGTAGACTACAATGTAGAATTCTAACTTACTGGGGCTTTAGTAAGAGTAAACAAATACACAGTAGTTGATCAATGCTTATCCAAATCAACAACATAGTTGGAATCAAGATATCCAACCACACACTGGCTAAGTGTTTCATCATGTTCAAAAACTAAACCAACATCCACGGTTTGTTGGAGATACCATAGAATCCATTTCACAGCTTGACAATGTCCTTCTCCAGGATCATGCATGTACCTGCTCACAACTCCAATTGCTTGGGAAATGCCAGGACGCGTACACACCATTGCATACATCAAGCTCCCAACTGCATTAGCATATGGAACTTTTGCCATATACTCTTTCTTCGTTAGTTTTAGGAGATAACTGAGAACTAAGTTTCAAATGAGAAGCTAGTGGGATGTTTGGTATTTTCATTGAATACCTTTCTCAGATACTGCTTCTGTGTTAAACAGAGTTTCCCTCTCTGTCTATCTCTGCTTATCTCCATACCAAGAATCTTCTTGGCCTCACCTAGATATTTCTTCTCTAACTCATGATTCAACTGAGCCTTTAATTTGTCTATCTCCTTTTGACCCTTCGAAACGATCAACATATCGTCAACGTACAATAGAAGAAAAATGAAAGATCCATCTTTGAGCTTTTGCAAATACACACAATGATCATATTTGATTCTAGTGTACTTTTGCCTCCTCATAAAGCTATCAAATCGCTTGTACCACTGCCTCGGAGATTGCTTCAATCCATATAGCGATTTGTTCAGCTTACAAACCCATTTCTCAAAACCACCATCTTTGTATCCTTATGGCTGATTCATATAGATATGCTCTTCTAAATCACCATGCAAGAAAGCCGTCTTTACATCAAGTTGAGCTAGCTCCAAATTCAACTGTACTACCAAGGCCAACAATTTTCTAATGGAGGAATGCTTCACAACAGGGGAAAATACTTCATTGTAGTCGATTTCCACCTTTTGAGCGTAGCCTTTAGCTACCAATCGTGCCTTGTAGTGAACATCTTTCTTGCTATGATATCCATCTTTCTTTGTAAATATCACTTGCATCAAATTGCTCTTTTACCTTTCGGTAATTGTGCCAGTTTCCAAGTGTTGTTCTTTTGGAGAGATTGTATTTCTTCATCCATGGCACTTTTCCACTTATAACTTTCCAAGCTTTGTATTGCTTCTTGGTAAGTGATAGGGATATCATCATCAACAACTGGAAGAGCATAGGCCACCATATCAACAAATCGAGCAGGTCTACGAATTTCTCTCCTTGGCCTTGTAACTGCAAGTGATTCTAGTGTCTCCAATGGTTCTTGGGTCTGAACCTCTTCATCTTCTGATTCTTCTATTGGAATTGAAGAATTAGTTGCATCAACTTCTAAGATCATCGTCTGCTGAAACTCCACCTGTTTTGGAGTATGCTCCACCTGCTGCGGAGTACTACTTGTCTGGACAGCTTCATTTGTTACCTTTTTACTAGAGTAGATTCATCAAAGGTAATATCTCTGCTACAAATTATCTTCTTGGTGTCTAAACAATAAAGGGAAATCCCTTCACTCCAAGGGTGATTCACATAAAGAGAGCCTTCTTTGCTCTCGATCAAGCTTGGATTCCTTCACATGATAATAAGCAGTGGATCCAAATACATGTAAGGAATCATAATCAGTAGCAGGTTTTCCAGACCATACCTCCAATGGTATTTTTCCTCTAATTCCTGATGACGGCAGACGATTGATGAGATGGCCAGCATATGTCACAACCTCATCCCAAACTGCCTTGCCTAACTCTGTATTAGACAACATACATCGAACTTTCTCCAATAGTGTTCGATTCATACGCTCTGCCACCCCATTCTGTTGTGTGTATTTCTAACAGTGAAGTGTCGACAATACCATACTCATGGCAAACGTTAAAGAATGGGTCTCTTTATATTCCCCTCCAGTTTCCGTCTTAAGACGTTTGATCTTTCTAGTAATCTACTTCTCGATCATATTTTTCCATTTCAGGAAAATTCGAAGCACTTCCTCTTTAGACTTCATCGGATACACCCAAACTCTTCTGGAAAAATCATCTAAAAGTTACAAAATAATGGTTTCCTCCCAAAGACGATGTCTTTGAAGGACCCCATACATCTGAGTGATTATAATCCATAATATCTTTTGTATTATGTATAGTGGTGCTAAACTTCACTCTCTTCTGCTTTCCCAAACACAATGCTCGCAAAAGTTCAATTTACAAGCCTTTATACCTTTAAATAATCATTTCTTTGCTAGAATTTGCAAGGATTTCTCTCCAGAATATCCCAACCGCATATGCTACAACTGGGTTGTGTCCAAATCATCGCCTGAAAGCTACTGCAACTGCTCCAATAATTGTACTACCTTGGTAGTAATACAAATTATTTTTCCCAATGCCCTTCATCATCAGAAGTGCACCAGATGTGACTTTTAAAATTCCATCTCATAGTGACTACTTAGCCTTTGGATTCCAAGGCTCCCAACGAGATGATATTTTTCTTCAAACTGGGCACGTATCGGACATTTGTCAGAACTCTGGTTGATCCATCTTGATTCTTCAATCGAATTGAACCTATCCCAATAGTTTTACAGGCATTTTCATTGCCCATATAAATAACTCCTGCATTTAGTTCTACTAAATCAGAGAACCACTCCCGATTAGGGGATATATGATAGGTATAACCCGAATCTAATATCCATTCATCTGAATGAAATGTTTTTGATGACGCAACTAATGATATGTTAGAGTCATTTGCATCATGCTCTGCAATACATGCATATGGAGCAGTTTTCCTTTCTTCTTCAGCTTTGTGCAATCTTTCTTCCAATGACCTTTCTCATGACAAAAGGCACATTCATCTTTTCCTAGTCTGGACTTCGACTTTGATCTCCCTCTCCACTTTGGCTTTTGACTTTTCGAGCGACCTCTTGCCACCATGGCCTCCGCTGCTTCGTACTTGCTCTCCTTCTTGGTTTTCTTCTTGAGCTCATAACTATACAAAGAAACAATTACATCTTTAAGGGTAACATTATCCTTACCATGAAGTAACGTTGTCTCAAGGTGCTCAAATTTATCTGGAAGAGATGACAACAACATCAAGGCCAAACTTCATCTTTGAAGGTTTCATCCATGCCCAATAAGTCTGCCACTAGCTCATTGAACGTAGTGATGTGTTCATTTATACTGGTGTCTGGTTGATAATCAAATATGAACAATCTTTTCTTCATGTGGAGACGATTCTGAGAGATTTTCTTTAGAAATTTTTCGTCCAATGCTTTCCACATCTTACTTGCAGAAGTCTCATTCTTGTAGCCATACTTCTGCTCCCTGGAAAGAAAGATCGAATATTGTTGCACGCCAAACGATTGATTGTTCCCCATTCTTTCTCCTCCATATATTCAGGCTTTTCTTTCTCAGTGGCGATGTCTAGACCTTGTTGGAATAAAGCGTCTAACACCTTTCCTTGCCACATGCAAAATGACCGATCCATCGAACAACTCCATCGAGAAATTTGCATTTGACATCTCATCCTCATTGGTCCAAATGAAGAGCTTGATGTCTCAACTGATCTGTATTTTGACATTTTAATTCTAAAGAACAATATTCAATATCATGAACTGTATCTTTTCAGTAACGAAACCACTAGGATAACCTCAACCGAAGCTCTGATACTAATTATTGGGGAAACAAGGTTATTTCCCACATGAACATAGTTTCAAAATTGACAAAAATGTCAAATCAAAACCACCAAAGGTTGCACAACGGATAAACCTGTCAAACTATTGAATATTGAAACACAATGGAAAAACTGAATAAAAACAATAAAGGAGAGAACACACTAAATTTATGAGGTTTGACGAGAATGTCGTCTACTCCTCGGGCACCACACCGATGACAACTTCACTATCAAAAATATTACAACAAATAGAATTCTTTAGAATTCCCAAAGTGAGAGAATGAAGAAAACAAGAGGAATAGAGAACTTGTTTTTGGGATGATTTCTAATGAAAATTCTTAGGCCTATTTATAGTTGAGTTTTAAGGACTAAACTTATAAATAACCTAATATTTTAGGGATCAAATATGAAATTCCCATGTTCAAAGTTTGGCCACCTACCAAAGAATTTTCCATTGTGTACAAGTTAGCCACCAACCAACTTGTCAACTTTGCCAACTTACCAAATTTGACAATTTGCAAGTCAAACCTAACAATTGCCAAATTTGACAATTTGCAAGCCAAATCTATCATTGCATACAATTTCTTTTCAACCTATTTGTTGGATTGGTTAAAGCTTAATCTTTCTAATATTGTAGGACTTGATTGTGGTAAGTACTTTTGGAAGCATCTTTATGGTTTTCTCATTTGGATGTTGTGGAAACACGGAATAACTTTGTGTTTAGTGGGATAGTCAGGTTAGCGGCGAAAATTATCCAATCGGCTAAAGCGAGGGCCACCATTGTGAAAAAGAACCACTAATAAAGTTCCCACCAGAGTGCAACAAGAAATAATGGAGTTCGTTGGCATCCACCAGACGTAGAACGATTTAAACTCAATACCGACAATGCTATTTTACCCTCCTCGATGAAGGCCTCATGTAGAGGAGCTATACGGAATAACAATGGAAACTGAGCAATTGTTTTTAGCAAGAATATTGGTTGTTGCACAGTCATCCAGGCCGAGATGTGGGCGGTCATAGACGATCTTTATATCGCTTGGAATGCATGCATACATCACCTTGAGGTTCAACTTGATAATCTTGAAGCCATGACTAGCCTAAACTCCTTATCGCAGGGTCACAAATCAGTTATATCAAAGGATCTGAAGCTACCTCAGTCAACAATGGAGCGTTAAGATAAGCTACATACCTCGCAAGGCTAATTGTCTTGCTGATAACCTTGCCAACCTTGAATGTAAAATGAACCTAGGATTGGTGGTTCTCCATTACCCCCTTTGGTCTCCATAGCATCCTCACTTCAGAACAATTTGTCGTGAGAAGAAGAAACACTCATTAATTTTTTCAGTACTCATTTTGTAACCCAAAAAAAAATAGTATTGGATTAGATAAACATTAGAGATTATTTCATGGACCCTTTTCACCATATTATCAATGGTCTCAACTAATTAAAAAATCTATATAAATATTTATCTTTATGTCATTTACATATAGGAATATCAATTAATTAAAACAATATCAAAAATAAATTGTCAAACTTGTCGGCATTTATTGATTTTCCTTTCTTACTTGTCTCTGTGATAAATATTTCTTTAAAAGATTCCTTTTTTTCTATTTACTCTGTTTTACATCTATTTTCTTTAATTGATTTGAGACCTCAAAAATAAAAATAGTAATATATTGGATGTGAGAATAGTGATCCCAACAGACTGCATTTTAACACCGGTACAACTAATTAATTATGGTAGATGGGGGTGTGATGTTTCTCTAGTCCATCGTATTTTTTCATTGTTAGATCTTGATTGAGAAATTTGCATTGTTGTTTATGTGGCACATGAATACAACAAGGTAACAAATAGTATGAAAAAGCTTAAGAATGATTCATTTAGGACTTATGATAATATGTTGAATAATCAGAAAAACCTTCAAGAATGCATGAAATGTACACGTTCTTTATTCAACCAAGGAAGTTACCTCTCACATTTGCTTTACATCACCTTATATAGCAACCTTTACAATGCTTAACTACTTAACAACACTCTATTACATTGTTAAGAATAACAAACTTTTAACCAACTAGCTTCTAGATCATTTATAGAATCATCTCAAATCATATCATGCACGAGCATGCATGGGAGCATGCATGGAACTATTGCATGAGTATGCAGTAACTCTCAACATTCTCCCTACTTCTTCCTGTATTCAGCAATCAAACAAACATTGAGCTTATCACGAAAGCTAGCAAAGGTTGTCTTTGATAAAGGCTTAGTCAAGCCATCTGCAACTTGATGAGCTGCTAAAACATAACTCATACAAAGTTGGTTTGCAGTAATTTTTTCTCGAACAAAATTTACATCTAAGTCCACATGCTTGGACTGCGAATGATACACTGGATTAGCACTTAATGCAACTGCACTTGTGTTATCACACTATATCGTTGGTTGCTTATACCGTGTCACCTTCAAGTCAGCGAGCAAGGTATCAACCCATGCTACTTGCTGCAGCATCTGCAAGACTTCTATATTCAGCTTCCATGGTTGATCGGGACATCACCTTTTATTTCTTTGCACTCCAAGACACAAGATTTTCTCTAATTAAAACATAATGACCAGACATTGACCGCCTATCATCAGTACAACCACCCCAATCAACATCTAAGAAGGCATAGACTTGCAATTTGCCTGGTACAAACCCAAGACCATAGTTCAATGTCCCTACTAGATAACACATAACGCATAATATGTTTAGCAGCAAGCAAATGTTATTCTCTAGGAGCATGCATATACTGGGCCACTTTGTTCACATTAAAGGAAAATATCAGGCCTTGTGTGACACACATAAAGTCGCCCCCACTAAATTGCTAAATTCTCGAGCATCAGTAAGAAAATGCCCTTCATCCTTGTTCAGCTTGGAGGAAGTTACCATAAGAGTAGCAGTGAATGATGCCTTGACCATTCTTGTCTTCTCAAGTAGTTCCAAGATATACTACTTTTGACTAAGAACCAATAGTTGATCACATCGTTTGACTTCAATGGCTAAGAAATAGTGTAGCTCACCTAGGTCTTTTAAGGAAAAATGATTCTTCAATAGCATAACCATCTTCTTAATTCCGTTCGATGACTTTCCTGTGACTATTATATTACCAACGTATACCAAAACATATGTTGACATTCCATCTTCTATTAAAACAAACAGAGAATCATCATCTCTAGATTCCTTGAAACCAAGATGAAGCAGACTACCTTTCAACTTAGTATGCCAATTTCGTGGTGCCTGACGTAGTCCATAGAGAGACTTTTGTAGTTTGCAAACCAGCCTACCACCTTCAAGAGAGTATTTCTCAAAACTAGGTGGTCATTGCATGAAGACATCTTCATTCAAATTACCATGAAGAAATGCCTTGTTGACATCCACCTATCTCAAGGACCACCCTCCAAAAATAGCAAGTATAACATTCAATGTGGAGAACCGAACAACAAGGCTGAAAGTCTCCTTGAAATCTTGACCACGTACCTGAGAATATCCATTAGCCACCAGACATGCCTTGTACCATTGCACTGACCCATCATAATTACGCTTTATTTTAAAAAGCCACTTGCAACCAACAATGGTTCGTCTCTCAGGCAACTTCACAAGAGATCATGTGCCATTACTCTGAAGAGCAGTAAACTCAGCATGAACAAATGCCTTCCATTCCTTGGACTTCATGGCTTCATCAATAGACACAGGAAAAGAGTCATCTAAGGAGCTAACAAAAACCTTGGGCTTAAAGATCCCACACTTGCTTCCCGTTAGCATAGGATGTTGATTTTCAGAATGTACATTCTGCTAAGGAACAAACTACATGTGAACACTAGACACGTCTTCAGGTATTGCATTAGGCAACTGTGGAGGCTTAGGATCAATAGACTCAGTTGTATTACCTTGCATAGCTGAATTATCATCACCACCTTGAATACTGGAACCTGCACCACCTTGACTAGAATCTTCATGAGCATGTGAAGACGCGTTAGGATATATTGAAGAACCAACCACAACCCTTGTGTTCACATATCCAAAAACAACCTGTAAGGGTTCTGATCACCATGCATGAGTGTTAGATATACATGCAGATTGTTGTTTTTCTGCAAAAGGAAATATATCCTCATCAAATTTAACATGTCTTGAAATATACACCCGACCATCCTGACCAAGGCATTGAAACCCTCGATGCTGTGAACTGTAACCCAAGATCACACAGGACGCAGAACGAAACATTAACTTATGCTGCTAAAAAGGCCTCAAATAGGGAAAACAACGACAACCAAATAGTCGTAGTGTCTTGTAGTCTGGTTTAGATCCAAACAACTTTTCAAATGGAGAAATGTTACCTAATACCTTGTAGGTAAACGATTTATTAAATATGTTGTTGTAGCCACAACATAGGACTAAAACCAAAATGGAAGAGTCGTATGAGCTAGTAACACAAGAGCTAGCTCAATCAAATAATGGTGTTTACATTCTATAATGCCATTCTGTTTAGAAGTGTGAGGGCATGTGATTCGATGAGAGATGCTTGTATGAGTTAGCTCACAAGAGAACTACCTATACTCACCTCCCCAATCACTCTGAACCGATTTAATGGAAAAGGAAAACTGAGTTGCAACAATGGTTTGAAATAACCAAAATGCATCAAGAGCCTAAGATTTATTCTTTAGATATATACCCAGGTGTGGTGTGTACATACATCTACAAATGACACATAGTACCGATAACCACAAGAAGGAATATGTGCAGCACCAAGATCAGTAAAGATATGTTGAAAGGGAACATCATACACTGTAGTAGAGGAATTAAAGGGCATCTTGTGACTCTTTCACATGCAACAAGCAACACAAATTGTATTAAGACCATTTGAAATGTTAACATTGATCGAATTACACACATCCTTTAAGGTATGAAAGTCATGATGTCCTAATCTCCTATGCCAAAGATCAAACACACTAGAACCAACAATATTTGAACTTCAACTTTATTACATTAAGAAACTTTATGCTCCATAGCATATGTATAAAGGTCTTCACGTTGCTACCCTCGAAGAACCACTGCACCAGTCATTTTATATCGAACAAAGCACTAATCAGCATGAAACTCTAAGAAGACTTTGTTATCCCTAGCAAGCTTGGACACCGAAAGTAATTGCTTTGTTATTTTTGGTACATGCAAGAGATCACTCAATATTAACGCTTGAGAATAAGAATATAAAACAGATGTACCAATCAAGTTTACCCCTAGTGACACACCATTACCCACTAGAAGATTACCTGGTCTGGTAAACTCAGAAGAATTCATCATCTTGAGGCATCTGGGGTTACATGATGGGTCACTCCGAATCAACAACCCAATGCAAACCTGAAGCCACATGTGCTTAAGGTTGATTAGAAACAAACATACCAGTCTTAGCATTGCAACAAGAACAGCCTGATGAGTTAAGCATGGCACATTTAGTAGTACCAGATTCATCCCTAGACCGTGATGAACCAGAAGACGATTGACACTAGGAAAATCTCGATCAAACCTATACCAACACCGGTCAACAGAATGTCTATTCTCACTACAGAACTGACACTGGAGAGGGGCACAACCTCGACCACGTCCTCCAAATCGACCCCCTCGAATTGACTATATCGAGCCAACCACAGATCTCCCTTGAACAACATGAGCACTCATTTGAAAGTTCTCAGGCTGAGAATCAAACCCAGCAATCTGCGTTTCAACATCAACTAACATAGAGTAAACTTGATCCAATGAGAGGGTTTCATGGGTGGTGGTAATCACTACCATGAATGGCTGATACTCCCGTGGTAAGCCTTTAAGAATGCTCACAATATGCTCAACTTGAGACACCAGACTTCCACAATAAGCTAGGGCATCGATATCTCTTTAACTCGGGTGAGATATACCCGAATCGAATCATCACCTTTCTTCATAGACTGGAGTTTGTAATGTAGATTCATGACTTTAGTTGTGGATCGATTTGCAAAGAACTGCATAACTGTATTCCAAACGACATCAGCTGACTTAGCACCAACGAACTGTGGTAACAGTGGAGCACTGATCGTTGATAGGAGCCAGGACGTAAACACACTATCTTGCGCTACAAAGTCTTCATGAGCTTCATTAGCTACTGTTTCACCATGCTCATTGACAACCGTCTCCAGTGGAATTGGTAAGGAGCCATTTAGCAACCGTTCAAGACGGTGACTGCGAACTGTAAGCAGGACTTGTTGCTTCCATAAAAGGAAGTTCATCTCGTCAAGCAATATATTTACACATTTTTGGTAAACATCCGAGCTTGTGAGGAGGAAGAATCAACAAAAAGCACCATTGCAGCTAGTAGAACGCTCCAAAACTGAAAGTGAATTATACCATGTTGAATAATACAGAAAAACCTTCAAGAATGCATGAAATGTACACATTCTTTATTCAACCAAGGAAGTTACCTCTCACATTTGCTTTACATCACCTTATATAGCAACCTTTACAATCCTTACCTACTTAACAACAATCTGTTACATTGTTAAGAATAATAAACTTTTAACCAACTAGCTTATAGATCATTTCTAGAATCATCTAAAATCTCATGCACGAGCTTGGATAAGAGCATGTATGGAATTGCTGCATGAGTACACAATAACTCTCAACATAATGGAACAACTCTAAATTATTTCTCAAATAGTACAAGTAGAAGTAGAAGTATTCTCATTTGAACATTCTCATTTGACCTATTTAAACGTTCACCACTAAATGATTTTTTGAAGTAGTACAAGTACAAGTCGAGTATGCATTTATTGCTTCCACCGCTGTCGCTATAGATCTAGACTATTAAGCACGATGATGGGAAAGGCACCCCGTTTTAAGACCTAATATCCTCGGTATGGGGACGAATTCATGGACATTCGATGTTTATCTAGGACATTTTGGGGACAATATATGACTATCACATGCGTCCACTGGGATAATTTTGGCACTCTTCATTCAAAAACTTAAAAAACATTATAAGACAAAACCTAATTTTAACTATCTACTTGCTCGATAATGTTAATAGCTTCTCCTCAATTTCTCTTTCATCTTTCTTTTCTCAACGTCATCTCTCACTCTTAAGCTCAACTCCTATTTCTCGTTAGATGTAAGCTCTCGTTTCTCTACCCTTATCAATTTAATTTTTCTAAAGAGATGATTTTGTTCTTGTTTTGATGGTAAACTGCTTGATGGGTATTTTTTTCAATCTCTTTTATACCTGTTTGATATCAGTTGGGTTGAAACATCAAGTTTAAATTTTTAGTTTTGAGTATTCATATGTTACTGACCCTGTTCGATACAAAACAAGATGGATTTTTCATTTATTGATTGATGGAATGGTTATAATAAGTGAAAATATCTTGAAATGATTGACTTTGGGTATTTAGATTTGGTTAAGAAATCTATTTTTTTAGCCTGTAAGAGCCGTGTTATTAAGTAGTATAGTTCAAATTTAATGCAGAGATGATTGCAAAAGGTGGAACTTGATCCATGCTCAGTGTCAGAAATTTTATTTGCACGTTTTAAAATTGAAATCATTTCAGTTTTGTTACCATATGTCTTTTTATGGGATTCGTTTAAGACTTTTATCTATAGTCAAGTAATATAATAAAATATGCATTTGTGGTAGTATCTAGTTAATGTAAACTTGTAAAGCAATAAGATGGCTCAAAACTGGAACTAAAATCATATTTGTTGTTAAAATATTTCACACTCGGACTTTATAAATACAATGAGAAGCTACTGGAATTTACAGTTTATAAATGTTCTATGCATGATCTTTAAGCTCAATTGATTTTTTAATATAAAAATATCAATTTAGTTTAAATATGACATCTCAAAGTGATAGTGGGACTGGAAGTAGTGGGAGTGGGTCAATTTCATCATCCCAAAATGAGAATTTATCTCCAATGTGGAATTATGTGACAAAGATAGAAAAAGGGGGGGACTGTTGGAAACTTAGAATTACCGATGTAACATTTGTTGTGAAACTCGTAATAGAAGTTATACTAGGATAAATGCACATTTGCTTCAAATTTAAGGTGAATGAGTTGTAATTTTCAAAACGGTAACTAAAAATCAAACACTTGAAATTCTAAGGTTGGTAGATGATTGCTAGAAGAAAAAGAAACAATGAGCAACAAGAGAAGTTTCTTTGTCCTCTCAATATCAAGTTGGAGTTGAGATTGATTATTCTTCTAAGAAGAGAAAACTGTTACACAAAGTAACAATTCGAGACGAAATCAGATCTAAAAAATAAAATAAAAGAAGTTCAACTTCTTAAAATACAATAAAAGAAATATGGAAAGAAAAATACTCTTTTATTTTGATCTTTTGATTGGAAACAGTTGAGTTCTATCGCTACACAATTTCCTTAAGACAGATTTTTTACCACTCCTTGATGTTCGAGATCTTTTGGTCATCTTTCTCCTAGGATACAACAACTAGATGATCAAAGAAAAGTAGCACAAACTTTCTAGATCACAAACTATTTCTTGCCTTTGCCTATCATCGGGAAACTAGAGAAAAAGAAAATTTTCAAGATTTATGAAGTTCTAGAATTCTGATATATATTTAATCTGTAAGGTTAGCTCTCTATTTATATAGGATTTTCAAAAAATATTTACTTAAAATAGATATCTTTTAATATTCAAAATTAAACATATAATAATATCTTTTAATTTGGAATATTCAAAAGATATAAATACCTTTTACTATTAAAACTTAAATAGATATTATTTTAATTTTAAATATTCAAAAAGATATAATTATCTTTTTAATATTCAAAGTTAAATAGATAATAAATACCTTTTAATTTGAGATATTAAAAAGAATAATTATCATAATAATATTCAAATTAAAGAGATAAATATCTTTTAATTTGGAATATTCAAAAGGATATGAGTTTAATTTAAATATTAGATACATCAATGAAATTCAATCTTTTTTCCAACAATCGCTCAAATGAATGAAATTGATGATTTTATCAAAACATTTGGACGCGATGTGGTGATAGACTCTATGATCGATAGTTGCATAGGATATATAAGTGTCCTCCTATGAACCCTCCTTTGTGACAATATATTTACTTTATTGGCTAACCTGTAGACATGATGTCCTTGAACTGTTCTTTCAATTGTGTAAACAATGACATACTTCACACAACTATCCATATGACAAGAATTTTAGTTTTCATGGGTATGTCCTTAAAGCCATTGACATCGCCTGGTTCTACAAGATTTTGAAAGAATTATGCCCAATAGTCTCCTTGAAGCAGCCCCATTTAAATCTCACATAGTGATTTATGTTGCTAAGCTCACCGAAGTACACAATGGTCATTAAAAGCTTTGCTTAGCCTATACCACTTTGATCACTGTTTACATCATAGGAACAAGTTGGGATAAGACACCCCCATAATAACCGTACACGATTTATGCAATTAGGTTTTCCCTTTGAACATGGATCTTGGGATCTCTAGTTAACTAAGTAGGGTTTTCCTTCCCATAATGATTTTAAATTTCATAGTCTTTAGTCTAATTCCTTTAGATATTTTCTAAACTTGATCTCAATTTAACCCTTCGGTTAACATATCCGCGATGTTATTCTTTGATCTTATAAAATCAATAGAGATAACCCCATTTGAGATTAGTTTTCTAATGGTATTATGTCGACGACGTATATGTCTCGATCTACCATTATACATGATATTATATGCTCTAGCAATTGATGTTTGGTTGTCAAAGTATATGCATATTGTAGGCACAAATTTCGATAATTTTGGAATATCTTCAAGAAAATTCTAAAGCCATTCACTTTCTTCTCCAGATTTGTTTAGAACTACAAACTCAGATTCCATTGTGGTTCTAGTTATAATCGTTTATCTTGAGGATTTCTATGATAAAACTCCTCCTCCTAAAGTGAATACATATCCACTCGTACCTTTGGTATCTTAAATATCATATATCTAACTAGCATCAAAGATCCTTCTAAGACAACAGGATCTCTGGAATAATGCAACCCATAATCTCAAGTATATCTAAGATATCTTAGTATCATTGTTATTCCTTTCCAGTTATTTTCTCTTGAATTGCTCATGAATCTGCTTAGAATGCTCACAATGAAAGTTGTGTCCAGTCTAATATAGCTCATGAGATACATTAGGCTACCTATGACCCTTGCATATTCCACTTAGTGAACACTTTCATTTTGATTTTTAGAAAGATGTGAACAAGATTCGATTAGAGTTATGTATATACAAAACCATCCTTGTTAAATTTTTCAAGAATCTTGTCCACATAGTGTGACTGAGTAGTATAAGGTCTTCATATGACTTTTAATTTAGATGCCCAAAATCGTATCGGCAATCTTATATATTTTATGTCAAATCTTGGATTTAACGTGTATTTGGTACGTTTTACCATCTCATTGTTACTCTCAACAATGAGTATGTCATCGACATACAAACATAGATGACATATCCAACGTTTGTAGTTTTAACATGTACACACTAGTCACACTCGTTTATCTTGAAGTCGTTTTTCATCATTACACTATCGAACTTCTCATGCCATTGTTTTGGTGCTTATTTAAGTCCATACAAAGACTTCACCAACCTATATAATTTTTTTCTAACCTAGAACTAAATGATCCTCAGATTGTTCCATGTATACTTCTTGGTCAAGATCTCCATGTAAGAAATCTGTTTTAACATTCATTTGATGTACTTCTAAATTTCGCAAAGCGGTATTGCAAGTATCATTCTTATGGATGTTATTCTTGATACAAGAGAGTATGTATCAAAGTAGTCAAGACCTTCCTTTTACCGATATCCTTTTATTACCAATCTAGCCTTGTACTTATGAATTGTTCCATTTGCCTTCAGTTTTCATTTGAAAATCATTTTAGAATTTATTGGTTTAATCCCAGAGGAAGATCCACTAATTTCCATGTATGGTTCTGTATGATAGAATCTATTTTACTTTTAATGGCTTTCTTTCATAAGGTGCATTCATAGGATCGTATAGTATCATTATACATTTAAGGTTCAGCCTCCAACATAAAGGTTAGGAAGTCTGGTCCGAAGGATCTTTCCACCCGTGCTCATTTTCTCCTTTTTGGTTCAATTTCAGTTTCAACCTCTTGTTGATCATCTAGACTATTTTCATTGTTAATCTCTAAAGTTCATTTTATTATACTTTGGTCAACATCTCTAGATTTATAAGGGAAAATATTTTCAAAGAATGATGCATTCTTTTATTTCATTATCGTGTTCTTGTGAATCTCAGGATTCTTTTATTCAAACACAAGAAATTGATACGCATTTTTATGTTCTGTATAGCTAATAAAAATGTAGTCCACAATTTTAGGACATATTTTCATTTGCTTTGGTAATGAAACTATTTTCTTGGAAAGACACCCCACATTTTCAAATGTTTATAGGAAGGTTCTGACCTTTCCATAATTTGTAAGGTGTCTTGTCCTTTTTCTTTCGGATACCTTATTTAAAAGGTAATTAGTTGAAAGGACAACTTTCCCACATGTTTTATGATAACCCAGAGCTTCATAACAAGGCATTCGTCATTTCTTTTAGAGTCTGATTTGTCTGCTGGCTACACCATTTGATTGAAGAGTATATGGCGGTGTTACTTCGTGAATAATACCATGTTGTGAACAAAATTCACCAAATGGTTCAACATATTCACACCACGATCAATTTTTTCCATTTTAATCCTTTTATTCAATTGGTTTTCAACTTCCTACTTATGGAGTATAAATTTATCTATAGCTTCATCTTTGCTCTTAAGAATAACACATAGCATTACTTATTGTTATCTTCAATGAAGGTAATAAAATATTTGTTCCCTCCTCTTGTTTGAACGATTTCAAGTCACAAATGTCATTGTGTATTAAACCAAGCAGTTCAATATTTCCTTTAACAGTTTGAAAAGAAGACCTTGTTAATTTTTCCTTAGTAAAGTTTCACATTTATGATTATAGCTAATATAAAATGAAAGGATGTGTTCTAAGTTAATTAATCTTCGTAGAGCACCATAATTCACATGCCCAAGCCAACCATGCCATAAATTAAATGACTCAAGCATATAAACGAAAGAAGAAACATTATTCTTATTCATGTTTTTGGTTTTTATAGAGATAACATTGAATTTCCACATATCATTCAATACATATCCTCTACCCACAAACATTTCCCGTTAGAAAAAACAGTTTTTGGGATTCAAATATCATTCTAAAGTGTGAACACTTAAAAGTGTCCCAAAAATAAGGATGTTTCGTATGTCAAGCACATACAACACATTCTACAACTTGAGTTTTTTTTTCCAGAAGTCATCTTCAAGATCACAATACCATTCCCCTTGATTTTGGAAGTCGTAAAATTGCCCATGTAGAGCTTCTTCCCATTTTTACAAGGTGTCAATTCAGAAAAAGAGTTCTTGTCACAACAAATATGATGCGTGGCTCCAGTATCAAGCCATCATTCTCTTGGATTAGAGTCAACCAGGGTTGACTTCAGAAGTCAAAGCACATAGATTTATGTCCTCCACTTTCTGAGCTATTCTTTCCACATCATTAGACTCGTGAGCTTTGGCTTTATTTGGATGTCTGCACTCAGTGGAGTTGTGCCTCATCTTTCCACAGTTAAAGCACTTTCCTTGAGATTTCTCCTTCTTGAAAATTTCACCTCTAGGTCCCAGCTTCGACCTATTTTTAGGTTGTTTTCCCTTCTTGAAGTCTCTAACTTCCATCACGTTTTCATAGCCTCTTTGAAGGTTTCTTTGTTGAGCTTTTTGACATTAATCCTATTGTCCTCTTGTATTCGAAGTCTGATAATCAATTCTTCCACATTAATTTCCTTTCTTTTGTGCTTTAGATAATTCTTGAAGTCACTCCATCCAAGAGGTAATTTTTCAATAATAGTAGCTACCTGAAAGGATTTGCCTATTACCATTGTTTCAACAAGAATTTCATTAACAATTAGTTGGAGTTCCTCCACTTTTTTTACTACTGGTTTAAAGTCAACCATAGTAAAATTCAAGAACTTAGCAACTAAATATTTTTTAGCTCTAGTGTCTTCAGCTTTGTATCTGTGGTCCAATGCCTCCCACAACTTTTTAGATATTTCATAACCAACATATATTGGATATAGTGAATCTTGTAAACTAATTAAAATTATGTTCCAATATATATAATTAGTACGCTTCCAAGAATCAACAATATTAAAGGTGTTAATATTATCTACCTCTCATTCTCCTTCTCCATCTTTAAAAACATAAGGATCTTCCTTCAAGTACTTAGAAAGATTCATCATGGTCAAATAGAAAAGAATATTTTGTTGCCACCTCTTGAAGTTCTCTCCAAAAAATTATATTGGCTTTTCGTTGTGGTTAATTGCCACTACCGGTTGCCCATTATTCAGATTTGAATTATGAACTGGTACCACCATTTTAGATCCAAGTTGTGTAAACCAGTGGGATTTCCTATCTCTATTTTTTATATAAAAGAAACATAACCATAATTAATAATAATTTCAATAAATAAAAATTAATTCTCATTTATTTTTGAATTTGTTATCGTACATAATCAACGTTTTGAAACAAAATCAATAACCAATGCTACTTTCATGATAATTTCTGTTAAATATATTTGTCAACAATGAGATTTAAGCAAACCCATTAAGACGACAAGATAAATACTGAAACAAATTTATTTGCTATCTCGTTTTACCACAATTGTTAAATCATCTCGAATTAAAGAAAGGTAGAAGAATGAGATTATAATTTGTCTTAAGATTGTTACACAAGGTAACAATCTGAGATAAAATCATACTTGAGAAAATAAAATAAAAGAAGTTAAACTTCTTAAAAATAAAATAAAAGAAATATTGAAAGAAAAAAACTCTTTTATTTTAATCTTTTGATAGAAAAAAAGTTGATATCTGTCGCTACAAGTTTCCTTAAGAAAGATTTTCAATCACTCCTTCGTGCTCGAGATCTTTTGGTCGCATGTTTCCCAAGATACACCAATTGGATGATCAACGAACAGTAGCACAAATTTTTGAAATCACGAACTATTTCTTGCCTTTGTTTATCACCGGAAAACTAGAAAATGAGAGAAAAAGAATTTTTCAGGATTTATGAAGTTCTTAAATTCTGAGATATATTTAATCCAAAGGTTAGCTCTATATTTATAGGGGATTTTCAAGTGATATTTACTCAAAATGGATATCTTTTAGTATTCAAAATAATAATATCTTTTAATTTGAAATATTCAAAAGATATAGATAATTTTTACTATTCAAACTTAAATATATATTATTTTAATTTGAAATATTCAAAAGGATATAATAATCTTTTTAATATTTAAAGTTAAATAGATAATCAATACCTTTTAATTTGAGGTATTCAAAAGAATAATTATCCTAATATTCAAATTAAAAGATAAATATATTTTAATTTGGAATATTCAAAAGGATATGAACTTAATTTAAGTATTAAATCTATCAATGAAATTCACTTTTTTCCAACAAAAATCTAGCTTGTCACCTCTTGCTAGATCATTCGACATGAATGTTAGGGCCAATTAGATGAAGAAATTGCAAGAATATTCTATACCGATGGTTTTCCCTTTAATCTTGCTAGAAATCCTCGTTATCATAGGGCTTTCACTTTTGTTGCAACTAACAATATACTTAGTAATGTTCCCCCCAGGTTATAATAAATTGTAAATCACATTGCTCCAACAAGAAAAAAATAATGTTTAGAAGCTCTTGCAACGATTAAAGCAACATGACAAGAAAAAGGGTTGACTATTATGTGTGATGGTTGGAGTGATCCAACAAGAAGCCCTCTCATTAATTTCATCGCTACTTTTATAAATGAGCTAATGTTTTTAAAGTTGTGAATTGTTTTTGTGAAGTCAAAGATAAGTTTTTTGCTACCATTTTGGTAAAATAAGTGATTGATGAGGTGGGTAATCAAAATCTTGTGTAGTTCATGCACTTAATCTTAGCTTGAATAACATTTATTCGACAAAAAATATTGAGGGAAATGAGGAAACATATGACTTGTGGCATTGGATTATTGAAATTCATAGGGATGTCGTACAAATAAAGAATTTCATCATGAACCACAACATAAGATTAGTAATCTTTCAAAGATTTAGTCTTCTTAAGTTACTTTTAGTTGCCAATTCTTGTTTTGTTTCGATCATTGTGATGCTTAAGAGGTTTAAGCTCATTAAGCAGAGACTTCAAGCAATGGTCATAAATGATGAATGAAATTCTTATAGAGAGGATAATATGGGGAAAACAAACTTTATGAAGGAAAAGCTTGTAAGTGATAATTGGTGGGATAAAGTAGTTTACATTATTAATTTCACAAAGCTCATTTATGACATGCTTGAGTATGTGACACTGATAAGCCATGTTTTTAGTTGGTATATGAGATGTAGGATTCCATGATTGAGAAAATGAAATGTGAAATTTACAATAAGAATAAATGTTATCTTTCAGACTTCGGTCATTTTAATCATGTTTTTTATGAGATTCTTATAGCAAGTTGAACAAGGAGTTATACTCATCTTCATTGTCTAGCTCATTCACTAAATCCAAGGTACATAACTTTGTTAGTATTGAATTTTATATTTTCAACTCCTAATTCTTTGATATATGTGTAATTTTCTTTTTAACATGTTGAAGGTTTTATATTGATGGTTGCCTAACCAAGGATCCTAGTAGAGTTGCTCCTCATATAGATGGTAAAATATCTCAAGAGAGAATGAAGTGTTTTCGTAGTTTATTTCCAAATGATGATAATTATAACAAAGTCTTGGATGAATTATGTTTCTCACTTAAGAGTGGGCCTTTTGAAGATTAGATTTCTCTTACAAAGAGGTATTCTTTGGATCCGAAAAGTTAGTGGGCTAACTTTGGTGCCAAAACTCCATTGCTCTAATCTTTGGTTTTCAAAGTGCTTGGAAAACCTACTTCATCCTCTTGTTGTGAAAGAAATTAAAGCATTTATTCTTTTATCCACTCACTTAGGAGGAATAAGTTAAATCCGACTCGCTTCGAAGATTAAGTTTACATCCACTACAATATTCGCCTTTTATCAATAAGTTCTAGTCAATACAAGGATGAGAAAACAAAGATGTCGGATGTTGGTGGAAATGCTTTTGATTCATTAGGAGATGTTGAATATTTAGAGTTTGTCGAACTCTCGTTTGATGAGTTAGATTTAGAGAGCATTTAATCTCAGAAGATGTTAGAATGTTTAATTTGTGTTGTTTAATATTGTTATAGACTTAATATTATGGTTTGATCTTGAGATTTGACACTTTAATATTATAGTTTGTTTATGGATTTTATTTTTTAGACTTAATGTTATGGTATGTTTATGGATTTTATTGTTTTAGAGTTAATATTGTGGTTTGAATCTTGAGATTCAATATTTTGATATTGTGGTTTGTTTATGGACTTTATTGTACTAAACTTAATATTATGGTTTGAGTCTTGAGATTTGACATTTTAATATTGTGGTTTGTTTATGAATTTTGTTGTTCTATACTTAATATTGTGGTCCGAGTCCTGAGATTTGTTTATAGTTTATTTATGGAGAGCGAGTTGATCTCGAAAGATGTTAACAATGTTTAATTTGTGTTGTTTAATATTGTTTTAGACTTAATTTACTTTTTGAGGTATGAGATTCGATACTTTAATATTGTGATTTACATATGTATTTTTTTTTTCTATGAAGTATTGAATTTATTTATAATTTTTTATCTGTTTATAATATTAAAAAATATTATATGTCGTTCCTTTACCGTCCTCATACCCTGTAATTTTAGAAATTATTATTTCCGTATCCGTCCTTGTATCTGTATCAATGGAACATAGGATCTGGAGAAGTTGATGGGCGATTTTCATGAAGTAGTCTCGGGTTCTCACAAAACTCGGATAGCGTTCTGAATTTAAGTCAGCTCCTTCAAGTGCAGTTACTGGGATCGTCATTGTCACATTTGATATTTTTACTGTTTTAAACTTTTGGGGTCTCAAATCAATTAAAGAAAAATAGATGCAAAATAGCACAAACAAAAAAGAATTTTTTAAAGAAATATTCATCACAAAGGTAAGGGATATTACCAACGAAGGTTGGCTGAGTGGAAGGGGCTCTGGTCGTTAAGCAAAGGGTCCCTGGTTCGAACCCTTGTGATGCAACAAACTTTCTTGGAGAGGTCCTCACCTTCGTGCCCGAAAGTACCTCGGGGATTAGTCTCAGGCAAAACCTAGGGATACCTTTGGATATACAAAAATAAATTGAGAAAGGAAAGTTAATAAATTCAGACAAGTTTGACATATTTTATTTTGAGTAGTATTTTAATTAATTGATATTTATATTTGTAAATGAAATGAAAATAAATAATGAAGTGATTTTTTTTAATTAGGGACCATTGATAAAATGATTAAATATTGAATTTGATATCATATCAATTATATCTTGATTCTAACAAGTGGTATCAAAATTTCAATATGAAATTATTAATAATCAATTGATTTTATATTATTTCTTTATTGATTCATTAATATGATTTTATGATTTTAATATTCTATTTTTTATTTGAATGAAAGATTAATATTAAAAAAATAAATTTTAATTTTTTATTCATTCAATTTTTAAGGTTTTATGAAAATCGCATAATTCAATCATTAGTTGGTTTTTAAACTGTTCATGTGTTTGTATAATTGAATCGTATTTATATATATGTTTATAATTTCTTTTTCTTTTTTTTTCCTGAAGAAAGAAAATAACAACTTAACTACATTATGGTCTTGCTTTCATTCTGAATTAGTGTCTCCACTGTTTCTGGGGGTTAGGATAATTCCTGGAACCCGTTTGGTATCGTTCTAGCATTGTTGGCAAGGGCATCCGCCACCTTATTCCTTTCTCTTGGGATTTATTTTAAAGTCACGCTCCATTCTTGCTTAGTAGGAGCTTTATCCCATGCACCAGGCTTAGTTGACCTCCTGTTGAGGTTCCTTCCTCAATAATCTTGACAGCTTCACTGCTATCTGTTTCGGCAATTACTTTTTTCTCGTCAAGCTTCCATGAACATCGGAGCCCTTCGTAGATGTCCCATAGTTCTAATTCCAACGTTGAGCAGATTCCAATATTTCTGGCGAATCCCATTTTCCAGCGACCTTCATTCTAATATTGATTGGCACTTTGAAAATTGAGATGCAATCTGTTGCTATTCAATTTAAGTATTCAGATTGAGGGGTTTTTTTTTAAACCTAAAAGCCGGTTTAATTTGGCCCACCCTCAGCTAACATCTGAATAATCGTTCGAGAGTCGCTCTCAAAAGCCACCTGATCAAAGCCTAATGCTTTGGAGAACTGGATCGCATGGATGGTAGCGGTGGCTTATTCAGCAAACACAAAGGTAACCTGGTGAATCTTTCGCCTGAAGCCCCTAAAATATGCCCTTCGGGATCCCTAATTATAACCCCTGACTAGGTTTTCTTCGGACACAAGCATGCACAGTCGCATATTCCTTGCAGTGAGCGAGGATGAAAGTGGTCAACTCCCCATGCGATGAAAGCTTCTCCTCATGGTAATACTTATTTCGAGCAAATCATAAAGCCCCACTACAGCAAAATAGGATTTATTGTCACTTTTATCGTCGTTTTTAGAGCAAATGCTGTTAATTTTGTACATCTAACGACATTTACAGAAATGTCACAAAATGAAAAAAAATTGACGATGCATGTGGGAATGCATCGTAATATTCATGTACTTTTAGTGGCTAAACACGTCATGATACGATCCAAACTAGCTCTAATTTTCTCCATGACTTAATCACAACATGGATGTTTTTCATTGCTGATTCTAAGGGAGTTCTTTCTTACCCTATCTTATATTCTATAATTTATACATTCTATTCTAACATAAGCATGCATTCACATGTTAGTATAAATTATCATATTTTTATTTCCATCCTATGCTTAGTTGATCATGTCTTTCATATCATTCAAATATATGCATGATTACATATCATTTCTTAGGATATTATTATTACATGTTTCCATTTATCATTTATACCATGTTATATGATATTCATGCATACAACATATACCCATATCTTTATGATTGATACACAATGTTATAAGTATGTTAGATTAATCTTACATCCATTTAAGCATGATTCATTACATTCATGAAATGGCAGCATGCTAATCATTCTTTGTTAGCTCATATGCATTCATTTTAGCTCCTAGGTCTTACACATTAGCTTACATATGTTATATCATTATGTACTTAGCTCATGACATTAATTCATAGCTTATATCACTCAAACACCTCACGACAGCATTTTACCTTAAATGAGCTCACACATTGCTTAATTTGTTTGTTTGTTGATTCCTATAGGTGAAACACAAAGCAAGGCATATTATGGTAGCTTGGTTAGCTAAAAGGACAAGCATAGCAGCTCACACTAGCTCATGAACATTATGGCAGCTCATTTCATCACATAAGGAGCTTAAACTTAGCTGGAGGAGCTAACATGTAGCTGAACTTAGCTGGAGGAGAGCTTTGGACCAAATTGTTGAAAAGTGGACTAGAGGTAGCTGGAAGTAGCTGGGAGAGTAGTTGAGGAGCTGAAAAGACCAAAGCTAACTAGCTTGAGTTCATGAAGCTATAACTCACCTAGTTAGCTACCAAGACACTCATCTAGCTTACCTTGAAGCTAGTTCATCTCTACGCTGCCCAATGGATGTCATGTCGACTAGATATACGTTGGAAGCTAATTCACGCCTAGTGTTGCCTATCTTCATTCCATGGACTTCAAGACATCATCCTATGGTTGCAACGTCATCAAAGCATAGCAAGAAGACCCATTGCATTCATGTAGGCTGCCATGTGCATCATTCAAGCATGTGCACTCCATGTGACATCAAATTGGCGCCAAAACACCAAGGGATGCTTCCTATTCGGCCAAAGACTCTTTCTTCTTCATTTCGGCGCCCAAATAACTTCCAAAAGCCTTCAAATCATCCTTAGGGCCGAACCGACACATAACCATTCGGCCAAGAGCATGTATTTTCATTAAAGTCTTGTTTTTTCATTAAAAATTATGTCATTTTAGGAAGGTACAAGGGCTGGCCGAACCAACGAGTACCTATTCGGCCAAGTCCCTTCAAAAACTATAAATAGGCTTTTTTATTTCATTTGTAATCAGACCTTTGTGTTTAATTAAAGTGAGATTATTCTCTTCCTTAAGTCCTGGTGACTTTTTATCGACTTATCAAGTATAATTTATACTTGTGGCGTCAACCCTCTTCTTTTATCTTGATACTTCTGGTTCCTAGTTCATATAACTAGTGGGTCAAAGTACTTAACACCACCCCTTGAAGAAACAATATAAAGATTGGGTCTTTGCTCTCTATAGCATTGGTTCTTCTTTGAGCGTTCTTCAAGATACTATCCTCACAACCATCCTTTTGTTCATCGCCATAACCATAACCATTTGAATCATCTTCCGCTTCCATCTCTCATTTATTAAATAGCCTGCCTATTAAACCATACGTTTACCACCCTTATCCATTCTGTTTTGAGCCATTCACTTGTGCAGGTTGTTTTGCTTCCTTCCTAGATCCACAATCAAATGAGAAGGTAGAATTACCTTACATCAAGAGTAATCAGAGCTTTGGTGGAAGAAAGCAACGTGCAACAAAACAGCAACAAAAAAATACAAAAAGAAGTGCAAGTGAAGTGCAAAGTCAAAGAAATAAAGAAAAAAATCAGAAAAGGAATTAAGCACTCCAAAAGAAAAATCCAGCACTCAAAAAGAAGAAAAACAAAGAAAAGAAAAGAAAGAAGTTGAAGCACTCATCAACAATTCTCATCACCAAGCAAGTCAAGTAAGCCGTTTAAATTGATTGTGGTGATAGAAGGTTGGGAAGTGACTTGTGTAAGTAAACCCTTTTGTTCTTTTCTTTCTGTTTCTAAGCCACCCTTTCATTATATTTTGCTTTCCATTCCTACTAACCCTTTTGCAGACAACACTAAACAAGTAAAATTTACTTGATATAGTCTTGAGTAAAGTTCTCTAGAACTTGAGCCAAGAGAATCGAGAGGAAAAAGGCTGGAGAGTGTGTGAGATCAGAAGAGGACAAGCAAAAGCCATTAAGTCCTAGAGTTGCAAACACGAGTGGATTGAGTGACATTCAATTTTTCCTTGGAGTGACTCGTGAGGCTTTGTGAGAGTATATTCTGGTAAGGTCCTACAAACATTTCATTTTTCCTTATTTGCTAACATGTCTCTTCCATCCAACATATTTGTAGTCAAAAGGACTTTGAACATTTAAAGTCAAGAAGATGAAAAAAGAGAGAATATCTTCCATACAAGATGTCACGTGGGAGATAAAGTTTGTGTGGTGATCATTGATGGAGGAAGTTGTACAAATGTAGCAAGTACTCACATGGTGGAAAATTTGGGTCTCAAGACTTCCAAGCATCCTCATCCTTACAAACTTCAGTGGCTCAACGATGTGGCTGAAGCCAAGGTAACCAAACAAGTTGTTGTACCTTTCTCAATTGGGAATACAATGATGAAGTCCTTTGTGACGTGGTGCCCATGAGTGCAAGTCACATTATATTAGGACGTCCTTGGCAATTGACAAGAAGGCTACTCACGATGGATTTTCCAATAAGTATTCATTCCAACACCAAAGGAGGAAAATCATATTAGCACCGATGCTTCCAAGCCAAGTCCATGAATCCCAAGTGACCCTTAAGTCACGCATAGAAGAATGGGAGAAAGCTAAAGCCATGAAGAAAGTTGAAAGAAATTTTTTCATGAGAAAAGAGTGGAGAGAGTTGAAAATGAGAAAAATAAAATGATTGAATATGGGAGCAAAGAGGAAAAGGAAAATGAGAGTGAAAAACATATTTTATCTAATCGTACTCCTATTCTTTCTTTTGATGTGCATGACAATCCAATATACATGTCACTTCAAGTTGAAGATTCAAGAAATATGTCTTTTGAAGAATCCATAAACATGACTTTTGGTGATCCACAAGACATGTCCTTTGACATTTCAAATGATGTACCTCTTGAAATTCGAAAGAATATGCCAATTGAAGTACCAAGAGTTGATATCATTCATGCTCCAAGTACATTGCACATATTGAAGAGATTTCAGCAACAAATGGAATTTTTCATCATCAAGCAACCAACACCCATTAAACATCCTCCATGGTTTACTATTTTCATTCATATTGTTAATAGTTTTTCATTTACTAACTTTGATTTGTTTTGCAGCAACTTGAACTTGTTTCATCCTTATGGTGAAATACTACCAACCTTAAACGTAATCATTTAGAGAGGCACAAAGGTGAAAGGACATGATCTTTTAAATCAGCACCAAGGAGTTATTATCTTCACCAAACGATATGTCTCTCCCGTTCAAAGGACATATGATGGTTCCCAAACATTGTGTCCTCCCATAAAAGGACGTGACGTTACCAAAATTGAAGCCAAGAGTTTCAACATTTCTTGTGAAGCATTTATTGGAGGAAAACATAAGGATTCAATCCTTCCAACATCAAGAAGGTCTTCAATGAGAAACTACTTCGATTTGAGGACAAATCGCCTAAAAGAAGGGGAGGATGATACGATCCAAACTAGCTCCAATTTTCTCCATGACTTAATCACAACAAGGATGTTTTTCATTGATGATTCTAAGGGAGTTCTTTCTTACCCTATCTTATATTCTATAATTTATACATTCTATTCTAACATAAGCATGCATTCACATGTTAGTATAAATTATCATATTATTATTTCCATCCTATGCTTAGTTGATCATGTCTTTCATATCATTCAAATATATCTATGATTACATATCATTTCTTAGGATATTATTATTACATGTTTCCATTTATCATTTATACCATGTTATATGATATTCATGCATACAACATATACCCAGATCTTTATGATTGATACACAATGTTATAAGTATGTTAGATTAATCTTACATCCATTTAAGCATGATTCATTACATTCATGAAATGGCAACATGCTTAATCATTCATTTGTTAGCTCATATGCATTCATTTTAGCTCCTAGGTCTTACACATTAGCTTACATATGTTATATCATTATGTACTTAGCTCATTACATTAGTTCATAGCTTATATCACTCAAACACCTCACGACAACATTTTACCTTAAATGAGCTCACACATTGCTTAATTTGTTTGTTTGTTGATTCCTATAGGTGAAACACAAATCAAGGCATATTATGGTAGCTTGGTTAGCTAAAAGGACAAGCATAGCAGCTCACACTAGCTCATGAACATTATGGCAACTCATTTCATCACATAAGGAGCTTAAACTTAGCTGGAGGAGCTAACATGTAGCTGAACTTAGCTGGAGGAGAGCTTTGGACCAAATTGTTGAAAAGTGGACTAGAGGTAGCTGGAAGTAGCTGGGAGAGTAGCTGAGGAGCTGAAAAGACCAAAGCTAACTAGCTTGAGTTCATCAAGCTATAACTCACCTAGTTAGCTACTAAGACACTCATCTAGCTTACCTTGAAGCTAGTTCATCTCTACGCTGGCCAATGGATGTCATGTCATCTAGATACACGTTGGAAGCTAATTCATGCCTAGTTGTTTCCTATCTTCATTCCATGGACTTCAAGACATCATCCTATGGTTGCAACGTCATCAAAGCATATCAAGAAGACCCATGTGCATTCATGTAGGCTGCCATGTGCATCATTCAAGCATGTGCACTCCATGTGACATCAAATTGGCGCCAAAACACCAAGGGATGCTTCCTATTCGGCCAAAGACTCTTTCCTCTTCATTTTGGCGCCCAAATAACTTCCAAAAGCCTTCAAATCATCCTTAGGGCCGAACCAACACATAACCATTCGGCCAAGAGCATGTATTTTCATTAAAGCCTTATTTTTTCATTAAAAATCATGTCATTTTAGGAAGGTACAAGGGCTGGCCGAACCAACATGTACCTATTCGGCCAAGTCCCTTCAAAAGCTATAAATAGGCTTTCTTATTTCATTTGTAATCAGACCTTTTTGTTTAATTAAAGTGAGATTATTCTCTTCCTTAAGTCTGGTGACTTTTTATCGACTTATCAAGTATAATTTATGTCAACCCTCTTCTTTCATCTTGATACTTCTGGTTCCTAGTTCATATAACTAGTGGGTCAAAGTACTTAACACCACCCCTTGAAGAAACAATATAAAGATTGGGTCTTTGCTCTCTATAGCATTGGTTCTTCTTTGAGCGTTCTTCAAGATACTATCCTCACAACCATCCTTTTGTTTCATCGCCATAACCATAACCATTTGAATCATCTTCCGCTTCCATCTCTCATTTATTAAATAGCCTACCTATTAAACCATACGTTTACCACCCTTATCCATTCTGTTTTGAGCCATTCACTTGTGCAGGTTGTTTTGCTTCCTTCCTAGATCCACAATCAAATGAGAATGTAGAATTACTTTAGTGGCGTTTGTACAAGTTTTCTTTATTCACTACTACCTGATTCCAAATCCTTAGTTTTCCTCATCGGTCACCTCTCTTTCTCTCTCAATCTCTTTGAATCTAATTGATCACTGCCTAATCGTTGGTCTTCGTCATTGATCTTTCTCCATCGCCATCGTCACTCACATGTACTATCTCTTCGCCTCTTAAGTTGAAAGGTACCATCTCTCTGAACTTTCATCATTATTTGTTATGGCTGCTTCAACTGATTTTGAAAGCATTAGAGGCAGAAGGTAAAAGGGACTAGTGGGGGCCATGGCCCCCATAAAATATTAAATAAATAATATATATATAGATATATTAGATTAGAGTAAATTACAAGTTTAGTACTTAAACTATTACTTCTATCCTGTTTTGTTAGCCCAAACTTTATTTTTTTTCAAAACCGTTCATTACGTTTAGTTTAAGATTTAATTTGATATCTTGCGGTTAAAAACTTAACTATGATATTAACGTGTCACCATAAGATAATGACACATCATTTTTGATTTTTTTATTAAAATGACACATCAACAATTATGCTAATGTTTTCAACGGTCGAATACCAAATTGAAACCTAAACTAAACATTATGCATAGTTTTGAAAAAAAAATAAAAATTGGGTATCAAAATAGAACAAAAATAAGAATTTAGGTACTAAATATATAGTTTGTCCTATTCAATTATTAAGTTTGATCCCTAAAAACGTTTATAATAAAGTATTAAATTTGATTTCCCAAAAAACGTATATACTACTTTAAAATTTAAAAACCTCTTAAATATCATTCTTTAAAAAGAGGTAACTATCAAAGCAGTATTTAGCTTGGAACGAGTCTCGGCTATTTGTGAAATTTTGGTATTTGTAAAAAATAATGTTTTGGAGTCACCATCAACCTTTTGGATTAGGTAGGTCGAACACTTGAAAATTTTCTTTTAAGAGAAGTTTTAAGAAAAACATCATTTTAAAAGAAAAGATCAGTCTACGTATAACTAGAAATTTATTTTTTTCTTATAAATGGGGTTCGGGAGTCAATAGCACGAGAGGAAGGATAAGTATCCCCACAACGCCCAAAATTGGTACCTCATAGATTATAAATTGTCTCTAATAGCGGAAGTCTAAGAATTAAAATATAAATTAAAATTAAAATCTTCTTATTCCAAATTCAATAACACAATTTTATTAGTAGAAAATTCTAAGGAGAAAGAGAAAATATTTTACTATTTTCAATCGAAGAAAAAACAATCCATAAAATACATTAGGACGAGTATTTCTCTTTCCAATTGAAACAAAATGTAACACCCTTAACCCATATACGCCACCGCATACAAGTTAAAGATGTCACAACAATCATATAAAACGTTTTCTATTTCAAAACCAATTATTATTTTTCAATTCATATAGCTTGTGTTTTCCATACTCTAGTCATATAAATTTGTACCTTGCTTGTATTTAATTCATAGTCTAATATATTTTGATTGAGAATATTAGGTCATTGAGTCTCGTCGAGTGTGCGCTCTATATGCACTCAGAAGTGCCTCGTAGATAAATTTGCACTCGAAAGTTCCTCATAGAATTACACTCGAAAGTGCCTCGTAGATTTGCACCATAGGTGCAATATAAATATGTATCATATAACCACTCCACCTCATGGCATGCCATTTGTACCTCAAACTCTCAATCCATACACATTTGGGCTTATATCAAGATAATATATTGTTTTCCATATAAAACATATGATAGAAAATAAATAAAATCTCATAAAACTAGTATTAGGCAGTTCATACAAAAAATAATCATTAACCATGAAATAAATAAAATTATAAATAAATATCTATTCAAAATAAGATTTGAAAATCTTTTCATTTCAAATCGATAGAGGCTGACTCATCGCAAGTCTTCCTCGTATTATTTTAATAAAAAGTTAGTTGCACTCACGTGATCCTCACTAACTTTAATACTATGATCATTTCACTCTCGGGATTTATCATTTTCTTTTAATTCACTTTGAGCTTGCTTTTGGTCGCGATCTACACATCAATCGATTTCCCGACATATATAATTTCAAACATATAATTTCACCACTTAACTTTTTGAAACTCCCAAATAGACCCCCTAAAATTACACAACTTTTAATTTCAATCCAAAATCAACATTGTATCACTAATTTCCAGCATAGTGTCTCAATTTTCAATTGTTTACAACTTGATCCTTCCATTATTCAAAACTTACGAAAATGGCCTTCTAACTTATTAAGGTTCCATAATGATCCAAAACTCAATTCCAAGGTGTGAAAATCATCCTTAAATCCAATCTAATATCTAGGAATTTTTTATTAAATTTTGCCAATTATTCCTCCTTATTGCCGAAAATTACAAAGTAGTAGGGTCACCAATTTGTTTTCGAGCTTGAATCATCATTCATTTCTAATCAAGTCCAACCATTCTAAATCAATCCTAAATCCAACATCTCATCACACTAATAATAAATTTCAGTATGGGACCATAACGTTCTCATTTTTACTCATGCATCCTTCTAATTTCCATAATTTATGAAATGGTCCTCTAATTTATTCAAGCTTCAATTTAATCCAAAACATGATTTCAAGAACGTAAGATCACTTCCAAAATCATTATAATCCTTTAAGATTTTTGTTTGAAATTGTTTCCAACAATTTTCCTTTTAGGTCGAATACTTTGAATCTTTACTAAATAGTCCCTAAATTTGTTTCAAGCTCAATTTCAACACCTACACGTCAATTTCAACCATTCCAATCTATTTTCATATCAAATACACTTCAAACTCAACATTTCTTCATGAAAAACCTTAGTGGTCAAACCTTATTCATGAACTTTTACTTGATTCCAATCAATTTTCATGCTTGATTATACTTCCATAACACTCCCAAAATTAAAATTTAATATTATTTAAACCAAATATAACATTCTCTTCAACCATCATAAATACTTAGTTAACCATTTAAGCATGAAACAATGAAATATCTATACCAATTGGTAGAGAATTAAGTGTAGAATATTTTCTTGTTTCACACTTCAGTCTAAATTCTCACTAAAATGAATTAAAACATAAAACCTTTCTCACCTTAGCTATGGAGTCACGTAAGGTTGTTGGATAAGAAAAGAGTTCTCTTGAAATTTTTACAAAATATCTCCTTAAAAGTCCAATTTAAAATGAATTAAAATTCATTTTAGCCCAAAAGTCAAAATTACCCTTAATGAATCCTAATTTTATAAACATGTCATCCTTAATTTTAATATCCTTAAATAAATATAAAAATATCATTTATCAATTTCCACCTTAAATAAATTTTGAAAATTTATATTTTAGTCCTTAAGCTTTTATAATTTACACTTTGGTCCCCAAACTTTTAGAATTTACTTTTCAGTCATCAATCCAAAATTTGGGATATTACACAAAAAGAATATAATAATTTCTCCTATGAACATAGTATTGAGCAATTGATCAAGCTAAAAATCAAATGAGAATTTAAGCCAATTATTCACAATCACCTATCTAATTAGAAGAGATGAAGAATGTTCAATTATTTAAAAATATCGAGACCAAATCCTTAATATAAATTAAATGAGTGGTCTTGATAAGTTAAGTAAAAAAAATATTTTTCTCTTTTTATCTTATCAATTTTAGAGTTGATTGATTTTTAGGTTTCAGTAGTAGGGTGTTTATTTATTTTAAAATATTATAATAGGACATCTAGTTACCTTAAGACAATTCTTTCTTGATATTTTAAAATAATTAAATATTGTCTTTAATTCGATTATAGAGTTGGTCAAAGTTATCCTTATGAGGATTACATGCGAATAAAAATGTTACGGTTAAACACGGATGTCTAAATAAATATATTTAAATTAAAGGGTGAATTGAAGCAATTAGAGAATAATTATAAAGATACATACATAGGCTAAAAAACGCATTTATGGTACATGTATGAGCGTATATATGGTATGTTGATTGAATAAAAAAAGAATGGTATTTTATACGAACAATCATATAAAATGCACTTCTCTTTTAGTTATAATTTTTCATAGATTCTCACACAAAAAGATATTGTCTTGATTTTATTTAATATTTAAAAATAAAATAATATTATATTATTAAAAAGACATTCAAATAAAAAGGATATTTTTGTATGAACAATCTTAAAAAATGCACTTCCCTTATAGTCGGGAGACTATTTCATATATTCCCAGCACAAAAGAAGATTGCCTTGATTTTATTTAATATTTATGTGCGTATATTTTAAAGAATGATATTTAATATAAGAATATTTATAGATTTTAAAAAATATATAATAAAACACATAAAATATAAAATATATGTATATATATATATAGCATAAGATGATATAATATAATAATGCGCATGAAACAAATGTGTAGTCTGGGGATTGGAACATGAATAAAATAAAACATAAGAACCAAGATTGAAATAAATCATTAAACATCATGTGGGATTAAAATGAGAAATAGTAAAATGTTATATCGAATGTATAATAAGCATGAAAATATAACAAACAAACAATGAGGACTAAACCGTAACAACGTAAAAGATGAGGGTTAAATCAGAAACTTTAATAACTTTGATTTGAGGACTGATATGCATTGAAAGTAAAAGTGGGCAGAGCCCTAACATAAACATACTAAATACACAAAATATGGAAACTCCCGCCCTAAATAAATCACAAAACGGGTTGTTTCATGGTTTTATTAAAGCCTTGTTTAGGCTTAGGGTTTTAGGTTTAAGGTTGTTCTATGATTTAATTAAAGACTTGTTTAGGATTAGGCTCAAAAAGAAAACTAATCTCATTTTATTGCCCCTTTTTTATGTCGTTTTCTCTCTAAACCCCAAAGGGAACACTCTACCATTCTTTATAGAATATGAATGAAATAATCCCATCCCTCGTCATCGTTTCCACAACCGGTTGTGGGAAATATCTCCAAAATATCCTCTCCCTTGAACCCAAAACCAACCTTTGAAACTTTTAAAACCCCACAATGGCTCCTCTCTAATCCCAAACAAAACTTGAACTAAGCCTAGATTTTAAAGGCAACGAGGTTACCTTCGACAAGTTGAAGACACAATGACTCCAATGATCAACAGTGGTGAAAGAGGTCAGTTCTCTTAGGGTTTTCTTTCTCTTCATTTACCTCTTATCACAAAAAAAAAACTATTTTTTATCCTAATTTCTCAATCTTTTTCAAATTTTTGGTCGCTGAAAAATTCTCTCCCTTCTTTTTTCGAATAGTTATTATTGGCTCTCTATTTTTTTCGTGTGGGTTCCTCTAAAAACCCTTTTGCATGGTTACTTTTTCTTTTTTTGATCTCCTCTCTCCTTTTGATTGTTGTTTTCTTGTAGGTTTTATGGTAGAGGTGGTGACTAAAGGCCAAAGGATGGTCAATTGAAGGACCGACATGTTTGGTGTTGGTGGTCTATGCATGCAACATAGTTTCCCTTAAAGAAAAGTGCAATAGCCAATAACTGGGGTATTGAATGCCCCAGATATCAAGGGATCATGTTCCCTTTTTTATTCCTTTTTTCTTTTGTAATTCTTTGAATTATTTTAATAATAATAAATAATAAAAATATTTAAAAAAGTGAATAGAAAATGGTGATTACAACTGCCCCTATTTTCTTATTGGCATGAAACAAGAATAAAGCAAAGACATAAAACACCAATTTTTATATGACCAAATTACTTACGAATCTCAAACTCCAAGTTCTTCTTATTATGAATGAGCTCTTCTCATTATGAACTCCCTTTTGGAAGCATTGATCCACCTTCTTCTATGATTGATTTAAGCAAAAAGATTGAACAAATTCTTCTCATTATAAACTCTTTTATTGTATGAGTTCTTCTCATTATGAACTATCTTTTGAAAATGTTGATCCACCTCATTCTGTGATGGATTTGAAAAAAGGTCAAATAAGTTCTTCTCATTATGAACTTCTTCTTCTTTAGACGGGTTATTCTCATTATGAACTCTCACTGAAAATGTTGATCCACCTCCTTCTGTGATGGATTTGAAAAAAAGGTCGAACAAGCGCTTCTTATTTTGAACTTCTTTACCATCATTAGACTAGTTCTTATCATTATGAACTCTTTTTTGAAAATTTGACCACCTCCTTCTTCAATGGATTTGAACAAAATGTCGAACAAGCTCTTCTCATTATGAACTTATTCTCCCCCATTAGACGAGTTCTTCTCATTACAGACTCTTCATTGAAAATGTTTATGGGTCCGCTTCCTCTTTGAAGAATTTAGACCTAAAAAAGATTATCTTATGTTATTGATATTATTTTTAAGATACCCAAAGGTAATGACCTGAAGATCTTGGATTCTTGTTGAGATCCACGTGGATCAAAATCTTTGTTGAGATTTAATTCTCCAAACACGAAGTAGTAAATTGATATTTTTTATTCTTTTGAATTCTCGTCAAAACACAAAAAGCTTTGATGTAAATGAATGAGTGAGTAGAAATATGTTTCAAGAGAAGTATTCTAAGTGAGATAAAGAAATTTTGGGGGAAATGATTTCGAGTAAGATGGAAAAAAATTGTTTCAAGGGATAGTGTCTCGAGTGAGACAAAATTTCTTTCAAGAGAAACTATATCAAGTGAGATAAACTTTTGTTTCTAGAGAGTGTATTGAGTGAGACAAAATATATTTCAAGAGAAACTATCTCGAGTGAGATGAAGTCTTTGTTTCAAGTAAAACAATCTCATTTTTTTGTTTCAATCGAAAATTCCTCAAGCGAGACAAAATTTTAGTTTCAAGAGAAACTGTCTCGAGTGAGATAAAATTCAATGTTTCAAGGGAAACTATCTCAAGGGAAACTATCTCAAGGAAGACAAACTAATATTTTTAAAGAAAACCACTTAAAACATCCTCAAGAAAAGAGAAAATGATCTTTGTGGAAAACAAGATATTTTTTGGAAAATTTTAAAGACATCCTCAAGAGAAGAAAATTGATCTTAAAAAAGAAAATTTTGAAAATGTTCTCATGAGATGAATTCTATGAAAATACATGAAACAATGAATGCTTGATACAAAGATGCATGTTTAAGTTAAATGTGTCAATGATGCAAATGCATGCTTCCATAAATGATAATGATGGAAAGATGTAAAATCATGTATGTGCATGTCAATGATGTCGATACATATTTTTCCTGATAATGATACAAATATGAAAAATCATGTATGTGCATGCTATGATGGTCTTGATGCCTCTTCTATTTCTAATCTTAATTGCTCTTCCAGAGTTGTTTCTTCGGGACTCTACTACCAATTAATGCTTGAATGATTTCATTTCACGATAAGCTCTTCTTATATTCATCTTCTGCCACTGACAATCCAAGTGAAAAAGTTCATTCTTGTTGCAATATATCTTATTGTCTTCCATGTTTACTTGATTCAAATCTTGTTGTCTCAACATGATCTAGGTATTCAGTAAGGCCCCAATGTAGGTATTCTTTTCATGGCTCATCGAGTGTAAAAAAAATTATATTCGAATGGCCTCATTATCTTTCCATTTATCAAACAACCTCATGCTCTCAACCAGGTCAACAGAAGTGTCATCTGATGTTTTCCTTTCATGTTCTCTGATTTGACTAGGGTTTCTTCATCACTTATTTTTCTTGCTCTAGCCTTCATTTCTTGCCTTACTTCTTATTTTTGGGCATTTGAGGCAAAATGAGCCTCATCAGCTTCAAGGGCCTCTTTTACTCTCAAGAGATTATCATGTTTGTCATATGATAACATCCTAAAAATACTTTTGAGGTAGATTGAACTGTCATCCTCATGTAGCCCTTTCCATGACTTCGGCTCATAGACATCATTTCTTGTCCGATATAACATACACTCATCAACAATGAACATGAGTGTACAGGTTTTGTCCTACTTCGGATTCCATGCACTTAAAAGATTGGTTCAAAGTAATACCAAGAAATCTTTTGTTTTCTTTTGAACTATGTTAATCTACTTATAATATGCTTGTAAATGAAAAAAATAAAGCGAGAAAGTTGGTACTCATCTTAAAAAAATTAGAATTTTTTTACAAAGTCGTGACAATCATATAAAGGATAAAAAATCAAGAAACAAAGTTAAGTGGCCCAAGCATCACTAGCATGAATGTTTCTGAACCAATAAATTTGATATAATTTGGAGCACTGAGGTAAGCTTATGTCTAGAATATCTCAAATGTTTCCAATATGTTTGAATGTGTGAAGGTTCTCTCAAAATATCAAGCTCTTTAACCCAATAAACTAGATATAGGCCCGAAGCGTAAAGATAAGCTTTTTTATAAAATACTTCAAATGTTGTTAGAATATTTGCAGATGTGAGGCTCATGCCAAAGTACCATACTCTTAAGAGGGTTTTACTTTCTAGATGCCTAATATCAAAAATAAATTTGAGCCACTCTTTTAGGTTTTCAACTCAAATCTTTCCTTTCGTTTCAAGATGTTTTTCACGTATCTTCTTCTTGAATCCCTTTTTTTCTTTTTTTCTTTTATGCATTTGTTTTTTTCTCTTTTTTATTTTCTTCAAGTGTAGTACTTCTTGAATTGAATATGAATTTATTGGATCACTCGATTCATCTTCATTCATCTCTGTCAAAATTAACACTTCTCTGAAAAGGTCCTTTTTGACAACGTATGGTCATTTCCCAAATAGGCATCCATTTCCCACAGAAGTCTTTTTGAATTGGCAAGATTTTTTTCAATCACTAGATCACCATTTCAGAATTCTCTTGGATGAACTTTCTTATCATGAACTTACGTCATTTGCTTTTGACATATATGTCCATAGTAGATAGCTTTTAACCCCTTTTCTTCATGAGGTTCAACTGATCATATCGAGCTTGAGCCTATTCAGCTTTGTCCCATCTCTACTTTTGTCAAGACTTGAAGTAACGAAATCTTAAATACAATGAGTAAGGCTGCTTTTATTCAAGTACTAAAAAGAAAAGACATTCCCCTCATTAGAGTACGTACTAAAGTTTGATATGCATACATGATGAATGACAATTTCTTGTGACAATTCTCGCAATCCTTGTAGTTGACAAACTATTAATGAGGAATTTCCACGTGCTTTCAGCAATTAAATTTTCTTTTCATGACCGATCTTATCCTCAAAGCGCAAGCCTCAAATTCTGCCATATTGTTAGTGCAAAAGAAATCTTGTCTGCTTGTGAAAGGGTAACAGACATATTATGAAGAAATCAACAATGCCCTAAATTTCTCATCCCAAAGAATTAGATGCTCCATCAAAATAAAGCTTCCATGATTTTTCATTTGAAACAATATCATCTTCAATTGAGATACACATTAAATTCTCATATGGAAAAAAATTAAAGTTTAGGGGCTCATTATCATCTGAAGCATGACTTGCAAGAAAATCTACTATGTCACTCCCTTTTATTAATTTTTGGCTCATATACACAATATCATGTTTTGACATAAACATTTGCCATCGGGCCATTCTTCCAGTTAACGCTGGTAGTTCCATTAAGAATTCGTGCCACTAGAATTGGAGTATTCAAGAAACACTTCTTGACTTTTTCTTGGCACTCATCATCCTATACTCCCAACTTATTCTTTCAAAGCATCTGAAAATCAGATTACATTTATCATTTAATCGAGAAAAGAACACAAACACATAATTTAACCTCCCAAGAAAAATCATGAACTTCTTTTTGCATACAATATGGTGGAAGATTATGAATTTCTTTTTTTGTATTTGGATAAATCTCCACTTATCGTTGACTGACCACAAAACCGTAGAGTTTTCTTGATACTACCCTAAAAGTTCATTTAGATTGATTAAAATTCAATTGATTCTTTCTCGATCTCTATAAAAGTCTTCTCAAATTCTAGATGTACTATTCTTCAGTTCGGTATCTGACAATCATTTCATCCATGTACATTTCGATCTCTTTGTGTATCATGTCATGGAAAAGAGGCATCATAACCTTCTAACAAGTTGCTTCTCGTAGTGCTACCCAGAAGTATTGATATGGGACAAAAGGAAATTGTCTTTTGGCTTGCTTTATTAAGATCTTTGCAGTCTATACACATGTGTGCTTCTCTATTTCTCTTCAAACATGGACTATATTGGCTACCTTCAATGAATACTTAGAAGCATAGGGGAATCTTGAATCAATCTACTTCCTACTTACTCTTCAATAACATTTGTCCTTATTCTTCTAAGAGTTGTTGGACTGGTTTACCATCAGCCTTATGAGAAACTCATGCATTACTATATTTGTATTCAACCTGGCATATCTTGATAAGACCAGGAAATATGTCTTTGAAATCTTTAAGCAACTTATCAGCTCTTTTCTTGTTTCATGTGAAAAGTAGTGTCAATCTCTACATCTTTTCTTTCTTCATCTATCCCAAATTCAAAATCTTGACTTCTTCTTTGTGAGGTAAGATCTTTTTGTCATCTTTCTCCACCAGCTTTAGTAAGTCGTTAGGAACATCACACTCCACATTATTCTCACACTCATTACTTATTCTAGACACATGGGCTACTCGAAATTTATCTTATGATTAAATTCATAAACATTCATGCTATTAATGATTAGAACACCTACAAAAAATTTGGAACAAATATATGTATTTAGAAAGAGAAATGAATACGTTATGGAATGAATGAAAGAACAGCAAATGTAGAATAAAGAATATAAGTCAAATAATATAGAATGTAAAAATGATACGAATACTTACAGTGGGTTTCTTGAAAAATAGCAAGGACATCAATGAATACTGGTGGTGTAGATCGGTTCGAATCGTAAGCCTCCACAGAATCACGTCTCGGCCTCTACTCGTTCACCCGATTGAGAGCAATATTTGTTTTGCCCAAACTGTTTTTGAGAGAAAACGGCTGAAGGTTTATGTGTGTGTTAAAAAAACGACTGCTAGACCTAACACTCCTTTTATATCCATTACCCTAACATCTTAGGGTTTTAAAGTTATTTGAATTAATAAATAAAATATTATTTAATTAATTCAATTAAATATACATTAAAGACTTATAATCTAAATTATAATCTTTAATGTTTATTAAAAAAATTTTAATTATTCCGAATTATATTACCAATTAAAAGAGTTATAATCTAAATTACATTCTTTTAATGCTTACTTACTATATTCGGGATAATTAAAACCATATGTATATCAAATATACATATCTTAACTCTAGATATATTTTAGTAACATACAACAAATTGTACATTTTTGCTCATTTCAATCCTAGGTGTGACCCTGTAGGTTCTTGTAACATTAGTAGTAATTATTAGAACAATTCTAATATTACATACAATGAGTGACATATAGCAATATATCATTGTAACCTAAGTTACAAGAAATTATGATTCGACATTCATCGTGATTAACTCTTTTATGTATTACATCCTTTGTCCTTTATATCTAGAATAGGCACAAGTCTTAGAATAGCCACACTTGTATAGCCCATCTATTGTTTCTTGATATCTAGTGTAGACTATAATAACGAATAATTTATTATCACATATCAACTTATTCGAGCATGGCCATGCATTTCTAGTCTCACTTAATCAAGTGGCCTGTGATATATTTCCTATTATGTAGGAAGGATAATCTTATCTTAACCATACACCCCACTGCATATATCGAATATTCAATAACAGTCTTTATAGTGCAATCAGTTACGGAGCATGTTTAACTGTATCAAAACATACAACAATATATGTTGGGATGACATTGATATCAACTCTGAGGATCATACATATAGTCATCACCATGAGCAATGTTATGACCGTTACATAATAATCCTACATATGCTCATGATGGGTCAATCCAATACATTGTTCTCTAACAATATAATCATGTATCAATACTGACATCTCTATGTCAATGACAACTCTTGTCATCAATCAATAACATGTTAGTCTTAAGCGTATTATTGTCCATGCCCATAAATACTTGACTATGGATCTTTTAATAATGTTATTCTATGGACTTTATTATCTTTTAGTTTATGTTAAACACATACACATAACTGAAAATAATAATAGCAATGGCTTTATTCAATAAAATCGGTAAATAAATATATTATTACATTCATCATATGATTGGTCTTTGGGTATACTCTAACAATCTCCCACTAGCACTAAGACCAATTTCTCACATATCTAATACCAAGTGACTCAGTGTGACGATCATGCCTCTGCTGTGTAAGAGGCTTCATCAAAGGACCAGTAATGTAGTCATCCGTATGTACTCTGCAAATTTCCACATCTCCTTGATCTATGATCTCTCGAATGAGATGAAAGTGACTAAGAATATGTTTGGATCATTGATGAGATCTGGGTTCCTTTACTCGTGCAATGGCTTCATTATTGTCACAACAGAGTTCTACAACATTTGATATACTGGGAACAACCCTTAATTCCAATATGAACTTCTTGATCCAAACAACCTCTTTTGCTGCTTCGCTGGCTACAATGTATTCAGACTCTATTGTAGAATAAACTAATGTGTCTTGCTTCGAACTTTTCCATCTCACAGCACCTCCATTAAGAAAAAACACAAAACTCGATTGCGATCGTGAGTCATCCTTGTCAGTTTTGAAGCTGGCATCAGTATAACCTTTTATACTAAGGTCTTCCTCCCCTCTATAAATAAGAAATTTATCCTTAGTTCTTCTTAAGTACTTAATGATATTTTTAACCGTAACCCAATGATTTTCACCAGGGTTCTCTTGATACCGACTCGTCATGCTTAAAGCATATGATACATCTGGTCGAGTACATATCATGGCATACATGATAGAACCAATAGCCGAAGCATATGGAATATTATTCATCTGTTCTCTTTCTTGTTGAGTTGAATGTCACATTTCCTTCGAAAGAGAAATGCCATGTCATAGGTAAAAATCCTTTCTTGGATTCTTCCATACTGAACCTTTTCAGCACTTTGTCTATATATGTACTTTGACTCAGACCTAGAAGTCGTCTTGATCTATCTCTATAGATCTTAACTCCTAAGATATACACTACCTCACCCAAATCTTTCATAGAAAAACAACTACCTAACCAAGTCTTAACAGACTGTAAAGTAGGTACATCATTTCCTATGATGAGTATGTCGTCTACATACAAGATTAGGAAAGAGACAATGCTCCCACTAGTCTTCTTATAAACACAAGGCTCATCTTCATTTCTGATAAAACCAAACTCTTTGATTACAACATTGAAATGAAGATTCCAGCTTCGAGCAGCTTGCTTTAGTCTATAAATAGACCTCTGTAGCTTACAAACCTTTCCAGTATTTCTTGGAATGACAAAATCTTCTGGTTATGTCATATACACATCTTCTTCAAGTTTTTCATAAAGGAAAGCGATTTTGACGTCCATTTTCCAGATTTCATAATCATGGAATGCAACTATTGCTAGTAAGATCTGGATGGACTTAAACATAGCTACAGGGGAGAATATTTCGTCATAGTCTGCACCACGAACTTGTCAAAAACCTTTAGTGACTAATCACCCCTTGTATGTTTGTACATTACCATCCATGTTGGTTTTCTTCTTGAAAACCCATTTACACCCTATAGGTTTGACCCCTTCAGGTGGTTCAACCAAAGTCCATACTTGGTTTACTGACATGGAATCCATCTCAGATCTCATGGCTTCAAGCCATTTCTCAGAGTTTGGGCTAGACACTGCCTCTTGATAAGTCCTGGGCTCATCTTGATCCATAACAAGAACATCTCCATGTGTCGTAATGAGAAATCCAAATCTCTCAGGTTCACGGCGTTCTCTTGTGGATCTATGCAGTGGTTGTGTTTCTAAATCTGTTGAATGCTCCTCAACAACTTGTGAAACATGCTGAACTTCAGGTTCATTTATCTGATGTTCTTGAATTTCTCCAAGTTCAATATTTCTACCCTTCCCTTTCTTTGAGAGAAATTCTCTTTTGAGAAAAACTCATGTTCGAGCAACAAACACTTTGTTCTCGTTAGGGTGGAAGAAATAGTATCCCTTAGTTTCTTTAGGATATCCAAGAAATATACACTTATGAGATTTAGATTCGAGCTTTGTAGACATCTGATGTTTTATATAAGCTTCACAACCCTAAATCTTCATAAAAGACATACTAAGACGTTTCCCAATCCATATCTCATATGGTGTCTTTTGAACCGATTTAGATGGAACACGATTTAGTGTGAAAGCGGATGTTTCAAGTGCATGTCCCAAAAAGAAGTCAGAAGATCATTATAACTCATCATCGATCGAACCATGTCTAACAATGTTCGATTACTTCTTTTAGAAACTCCATTCCACTGTGGTGTACCAGGTGGTGTAAGCTATGAGACAATCCTACATTCTTTTAGGAGTTCATCAAACTCTATGCTTAAGTATTCTCCACCTCGATTTGATCGAAGTACCTTAATACTCTTTCCTAGTTGATTTTGTACTTCATTTTTAAATTTCTTAAACTTTTCAAGGGCTTCAGATTTATTGCGCATAAGATAAATACACCCATACCGACTTAAGTCATCGGTGAAAGTAATGAAGTAATGGAATCCACCACTGGCTTGTGTATTCATTGGACCACATACATCACTATGTATTAACCCCAATAAATCACTTGCTCGCTCACCTTTACTATTAAAAGAGCTTTAGTCATTTTTCCTAACAAGAAAGATTCACATACATCATATTGTTCGAAAATAAATGAATCTAAGAATCCATCTTTATGGAGTTTTTATATGCGTTTCTCACTTATATGGCCTAAACGACAATGCCAAAGATAAGTTTGATTCGAGTCATTTGTTTTTGATCTCTTAGTATTTATGTTATAAATGATGTTTTCTTGATCCAAAATATAGAGACCATTAACCAATTGTGTCGAACCATAAAAAACACTATCGAGATAAAAAGAACAACAATTATTCTTAATAATAATCTCAAAACCAATCTTGTCCAAACAAGAAATAGAAATAATGTTCTTAGTCAAACTAGGCACATAATAACAATACTCTAAATTTAAATCAAGTCCACTAGGGAAAGATAAAACATATGTCCCTATAGCTAATGCATCAACTCTTGCTCCATTTCCCACTCATAGGTCCACGTCTCCTTTAGCCAGATTCTTTCTCTTTTACAATCCCTTTATAGAAGTAAAAATATGAGAACCATAACCGGTATCTAATACCCAAGAAGTAGATGTTGACAAATTAACATCAATAACATAAATACCTGAAACAAGCGTTCCGTTTGCTTTTGCCTTCTTGACCTTTTCAAGGTAAACAAGGCAGTTTCTCTTCCATTGTCCGATCTTATCGCAATGAAAACATTTTTTTCCTTGCTAACTCCCCCTTTGGGTTTCAATGCATTTTTCCCTTTTGGTTTGGTCTTACCATTGCCCTTAGACTTTGCCACTACCTTTTTCTTTCCCTTTCCTTTGTCCTTGTGACCATCAGAATGGGCTTAGGTCTAACCTTTTTCATGTTACATTTTGCAGTTCGTAACATGCCAAGTAACTGTGGCAAAGTCTTGTTAATTTCATTCATGTTGAAATTAAGGACAAATTGGCTAAAGCTATATGGCAACAATCGTAGGATAACATCGATAGCCAATTCATCTTTGAGAGGAAATCTCAGCTTTTCCAACGTTTGGATATAGCCCATCATCTTGATGACATGAGCTCCTACAGGAGTTCTCTCTGCCATTTTACATTGAAATAGAGCTTTAAAGGTCTCATATCTCTCTTGACGTGATTTCCCTTCATATATTTCTTTGAGATTTTGAATCATCTCATATGCAACCATGTCCTCATGTTGCTTCTGAAGCTCAAGAGTCATGGTGGAAAGCATTAGAAATCTAACATATCATCCATATGTTTCTTGAATTTGTCTTTGTCAGCACTTGAAGCATTAGTTTTCGATTCATCAAGAACATGTTCCTCAATTACATATTCCTTCCTTTCCTGTTTGAGAACAATTATCAAATTATGAAACCAGTCAAGGAAGTTTATGCCATTAAGTTTATCCTTCTCAAGGAGTGATCGTAGTGATAAAGTGTTGTTTTCCATTATATCTACAACAATGGAAATATTAAATTAAGTAAATTTACCGAATTAAAATTTATAAGTAGGACTTATTTACAAATTACTCTCACTATTTTATTCAAAATTAAAAACCCTCTCTGTTTTAATTTCATAAAAATTCAACGAAAATTTTTCTTCTGGGTGAGGATCCAAAATACATCAATTTCCTAAATCAGCTTTGGCTTTTCTTTTAGGATAATTATTATTTAGGTAAGTAACACTTTACTAGTTACATATCATGTAACTCCTCATTCTGGTGAACAAATTTTGTTCAAGTCATCTCATGACTTATCCAAATATTTAACCTCTAGGTTTCTAATCCTATTAGAATAACCTAGCTAAGTTATTACCAATATTTAAACCGGTGAATATCACTTGCTTATTATTCGCATTTAACCATGATAGATTTATGTGCCAATTCTTTGGCAAAGCCCATACAATATCGATCGAAGCCTTAACGAGGGTAAATATTGGACGATTAAGTTAACTTAGATTATAAAGAGGGATTCGCGTAATTATCTCATCATTGTTCGTTTTAATATTAGGCCCTTATTGATCTCATCAATACTCATTTTTTATCATTTGATGCATTGAATATATAACAAATATATCAATAAATAAGATACAATGGTTATAGCCCAAAATAATTACTAAGGTGGCCCATCCCAAGCCAATGGGAGAACCAAGAACCATAAAGCCTAAGACTGCTCTCTAGGTATTTTCTCGCCATTCTTATGCTCCTTGTGAATCTTCATAGGTTTAAAATTTTAAAAGAAACTCATTTTACATATGAGGGAGTAAGATGAGAACAAAAATACAACAGAGTTATAGAAAGGCACGGCTCGCAGACCGTATTTCAAATTAAACCATTATAAAGTGAACAAGGGCTATAGCCATACATGTCAAACAGTGTGCAAAAGAAACATATCATATATATATATACACGTTCTTACGCCTTTGTTAAAAACAATTTTAATATGGGCCTTCAATCTGTACTGCTGATGAGGGGTCAAGCAACGGCCAGTGGGATTTTTTGAAAAATAGTACTTCTATTTCCATAGAAAAACCTCACGATTTGATAACACTTATCAACCAAATCGTGCTTTTGGGATTTTCAATCTCGAAGGTTTTTCTGCATCGGAACAACCTTTGTTCTACTGCCAAACGCGATCTGCTATCGCACTCCAACGGATCATCATGTCAACAATCGACATATGGATTTCGTAAAATCCTTGCAGTAACAAATAGTTCAAAAAACATATTAATAAAATTAACATATTAATCGTCGCGGTTATCGATTCGAACAATGATATCATGCATATTTACCGAAAACGATAAAACTAGAACATGCATCTCATACATATCGCATCATCCAAGAATTTAACCCGAATTCGGATCGTACAAGTGCCTGCCTCGATACCACAGTTGGGACCGTCGGGCACCCTATGGTGCAATGAAAATAAACTCGACGGTCTAACCAGCGATCCAAGTACGAAAAACAAAATTGGGAGGAAAAGATGCGAATACTTACAGTGGGGTTCCTTGAAAAACAGCAAGGACAGTAGTGAATACTGGTGGTGTAGATCATTTGAATCATAAGCCTCCACGAATCACATCTCGGCCTCTACTCAGTTCACCTGATTGAGAGCAATATTGTTTTCCCCAAACTATTTTTGAGATAAAACGGCTAAAGGTTTATGTGTGTATGTTAAAAAATGACTGCTAGACCTAACACTCCCTTTTATATTCATTACCCTAGCATCTTAGGGTTTTTAAAGTTTTGAATTAATAAATAAATATTATTTAATTAATTCAATTAAATATACATTAAAGACTTATAATCTAAATTATAATCTTAATGTTTATTTAAAAAAACTTATTTAATTATTCTGAATTATATATACTAATTAAAGAGTTGTAATCTAAATTACATTCTTTTAATGCTTACTTACTATATTTGGGATAATTAAAACCATATGTATATCAAATATACATATCTTAACTCTAGATATATTTTAGTAACATACAGCAAATTGTACATTTTTGCTCATTTCAATCATAGGGTGTGACCCTGTAGGTTCTTGTAATGTTAGTAGTAATTATTAGAACAATTCTAATATTACATACAATGAGTGACATCTAGCAATATATCATTGTAACCTAAGTTACAAGAAATTATGATTCGACATATCATCTTCGTGATTAACTCTTTTATGTATTACATCCTTTTGTCCTTTATATCTAGAATAGGCACAAGTCTTAGAATAATCACACTTGTATAGCCCATCTATTGTTTCTTGATATCTAGAATAGACTATAATTAACGAATATTTATGATATCACATATCAACTTATTTGAGCATGGCCATGCATTTCTAGTCTCACTCAATCAAGTGGCCTGTGATTATTCCTATTATGTGGAAGGACAAATCCTATCTTAACCATATACACCCCACTACATATATCGAAATATATTCAATAACAGTCTTTATAGTGCAACCAGTTACGGAGCATGTTTAATTGTATCAAAACATACAACAATATATGTTGGGATGACATTGATCTCAAGTATGAGGATCATACATATAGTCATCACCATGAGTAATGTTATGATCATTACATAATAATCCTAGACATATGCTCATGATGGGTCAATCCAATACATTGTTCTCTAACAATATAATCATGTATCAATTCTGACATCTTCTTGTCATCAATCAATAACATGTTAGTCTTAAGCGTATTATTATTCTCCATGCCCATAATAATACTTGACTATGGAGCTTTTAATAATGTTATTATATGGACTTTATTATCTTCCAGTTTATGTTAAACACAGACACATAACTGAAAATAATAGTGGCAATGCCTTTATTCAATAAAATTGGTAAATAAATATATTATACAATCATCATATGATTGGTCTTTTGCATACTCTAACACTTAATGCTTGCAGGAAAAAGCATAAGGGTTAGTTCCGAGTAATACTCTAAATCTGGTTTAAAAAAACTACATGAAGATCCTTTGTAGTCCAATTGTTCAATTATTCTCTAGGGAAACATCGTCAGATTTCAGCCACAAATTTTCCAACCCTGTCATCTTCAGTCATCATGCTAGTATGCAACTTTTGATCATTCATCTTCTCTTCTTCTTGAGTTGCTATCGCCAACCATGGTTCAACGTTAACCTTTCCAAACTTGAAAGTGCCTTTTATACGAGAAAATGAAATATGTTCCAAATGAAAATCCTTTCATTTCATGTTGACCTCTTTTGCTTTCTCTTTGTTCTTCATCTCTTTCTTTCCTTACTGAAAATTGGGCCCAAATTTGGGTCCAAAATGATTTTCCCTAGAGATAACAATATTGGTTGAATTCAGAGCATCTATTGCTACAGGTTTTGATGGTTTAGGTGCCAGATATATTTTAGGGGTTGTATTTGACCAATTCATTATTAAACCCATGGGCCAGACTCAGATTACGTCCATCTTCTTCCTTGAATTTCCCTTATTTTCCTCTTTCTCAATGTAGCCTTCGTAGGATTTAACTACATTAATCTTCGTTGGCCAAGGAAAACCTGGGATTTAAAATCTCACCTTTTGATTTTCTACCTTACACTTCTGAATTTCTCGCTTAAGAGGATCTTGATATTTTCCTTCCATGTTACTACAAACCTTACTAGAAAATTATGAGGTTTCAGTCTGGTTTATCCAATGAACCTTCTCATGAGACCATTTCTTATTCGATGGACACTATGACTGGACATAATGTGGTATATTTAGTCCGACTTTGGGCATTTCAGAAATCAAATTTTTGCATGAAAAATGGAAGAGAGGGAACTGAAATTTCTGAGATTCCTTTTTATTCTCATCTAACTCTCCTGATGAGAGGCTAGATTGTGTTGCCTTTGGAGGCTGAGTTTGATTATATTGACTTGATGATTACGAAGGATTAAAGAATTGACTCATAAGTGTTTGACCCTTTCTAGCCCTCTTAATAAGCATTTGACCTTCTTCTATTCCCCTTGTCTTTGAGTGAAATTCTTCTCTCGTAAAAAATATTCATCTTTCATTTTTTCTTAATTCATTATCAATTCAGTAATGCCTTCTAGAACCACATCTAATTTCTGGAGCTGACTTGAGTTACCATGTTTTTTAACATGTTCTTGATCATCTGTTGATGTCACTTTAGCCCTACAACTAACATTCAGAATCTCATTCAAAACCTTTGTAATGGGATTTTAGTGGCTTTTCTCATGTATCAAAAGTTATCATGTGCATCAATTTAGACATATGCTCTCTTGACTCATCTTGAAAATTCTTTGCTTGATCATTCATCTCTTGTTGAGTTTTGACAAGTTCCTAAAGTATCTCGATTCCACTAACATGTGGACCTATCTAATTTATTTCTCTCGATCTCTTAGGTATGATCATGATGACTTCCTTTTACTTTTAGAATTTTTGTGCCATGAAACCCTCCATGAATTATTCCCATATTTGTATGATTGAATTCATGTATAAAAATGCATAATGAATACAATGCAAATGCAAAAGGTGCTAATTCCAAAAGTGACTACCATAAACAATCTTAATTAGATAACAAGGTTTCATTACACCGGATGGTCAACTAACAAAAAGGATAAATTTGTTTCTTTTTGTCTCTTCAAATTATCTTTTGATGTTGCACTCATGGTCATTATCACACCAATGTGGGTCATCTTCTTGAATTTTCTATTGTTGAATCTTTAGACCACAACTTTAATGAGATTTTAAAGGAGAGAATATATTTGTGTCTTTACGAAGAGTCTTCTCATTCTCGATTTGGTCGACATCTATCTCTTATGAGAGCCTCTTGAGTGCCTTCGAATAAAAAGATCTTCAGTCAACTTTAAATTTCTTCAATAATTAGTTGTCTTTCTTTATAGACCAATAGAACATCTCTGGATCTTATGGTTTTGACTACATGGCTAAGAAATCCTTGTCTCATTATGAACAACCTTTTATCTAGTCAATGACTTGTGAATTAACACCTTTGGATGACATGAAGATGCAAATCTAAGAAAAGAATAAACATGATACAAAAAAGGGTTAGTACACAAAGATAATCAACAAAATAGTAGGACTATAATCAATGAATAGAACCTACCCTCACATGCTGACTACATATACATGGTTTAATAGATCCAACTCAAACATGATATCTACCCTCATGCTTTATTCACAAATAAATCCTAACCTCATGTTATCTAGTTCACATGCTTATTCATAAAATAAACCTAATAGAATTATTTTCCAATTCTCATGCTTTATTCTAGAATGTAAAATCTATCTATGAACTTATAAGAGCAAGAGTTAAAGTCGTTTCCCCTTTTGTGTACCTATTTAGGTTTCCCTTCATCAGTTAAAGATTTGGCATGGCTCTAACTATAGTGAGTTCACATGGTTTATTACATGCAGAGTTTTGGCTCTAGAGGAAAATATACTAGAATTTTCCTTTTCGGTGCCCCCTTGGGCGAACCAGACCCTCGATCCTCACCCATTACATGCTTAAGCGGATCAAGTTCAATTCGAGAGTTCATATTTCCTATTCCTGACACAGAGAAAAATCCTCACAAAGACATAGGGCATATAAATCCTGAAAGCTACTTGCTAGATCTGAAACGGAGAAAAAATTCTCAAAAAAACGTTGCTTTCACTCCCACTTAATAAGGAAAAAAGCTCGGGTATAGAACTCATGTTATGAAAATGCACGTTTTTTGTGTGAGGGGAAATTCTGATACCTTTGATAAACAATCACAAAAAAAACTCTATTAGAGAATTCCCAAAACATCTCAACATTAAAACCCAACAAATGTAAACATTATATAAAAGAATACCCATTGTAACAAAATACTCGAAGGGAATTAAAAGAATTACAATTTAAATAAAATTGAATTCATAATTTCTAGATATAGAGACTATATATAAAATCGACATAAGGCATGAGTCTCTAGTGTCCCTACTAAGTCACCAAGTTGTCGAAACGGTCCTTAGTTTGGAATGAGTATCGACTATTTGTGAAAATTTGGTATTTTTAAAAAATAATGTTTTGGAGTCACCATCAACCTTTTGGGTTAAGTAGGTCGAATACCTTAAAATTGTCTTCTAAGAGAAGTTTTAAGAAAAAAAATCATTTTAATAGATAAGGTCAGTCTACGTGTAACCTACGTGTAACCATAAATTTATTCTTTTATTTAAAATAGGGTTTGAGAGTCGATTGCGCGTGGGAAATGATAAGCACCTCCTAGAGCCCAAAATTGGTACCTCATAGATTATAAATTGTCTCTAATTGTGGAAGTCTAAGAATATAAATTTAAAAATTATGATCCTTTTATTCCAGATTCAATCAAACAATTTTATTAGCGAAAAATTCTAAGTAGAAAGAGAAGATATTTCATTATTTCCAATCGAAGAGAAAATAATCCCTAAAATAAATTAGGATTAGTATTTCTCTTTCCAACTGAAACAAAAAGAATATAGTAATTTCTCGTAAGAACTTAATATCGAGCAATTGATCAAACTAAAAATCAAATGAACCAAATCCTTAATATGAACCAATTGAATTGTCTCGACGAGTTTAAGTAAAAAACATTTTTCCTCTTTTTATCTTGATCAAATTTAGGGTTGATTGATTTTTAGGTTTCACTAGTATGGTGTTTATTTATTTTAAAATATCATAATAGGACATCAAGTTACTTTAAGACAATACTTTCTCGATATTTTAAAATAAATATACATTGCCTTTAATTCGATTATGGGGTTGGTCAAATTTATGCTTATGAGGATTACATGTGAATAAAAATGTTACAGTCAAACATATATGTCTAAATAAATATATTTAAATTAAAAGGGTGAAGTGAAGCACTTAGAGAATAATTATAAAGATACATATACATATAGGCTAAAAACGCATTTATGGTACATGTATGAGCGTATATATGGTATGTTGATTGAATCTAAAACTGAATGATGTTTTGTACGAACAATCGTTGAAAATACACTTCTGTTGTAGTAGATAGAATTTTTCATAGATTCTCTACACAAAAAAGATATTGTCTTGATTTTTATTTAATATTTAAAAATAGATAATATTATATCATTAAAAAGACATTCAAATAAAAATGATACTTTTTTGTACAAATAATCATTGAAAATGCACTTCCCTTGTAGTCGAAAGACTTTTCCATAGATTCCCCGCACAAAAGAATAATTTCCTTGATTTTATTTAATATTTATGTGCGTATATTTTAAATAATGATATTTAATATAAAAATAATATGCATATATTTTGAAAAATATTCAATAAAACACATAATATATATATAACATAAGATGATATAATATAATAATGCGCATGAAACAAAAGTATATTATGGGGATTGGAACATGAATAAAGTAAAACATAAGCACCAGGATTGCAATAAATCATTAAACATCATGTGGGATGAAATGAAAAATAGTAAATGTGTAGAATAAGCATAAAATATAACAAACAAACAACGAGAACAAAACGTAACACGCGTAAAAGATGAGGGTAAAATAAAAAACTTTAAAAATCTTGATTTGAGGACTGATATGCATTGAAAGTAAAAGTGGGCAGAGCCTTAACAGAAATATACCAAATACACAAAAAATAAACTCTAGCCCTAACTAAATCACAAAACGGGCTGTTCTATGCTCTGTTTGGAAAACCGGACCGGACCGGCCAGTTCAACCGGGAATCGTTACTTAGTCCGGTTCAATCTAAACCGGTTGAACCGCTATTAGTGAACCGACCAGAACCGCTGAACCGGACCGGCTAAAAACCGGAAAAAATCGGGAAAAACCGGGATTTTTGTTTTGTTTTAAAAAAATTAAACCAAACAACGTCGTTTGTTAAACGAGCCAAGTCGAACTCGAGTATTGCTGAGCTCGACTCGAACTTGAAAACTTTAAAAGTAAGCTCAACTCAAATTCACAAGCTAAAAATTATCAAGTTCAACTCAAACTCGAAATATAATATTGAAACTTGAACTAAAAAATGCTTGAACTAAAAAAAAAAATTTAGAAGCTCGATTGAAGCCTAAAATTCGAGCTTGATTGAAGTGAAAGAATATTTCACTCAATGCTCACCAAAAGACTCCATGATTTTGAATGCATAATTACCTCTATTATTTATAGAAGTTAGTTGTGATGCTCTTTTATGTTTCTTAGCAATGTGAGATTGTTTTGTTCTCATATTTTTACTCTTTAGACTTTTTGGATGCTCTTCTATGTTTCTTAACCATGTGAGATTGTTTTTAAAAAAAATTAAACCAACAATATCATTTTGTTATGATTTTTTAACCCCAAATTTATTTTTAATTATAGTTATATAATTATATTTATTATTTAATATGTTTTACCTTAAATATTATGTTGTAGTTAATTTGAATCATTTTGTTTCACTTGATTTTATGGTTTTTAACTTATATATGTTATGACTTGCTTTGAATATGGCTTGTGATATAAAAAAAAATTTTTATTAAATATTTTTGGTATTTTTATTTAATTTTTAAATAATTATGACGTCGTCCGGTTCTTCCGACCGGTCGGACCGGTTCGACCGATTAAACCAATGAACCGATAACATGACCGATTCGCTAACCGGTCCGGTTCTGAAAACCATGGTTCCATGGCTTCATTAAAGCCTTGTTTAGGCTGAGGTTAAAAAAACTAATCTCATTTTATGGCCTTCTCCCTTTTTTTCGTCATTCTCTCTAAACCCCAAAAGGAACACTACCATTATTGAGAGAAGATTAATGAAACATCCCCCCTCCCTCGCCGTCGTTTCCACAATCGATTGCGAGAAATCTCTCCTAAATAGCCTCTCCCTTGAACCCAAGCCCCAAAACCAACCTTTGGAACTTCTAAAACCCCACGACAGCTCCTCTCAAGCCCCAAACGAAACTTTAACTAAGCCTAGATTTAAAGGCAACGAGGTTACCTTTGACGAGTTGAAGAAGCAGTGACTCCGATGAGCGACAGTGGTGAACGATGTAAGTTCTCTTAGGGTTTTCTTTCTCTTCAATCTCCCCTTATCACCCAAAAAACTCTCTTTTTTATTTCAATTTCTCCATCTTTTTCGAATTTTTGGTTGCTGAAAAATCCTCTCCATTCTCTTTTCGAATAGTTGTTGCTGCCTCTCTGTTTTTCTTTTTTTCGTCTGGGTTCCTCTAAAACCCCTTTTTCATGGTTGCTTTTCATTTTTGGATCTCCTCCCTCCCTTTCATTGTTGTTTTCTTGCAAGTTATATGGTGGAGGTGATGACTAGAAGCCTAAGGATGGTCAGTTAAAGAACCGACGTGTTTGGTGTTGGGGCTGTCGAGAACCGGCGTGAATTACGTCTGTGCATGCAACATAGTTTCCCTTGGGGCAGAGTGCATATCAAGGGATCGTGTTCCTTGTTCTGTTTTTTAATTTTGTAATTTTTGAATTATTTTAATAATAATAATAATAATAAATAATAAAAAAGTATATAAATGTGAATAAAAAATTGGTGAATACAATAACATTATCTTTTTTTATTATTTTTTAAATGAGTGAAGTCATTTTTTATTTTAAGATTCAATTTTTATGTTTTTCTTTATTTGGTTATTCTTTTTTTTTTTGAGTTGTACATTTTTTTGAACTGAATACTTCAATCAAATTATTAATTATTATATTTTTAATTTTATTTCAGAAGATAATTTTTTAAAAATATTTTTAATTTAATTTATATTTATGATTTTATTTTAAATAAATAGATATCTATTATGTGAATTCATAATTTTTTCTCTAAAATTAAAAGTTTAGACAATTTTAAATAATGTTATTATTTATGTATTTTGCTTCTTTGAATTTTGATATGAAAAAAAAACATTTTATGACTTATAAAATTTTATTTTATTAATATGATATTTTAATATATAATTTATATTAATAAAAAATTGATTAAATTAAATGTAATTATAAAATAATATATATTCTACTTTTAATTATTTAATAAAATATTTAATTATCTTTATAATTATATAATTCAAATTCGTATTCTCTTGAAATTATAACTATTCTCTATTAACAAAAAAAATTTAAAATACCTTAATCAATATATACAAATAAAATTAAATGGCCCCTCAGAAAGTGCCGGAAAGCAGATTTCTCTCGTTAGTGGTAGCATGAGCAACATCCAAGCTTCTTTTTATCACATATTATATGTAAGATTTATCTCTTATGAGCTGTTTGTTTGCCTCTTAATAGATCCATTCAGCGTTGAATGTTAAATCATTCAACATTCAGCGCGTTTGTTTCGCACCTCTAAATGATTCAGTGTTGAATGATTCAGCAAAACAGTACTGACTGATTCAGCAAAACATTACTGACTGATTTAGCAAAACAGTACTGAATGATTCAGCACATAAGTACATTTTGAATGATTCAGTGCCATTATCAAACAGTATGTCCTATTCAGAGCTAATTCATACAGAGTCTCTGAATCATTTAGTATTTGAATCATTCAACGCTTAATCATTATGAAATAAACAAACAACCACTTAGTCCTTCATCTTTAATTATTATATTTTTTCTAGTGTCAAATTACCTTTCGGCTCTCTCTCTCTTTGAATTGTAAATATCAAATTGATTATTGATTTATATTATCTGTGTGGGTTATGATTGTGACAACAATGATTGCGTATTTTAAGAATTTCCCTTGAAGACAACAGTTTCTAATTGTAGTGGTTACTTACAAATCAAATGCTAATTTTATGGAAAATGGATCAGAGAATTATGGGCATCTCTCAATTTCTTTGTTTTTCTATTGATTATTTTCTGGTTTTGCATTAATTTCATTTATTATATTTAATCATTTGAAGGATATTTTGCTTTAATTAGATGCTCACATGGCCTAAAAGAAAATTTTATGATACGAGTAAATATTAGCACATCTTCTTCATTTGTTTTCAATTACTTTCTTTGACATATCATTCTATTTGTTAATCATTGAATTTTCTTTTGGAAAATAAAAGGAACTCATAATTTTTCATATAATTTCATATATTTTGAAAACCATATTTTAGTGTTCCATTGAGGAGTGATCTTGAGTTTTGAGTTCAAGATTTGTTTAATTTATTTTGATTCAAAGTTTTACTATTTTAATTTCAATTTGTTATGTTATCAATGCCGTACTTGGAAATGAATCGTATGTCTGGTCAAATGCAAACTAACTTTAGATTTATTTGTCTGGGCTGTTAATAGTCTATTATTTATGAAGTTGATTGTGATGGATACATTTTTTTTGTCAAATTTGAGATGTTTGGTGAACAAAATGAGAGATGTATTTTTTTTTTTAATTTTTACTCTATCGACATGTTATTACAACGCAACATGGAGCATAAATATGAATATGCATTTAATATTGGAATTATATATTAGATTTTTGTTAACTGCATCAGAAAATATTAATCTATTGCTTCTTTTCTATATTTGTCATTAAATTGCTCAAATTAAAGCTGAAGTAGAAACTATGAAAGCAAAGAGAGAAGTAACATATCAGAAAAAATATGAGGACTTTTAAAATTAATTTCAAGTTATGATGAAGATGATACAATAGAATCAAACGTAAAATCTGTCATCTTAATTGATTTCTTAGGTTCAAGCTTTGTTTATTCTAATAAACAATGTCGAACTACATTACGTTTAGCTTTAATGTTTATAAACTTTGATTTATTTTTGTTGTTAAGTATTTTTACTTAATTCATATCGTAATTAAATTTTAAGTTTATTGTTATTGGATAATGCTACAGGAAATTAAATTTGGATAAAATAGAGCAGAAAATGTTATCTGCCTTGTAAGTTAATCTAGTGATGTTTGTAAAAAAAACACTACTATAAATCATGCTCTTTTGCGGCGTTTACATATGAAAATGCCATTAATGACGTACACATTTGCGGTGCCACTATATATTTAGTTAATAGTGACGTTTGTAATAAAATATACAAATACATATCATAACATATAACGGTGTTTGGGCGAGCAAACACCCTAAAGGTAATTCACGACACCAAACAATAAATGTGTTGTATATCATAACAATTAGTGGTTGTTTGTTTCTAAAATGCCACTATATAACTCTTTCACAAACGTCGCTAATTATTACGGTGTTTGATTTAGCGACGTTTCTTACGGTGTTTTTACTAACATTGTAAGGATTTTTAGCTTTGCCTAAAAATATCGTTGTAGGGCTAAAAAAACGTCGCTAAATACCTATTTTGTTGTAGTACCCATACTGTTGTCAGAAATTCTCCATGTTTGATGAATGTATAATTGTCAAAAAGCCATCTCAACCAATCTTTACGGTCCACTATGAGCCCTAGGAAGGCCACTGAACTCCCAAAGCCCCTACACAATGACAGCCAACGGGCAATCACGCAACGCCTGCTCAACATATTCAACCAAGGTTGGATATCTAGGGCAATAGGAATTGTACTGACTCGCCTCCGATATAATTAAAACATTATAGGAACTAGATTTTGATAAATCTCCATCCTTGAAGCTTTATTTTGCGTTGACAAGCACTCGCCCATAGTTTTTTATATAAGTTAAAAGATTAGGGCGAGTCATTAACACTACATAGCAACAGTCGATAGCCACTCCTAACCGTGTACAACCCTATTTTTTCCCTACTCCACACTAAACAATCGTCCATCGCAACCGATGAAAGGGGAATATCCAAAATCCTCATTGCTTTCTCCTTTAAAACAATGCCTCGGACCAGATCATCATTTGATTCATTCGAATTCTTAACAATTAATTTAGAGACCCACTCAACCAACCCTGATCGTGGGGAGGTGATTTTGGGAGGGATGAAATCGACAGTGAAAAATTATTCCAAACAGAGATTGAGATACCCGATCCCACTCTCCATCAGAGACCCTTCTCTAGAAGACTTCGAGAGCTCCAAATACCCTGCCACACATAGGAAGGTTGAGAGCCAAGTCTCGCATTCATACAATCAATCGAAGGATAGTATTTTAATCAAATTATCCTACTCGCAAGGGAAGATTGAGACATAAGTAATTGCCACCCTTATTTAGCTAATAATGCCACATTAAACGTAGCTAGATCACGGAACCCCAACCCACCATCATCTTAAAAACACTGTGGACTTTCCAAGAAAACTAATGGATCCCTCTTCTTTTTTTCTCAGATTTCTGTCACTAAAATCGAGCCACCAATCCTTCGAGATCAGGACATAAGCTCTTAGGAAGAAGAAAGCAATTCGTCGCAAAAAATGGTAGCGCCTGCAAAATTGACTTTATAAACACTTCTTTACCCATTAAGATAAAACCTTATACTCCAAGAATTCATCCAGGCCAAGAACCTCTTTAAAATGAACAAACCCCCCCCCTTTTGGTACGACTTATGATTTAAGATTTATTTTTTTATTGCATTTAATTTGGTGTGATTTATGATTTCTTATTATGGAAATCAATCTTATAAATACGTATATGAATAATATTATGCTAAAAAAATATAGTTAAGGTTCTCACAGTTTCAATTAGCAAAGGAATCCAAGAAATTAATAAATATATTCTTTGTTTATTTCATGAATTTGTTTGAATTATTCATATTGTAGTTACATATTAATCATAATTGGTATATATATATATATATATATATATATTTGGTTTGGTATTTAACATGCATTGATCAATAATATGTAGAATTTAAAAAAAAAAATATATCCATTTTGGTTTGATTAAAAAATCAGTTTTCATAGCTGGTTATTAAAAATATATTTAGAAACAAATATTTGGTTATTTCTAATATTCAATAAGTTAGTTGAAATAAAATACCGCCAAAGTAACTTCCTTTATGAAGATTAATTTATTTAAAATATCAAGATGATTATGTGTTTATGTAATTCACGTGTCTATAATTAGAACAAAAGAAAGTTAATATTTTATTGAATTTCAAATGATAAAATGTGTGTCAATTATAATGTATTTTATGTGAATTATATTAGTCCAAATATTAATCTATGTTCGACATCATAACACCCCAAATCAGATCCACTATACGATGGGCTTAAGATATCAATGTTGCCAAAACAACTCCCAAATTCAAAATCCTTTTCTTTTCTCAATATGAACTCATGTTGTAATTAGGATTGTTCATGGATGGTTAACCGCATCATTTAGCTTAAACAGTCGATTAACCGTTATAATGGTTACGATATTTTTTAACCGTAACTTAACCATTATGAAACAATTAACCATTAACGAAATCGTTATTAACGGTTCAATTATAGGTTAACCATTTAAAAAATAACACAACATGAACATTTTAAAGTTTCGTAATTCATATTATAAAAAAACATAGTACTTAACACATACTTACACTGGTGTATGTATATTTCCCAAAAAGTGTAGCATTTAACACATACTTACACCGGTGTGATTATGCACATCTCCCAATATAATTATAAATTTAATTTATTCATAGTTAATTGTTAGTTAATCGTTTATCAAAATTCATAACTGTGATTTTAACTGTTAACCATCATTTTTAGTGGTTTGGTTAACCGAAATCGTTTAGCATTAACGATTTGATTAATTAACATGTTAAATATAATAGTTATACCGGTTAACGGTTACAGTTAATGGTTACGAGTTTTTTAACACCCGTAGTTGTAACACCTTAATCCCAAGGATTTGAATGTCAACAAAAACATCAAAGTGACTATTTCTAAAACCATTTACTCGACATTGAAAATATAACAATTTACAAAAGCAGAGCTCCTTATTTAAAAAATAAAATAAATAATAAAATATAAACAAATATTTAAAACATGAACCGAATAAAATTACAATCTCTACATGCATTCTCAAGTCCTCATCACTGTACTCAGATACTCCTACTAAGACTCATCTGATGACATTGTTTCCCCATCACAATCCACGAAAGCTATAACCTGAAGATGTAATAATTTAAAGAGTAAACTATTAAGCTCAATGAGTACACATCGACTCTAGTATATTTCATAAGGTTGATAAACATAAGCATGCATGTCAAATATAAGCATAAAGGCGTCGAGTGTAATATAAATCTTCACTAGCTACTCGTCAAGGATCAGACATTTCTTCTAGCCTAGACAGTATCATAAGTCATATCATTCCATTTTACGAATATCATGGTTATTAACTTTCGTTTGTACTATATTCATGAATGTTATCGGTCATCTACTATTTTAATGGCTCAATGTCTTATACTCGTAATCATTTTATTATAATAAGCTATCTGATGACACTTAACATCAGATAATAGTCATTTACAGTACCTAGTCTCATTTAGCTTTAAGTACTAAAATCAATAACACATAAGATCACACGATCTCAAGTAATATAAATAATGTATATATCGGTACACAACATCAAGCTTCATATACAATATATAAAATATGTACCTGGTATCATTAAGCGTTGAGTATTAAATAACATTGGTATCTGGTATCAATAAGCGTCAGGTAGTTATGATAAGGGTGGTATCCGGTATCACTAAACGTCGAGTATTTTTCCAAAAATAATATATATATATATATATATATATATATTATATATATATATATGCCTAGTATCACCAAGTGTCAGACCATTAGATCATAGATATCTGAATATTAATAAAATGTCGGGTGCTCATATTATTTCTCGAAACCATTAAGGTCACACATATATAATAATTTAGTGTCCGTATTTTTTCGATCCCCACTAAGTCCACATTGAATGTTTCCTAAGGGGCAGGATATTCGCCAATGTGGAGATTTGTTAGGTATGGCTCATAAATATATTGTGGTATGGTACAGGGTTATTTTTGTGAATATGTACCAGAGTTTATTTATTATAAAAGGAGATGTAACCAAAACCTATAAGATATTGAATGAAAAAACTAGCAGCGCCTAAGACACTAAGGACGTAAGCACATTGCTGAACCTCGTTAAAATTCTTGTGTTCTTTCTGTTT